>NC_138770.1:664765104-665137604 GCF_965119305.1 Pelophylax lessonae | reverse complement strand
GATTTTCCCAGAAGTCTGCACTAAGATACAAGTCAGATGTCTGGCATCCCCTGCAACAGAAATGTCATTTTTGGTGAGATACTCCCAAAAGGAACACATCTGGATACAGGCCCAGCAGCTTTCCTTATTAGTGCCCTGCAGGTGCACAGCTGATTGATAATTATGAAACCACTCCCATTAGACTCACTAAGCACAGGGGCACAGAGGAACAAACAGTCATTTCTTCAGAATAACAAAAGGTAGAAATATGCAACAAACAAACAGTCATTTCTTCAGAATAACAAAAGGTAGAAATATGCAACAAAGTTTGTTACAATACTTGCAATGTACAGAGATCACTCAGAGGGGAATGTTTTTTTCTCAACAAAAGTGAAGTTAAGCCTTGTACACACAATCAGAAAATCGTACGAAAAATACCGCTTTTGAAGCGATTGTACGATAATCTGATCGTTAGTGCAGAGCTTTTAGTTCAATAATTTTTATTAGAAAGTTTCATAATAAAATATAACAATACAAGTAGAAAGACAAGGAACAAAATTAAAGGGGGGGGGGGGAATCATGGGGAAGGGGCATGGAAACGGCCCAAGTACAGGGAACAGCTGTATAAACTGACAGTATCAAAAAAGTCCATGGTGACAGGGGCCGTCAGCCACCGAAAACACAATAATGCAATGTGGGGATTTGGGTGGGCCTAGTAGAAACAAACCCAAACTGTGCACACCCCTCACCCCCACCCACCCCAAACACCCCCGACCCCATACCAACATGAGAGAAGAAAGAGTAGGGGGTTGGGGGGACCCACAAACTCTGGCCTGGTGGCCGCAATTAACCATTGTCCCCATGGAGAGACCATTAAAGTAACACATTAGGGGGGAAGGGAAAGAAAAGGAAAGGAAAGAAAGAGAGAGAAGGAGGAGCAGGGAACACAGAGCTTTTGAGAGCCAATCATGACAGTTCATCCAATTTGTTTGTATGATACCATATTGTACGATTTTGTTTAACCACTTGCCGACTGCCTAACGCCGATCTACGTCGGCAGTCAGCCCCTCACAGGCAAAGTGACGTAGGGCTACGTCACTAGCTTGTGAGGGTCTAGGGAGCGAGCGCGAGCCCCCGGAGGCGCGCTCCCGCTCCCGCGTGGTCACGGACCCCCCCCGCGCGTGTGACCAGCGGACCCGATGTCCGCCGGTCACTCGGCGATCGGCGGGGGAGAGGGAGAAAGTCAGGCGGCTTGTGTAAACAAGCTGCCTGTCATTCTCCTCGGTGTAAAAACACTGATCACACGGATCTACTATGTAGATCCGTTGATCAGTGTCCTTACAGCTCAAGCCACAGCCAATCACAGTAGAAAGCACGCCCCTAGGGACACACACAGCCCTTCCCTCCCAAATAAAGTTAACCCCTTCACTACCAGTGTATTTTTACAGTAACAGTGCACGACTGCGCAATTGTCCGTTAAAGTCACGCAGTGCCGAATCGCAAAATACCACCTGGTCGGAATGGGGGTAAAATCTTCCGGGGCTTAAGTGGTTAATCAGTACAGTTGTCATTCGAAAATGCAATACAACACATTACATCACTTTCAAATGTATTTTCTGTCGTATGAGAATTTTCGTAACTTTAGTAAACTCTTCATTTTTGATATGAGATTAGCATGCAAAAAAACAGATGATTATTCGTCCGATAATCTCATCACGTGTACCAAGCATTAGGCTTTAAAAGAAAAATGAAGTGCAAGAACAGTTTGCATCTAAACATTCTCACATGAAGACGACTGGGACGAGTGTTTTGGCTCCTATGTCCCCTCTATGATCTCGGCTAGGGATAAGTATATACAATTGAAATTCCTTCATAGGGCCTACTTTACGCCCCAAAGATTGGCTACAATATATCCTCAGAGTGATCCCAGTTGCACCCGCTGTGGGCATGAGAATGGGAACTTCATTCATAAGCTCTGGTCCTGTCCCAGGCTTGCCTCCTTTTGGCAGGCCGAGACGGGCACGCTTGGTGATGTCCTTGACACACTGGTACCTCTGGAGCCTGCTGTGACGCTACTCGATACATTGGATGATATTGTAGGAGATAGGTATGCCAAGTTGTTTATCACATATGCTTTGTTTTATGCGAGGAGGGAAATACTTCTAAAGTGGAAGATGGTTGACCCCCCGACTCACGCCTCCTGGATAACCGCTATTGCTAAGACGTTGCCCATTTATTGGTAGGCAGTATGGAGCTCATAGGTAGTGCTAGGAAGTATCATTTGCAATACAGGGTTAGGACGTGTATTCTAGATGAGTGACCAGGATACAGGTCGGCATTATACAATGAACTAGGATGGGTGAGCACAAGGGGGGGGGGGATATAGAGTGCATGTGCGAGTCCGTGAAGAAAAAGAAGGTTAAATTGACCTGGAATCCAGTGAGGGATGAACAGGTCCGGGGTGGATCCAGGAGTGGATGGATGGATCGAAGGGCACTCAGGGCTGCTGACCGAAGGAGTGAAGTCAACTCTATGCAGAAAAGTAAAAGGAGGGGAAAGCGCCTCTTGAGTGTGATAAAAGTTATTTTTATTACAACAAAATGTAGTAACTTACATATAAGTAAGGGAGTTCACGAGTCAAACGTGGCGCTCCGAGAGCGGCTGGTGGTGTGTGCAGCGTCCAGGCATCCAGGCAGTCCGATCCTGGGCATGCGCACTCCTTTGTCAAGTGTAGACTGCTCCTTCCCTTTATCTGGACACTTGACAAAGGAGTGCGCATGCCCAGGATCGGACTTCCACGCAGACTCCGAAAGGCGTTGTGAGCCCAGACTGCCCACACTTCCCATCCACACTCCCGTGACGTCAGACGCCGCCGCCAGCCACCGGCCGCCGCACCAGCCTCCTTAACGCTGTCCTTTGAGATCCGGAAGACAAGAGCGGGCCTCTCCAGTCCTCCGGAACCCAGTGACTGCCTGGATGCTGCACACACCACCAGCCGCTCTCAGAGCGCCACGTTTGACTCGCAAACTCCCTTACTTATATGTAAGTTACTACATTTTGTTGTAATAAAAATAACTTTTATCACACTCAAGAGGCGCTTTCCCCTCCTTTTACTTAGTTGCCCATTTATCGGCTTACATATGAAAGCAGGAATTGCCCTAGGAAATTCGATAAAATTTGGTCCGCCTGGATTTATGCCATGAGTACACCTGCGACACTCAATTTGGGTGCTGTAGTCTAATGCCCAGGTGCAGAGGGAACTGTTGTTACTACTTGTTCTGTCTGCCCCCCCCTTTTTTTTTTGTTTTTTTTCTCTCCCTCTCTCCCTTGACAGGTGAAGTCGTTGTTCTAAAGCCCTGAGATGTATATTTGACTGCCTTTGCTGTTCGAGATCTGTGTGTTTCCATGCCTATGTCAGTACTGTGTACTAGATGTGTAACTGTTAATGCTGCCTGATATGTTGTGCACTGTGCGTAGGGTACGTTGTGCCATGTTATCTGTCTTTTTTGTTCCTACTTTTTGTATTGTTTGCGGTTGGTTCAATAAAAGTTCTCTGTTATAAAAAAAAAAAAAAACATTCTCACATTACTTCACTCACATTCACTATTTATCACACCCCCTAATCCCTGGTATAAAATAAAAGTTAGGCACGTGCAGGTTGGTCCTATTATCCCTGATCGCACCTCTCTTGCTGCTGGCCAGTTTTGCACTGCTGTATCCTCTGCAGTAGCTTCATTTTTTTTTTAATGCCATTACTAATAGGCAAATAGAAATAGTCAGTACACCATGCAAAGTTATCTGTTTATAAAGCATTTACAAAACAGTAAGTTGCCAAAATACACACATGCTAGGTTCACACTTTTCCCGATACACACAGAAACAAGCTGCCCTTTAGCAGACACACAATGGTGCCACTAATCGATAATGGCACCCCCATGCATGCGTTAATGCGCGGGTGTGCGGTTTGGAGTGGCGCAGTTTTGGAAATGGGTCAGGGACTTCTTTAAGAAATAAATGGGCTGCCCTACAGGGATGCTTGGGAACACGTGAAAAACACGTGGGAATGCATGCATGCAGTGTCGCACCTGTATAGCGTGAACCTCGCCTTATGCCTCACAGAATGGACTACATACACAGAAAAAATATTTTAACTTACTTTTTCCGTAACAAAAAAGGTGGCTCTGCCACAGGCATTCGATTGTTTAAGCAAAGGTTAGCAAAGGATCAGCCACAACATTACGACCACCCAATCAGGGGCGTAACTACAGGGGTTGCAGGGGTTGCAATTGCTACCGGGCCCCATGCTCCAGGGGGCCCGGTAGCAAACCAGTGGGTGAACTTCCAGGATCTCAAAGGTCACACTTGCGACCGGGCCCTGCCATTGCACCACTGTGGGGAGGCCCCAAGATTGCAGGAAGGGTACCCACTGCAGAACTTGTGAAAGGGTCCCGCTGTGGGACCATAATAAAAGGCCATGCAACAAGAGTAAAGAGCCCCAGGATTAGTGGGAAGAGCCCCGGGCTTGAAGGGAAGGGCCTCGGCCAGGGGTCTGGGGGGCCCTTCATGGTTTCTTGCATCGGGGCCCTGAAGGTTCTAGTTACGCCTCTGCACCCAATATTGAGTGTGGCCCCCTTTTGCTAAAACAGCCCTGACCCATTGAGGCATGGACATCAAAGTAACATCCACATGCATGGCAGGACCCAAGGTTTCCTAGCAGAACATTGCCCACAGCGTCACACTGCCTCTGACGACTTGCCTTGGTGCCATCTCTTCCCCAGGTAAATGACACAACCGGCCGTCCACATGATGTAAAAGAAAACGTGATTCATCAGACCAGGCCACCTTCTTCCATTCCTCCGTAGTCCAGTTCTGATGTTCATGTGACCATTGTAGAAGCTTTTGGCTGTGGACATGGGTCACCATGGGCTACACAGCTCCATACACAACAATCTGTGATCTCCATTTTTTCTGCTTTCACTACATCAACTTCATGGACAACATGTTCACTTGCTTCTATAATATATCCCACCAATTTTCAGATGCCATTGTAACAAAATATTCCCTTACCTGTCAGTGGTCATAATGTTATGGCTGATCAGTGTATATAGCATCTACAAGATAAGTCCCCGCTGAGCCTGTCAGTCACTGTTTATCTGTGCTCATCAATCTCTCCATCTTTGTCAGTCAAGGTAGAAATGTCTACTTTGGCAATCAGAAAATTTCACCCACCTTGGCCTCAATATGATTGCCACAACAAAATTAGTTGGATAATAGACCTTTTGCTTTGGCATCCATATCAATCCTCCTTTGGAATTCCATTTGTTTTGAATGGAATGTCTTTGTTACTGTCGCAGAGCAATAGCAATATCATTCTATTGGTATTTATCATGGTCAGACTGGTGAATAACCAAGGCACCACATCCCAAAAGAATACATAATCCCAAAAACAAAGTTCAGGTAACAGTGTCGATATGGGACTTTCAAGGTGCCAATAACACAATGACTAATCAATAACTATTAACATTCACATATTTATTAATACAAAGAGGAAAAAGCACATGGAAAGAAAGCATTCCATGTATATCAATCAATAAAATATTGAAATAGCACATATTGGCCAAACGGTTTTTCCTTCCTAAAGCGGAGTTCCACCCTCAAAATTAAACTTTTCCCCGTCCGCTTACCTGAAAAATAATTGGATAATTACAATTTTTTTTTTTATTCACTTACCTTGTTTTTTAAAGAAAATATACTTACCTTCCTTCCTCTTCCTCCCTCTGCGGCTGTGGCCCCCGACGTCACTTCCTCCTTGCATTGACGTAGATGAGCGTCATCAATCCGCCTGCACCGGCCCTGCTCGTCACTTCCTGTTCAGGCGCATCATTCCCTGCTGAACAGCTTCTGGGCATGCCCCAGGATGCGGATATTGTTGCGCCTGAGGCGATTTTTGGTGTCGTTGGGCCCCAGGCCTGCGGAATTTGTGGAGACCTTTTTGACCACCGTGCTGGATCTCCCCGCCATGCCTCCCACCTTTGTAGTGGAAAGGGCTTACAGGGTCCCTCCGGCCCCTCCGATCCCGGGGGCCCCACACTGGCTGTTTCTGCTTAAACTGCTCAATTACCGGGACCGCATCCTAGCTGTGGCGTGGGCCAAGCCAGACATCCGTTTAGATTTACAAAAAAAAAAAAAATGACATGATCCTGTTAGGATTACAACTTTGTATCATGCCATTTCACCTAGTAGCTTTTTCAGTGCCCTACCTGTACTTTTTGCGCTTCTTTGTCCCTGGAAAATTGGTAACGTCCAAAAAGCATTCTTTTAGCTCAAAAACGTTTTTGGACAAACTTAAAAACAGCGACGGCGTATCGAAATTATTAGAAGAACTGAGCGATAGCGATTCCTGGGAAAATTCGTCATCAGGTACTAAAAGTGACGAAAGCGACGATTCTGCGACTGAGCTCAGCGATGTGCGGACTTGGTGCTCTATTGACTGCGGTACGGATCAGGCAGCGCCCCCAAGATTCCCATTTACTGGAGCACCTGGTATGAAAGTTGACGTTGACCATGACAACCCCTTGGCATACCTACAATTATTTTTGACCGATGAAGTTATTGAAAAAATAGTTACAAACGGGTACAAAGACCAACAATGCGCTACGCATCGAAAGTTTGCAAGATGCAGAAAGTGGGAAGCACTGACCAAAGATGACATTTGGAAATTACTGGGCCTGATAATTCTTCAGGGAGTGGTGGGGAAACCCCTGCAGAAGTGGTATTGGACAACCAATACATTGCTTGCCACTCCATTCTTTGGCACGGTCATGTCAGAGTACAGATTTTCCCTCATAATGAAATATCTCCACTTCAAAAATAATGAAGAATTTGCTGAAATTTATTATTATTACATTATAATTTATGATTTCGTGTTTCAAACTTTATTATACCCGGGATGTCTTCTAGACTCTTGTTTGGACAGATTTAAGTGAGTTATTCCTAAGAATTACAGGCCTATAATATAAAACATATTTCCATGCAAAACAAAGTACTGCTTTTAGCACAAAAATCAGACCGCCAGGGAGGTTAAATCACTAGCTCCCCTCCCTTTCCCACATCCCTATCTGCACAGTCATACTCCCACAGCTGTATGAATAATCTGCAGGATCTTGAACATTGCACTTCCCATCCACTAATCATGGTTGCAATGCATGACAGGCTCCAATGCAAACAAATCATCAATGCACATTTTTTGCTTAATATTGTCAATATGAGTGCATTTATTCTTTTTTGGCAGGTTGACTATACCTTTAATGCAAGAGCAATATTACTCTATTTTAAACATTGTATTTTTTTATGCCTATATATGCAAGGGCTCTGTACATGGTGCAGGAGATGCAGGGGCCTGCGGATATGGTGCAGGAGATGCAGGGGCTGCGGACATGGTACAGGAGATGCAGGGGCCTGCGGATATGGTGCAGGAGATGCAGGGGCTGCGGACACAGTGCAGGAGATCCAGAGGCTGAGGGCATTGTGCAGCAGATGCAGGGGCTGCAGACAAGGTGCAGCAGATGCAGGGGCTGCGGACATGGTGCAGGAGATACAGGGGTTGCGGGCATGGTACAGGAGATGCATGGGCTGCACGCATGATGCAGGGGCTGCGGACATGGTACAGGACATGTCAGAGGCTGCGGGCATGGTGCAGGAGATGCAGGGGCTGCGGACATGGTACAGGAGATGCAGGTGCTCTGGACATAGTAGATGCAGGGGCTCTGGACATGGTGCAGCAGATGCAGGGGCTGCGGACATGGTGCAACAGATGCAGGGGCTGTGGACATGATGTATGGGCTGCACGCATGATGCAGGGGCTGCAGACATGGTGCAGGAGATGCAGGGGTTGTGGGCATAGTGCAGGAGATGCAGGGGCTGCCGGCATGGTGCAGGGGCTGCGGACATGGTACAGGACATGTCAGAGGCTGCGGGCATGGTGCACGAGATGCAGGGGCTGCGGACATGGTACAGGAGA
Organism: Pelophylax lessonae; assembly: GCF_965119305.1. NCBI lineage: Eukaryota > Metazoa > Chordata > Amphibia > Anura > Ranidae > Pelophylax > Pelophylax lessonae. The sequence goes on along the minus strand of NC_138770.1, from coordinate 665,129,605 downwards.
TGCAGGGGCTCTGGACATGGTGCAGCAGATGCAGGGGCTGCGGACATGGTGCAGAGGATGCAGGGGCTGCGGACATGGTGCAGGAGATGCGGACATGGTGCAGGAGATTCAGGGGCTGCGGACATGGTGCAGGAGATGCAGGGGTTGCGGGCATGGTGCAGGAGATGCAGGGGCTGCACGCATGGTGCAGGAGATGCAGGGGCTGCGGACATGGTGCAGGAGATGCAGGGGTTGCGGGCATAAAGCAGGAGGTGCAGGGGCTTTGGGCATGGTGCAGGGGCTGCGGGCATGGTGCAAGAGATGCAGGGGCTGTGGGCATGGTGCAGCAGATGCAGGGGTTGCAGACATGGTACAGGAGATGCAGGGGTTGCTGGCATGGTGCAGGCGCTGTGGGCATGGTGCAGGAGATGCAGGGGTTGCAGACATGTTGCAGGAGATGCAGGGACTGCGGGCATGGTGCAGGGGCTGCAAACATGGTACAGGAGATGCAGGGGTTGCGGGCATGGCGCAGGAGATGCAGGGTTGTGGACATGGTACAGGAGATGCAGGGGTTGCTGGCATGGTGCAGGGGCTGTGGGCATGGTGCAGGAGATGCAGGGGTTGCAGACATGTTGCAGGAGATGCAGGGACTGCGGGCATGGTGCAGGAGATGCAGGGTTGCGGGCATGGCGCAGGAGATGCAGGGCTGTGGACATGGTACAGGAGATGCAGGGCTGTGGGTATAGTTCAGGCGATGTGGGGCTGCGGGCATGGTGCAGGAGATGCAGTGCTGCGGGCATGGTACAGGAGTGTCTGGGTTTTCCTGAGCAGCGGCAGCGCATGCGCAGTGCACATTTAGGGCCGCCATTTTTTTTACAGGTTTTTTGCAGCCTCAGGGCAGTGGGACTTGCCGGCCTACCAGGAAATATCCCGGTATCCCGGTAGGCCAGTCTGGCCCTGGTTCCCTTCTGCTGATGAAGGTTATGCTCCATCACCAATAAGTCACTAGCTCTTCTCGTTTCCCCACATCCCTGCCTACACATGGTGTGCCCCCATGACCGGAGGAATAGTCTAAAGGAGCCAGAGCATTGCACATGCTATCCATCAATTATAGTTGCAATGCTTTGCAGCAGTGCAGGGACAAGGTTATCCAGCGCCCAGGGCAAGGATGCCAAACTGTGCCCCCCTTCCCTTAGGGTTAGGGTCAAGGTGCCCCCCCATCCCTGCAATAAACCATTGCACCCAGTCCCAGGGCAACTGTCCCTCCTGCCCACCCCTTTTTTGGGCCCTGCTTTGCGGCTTCAATGCAAAGAAAAAAAAAATGAATGTCCATTTTTTTGGTCAATATGGCTGCATTTATTATTTTTTGTCAAACGGTTGACTATCCTTTTAATGCAACGAGCAATATTACACTATTTGAAACATTGTATTTTTTTTTTTTTGTGTGCCTATATCTAATTGTTGGACAGTTTTGGTCCACCTCTACTGATGAAGGTATTTTGTCATCAATCAATATGTCCATTTTTTTTTTTCTTTTTTTGGTAAAAGGTGGACTATCCCTTTAATGCAACAATCAATATCACACTACTTTGAAACATTGTATTTTTTTGTGCTTATATCCAATTGTCGGCCAGTTTTTGGGTCATGTTCCCTTCCACTGATGAGGGCTATGTCCCATCACTAATAAGTCACTACAGCTCCCCTTCCTTCCCCACATCCCTGCCTGCACATGTTGAGCCCCCATGGCTGGAGGAATAGTCTACAGGAGCCAGAGCATTGCACTTGCCATCCACTGATCACGGTTGCAATGCTTTGCAGGCTTCAATGCAAGAAAATAATGAATGGACATTTTTTTGGTCAATCAGTATGGCAGAATTTATAATTTTTTGGAAAAGGTAATTGCTAATTGGTAAAAGTTAATGCAAAGATCAATATCACACTATTTGAAACATTGTATTTTTTTTGTACCTATAATTTTTTAACAATTTTGTTCCACCTCTACTGATAAAGGTATAATGAATGCACATCTTTTTTATCAATCGATTTGAGTGCATTTTTTTTGACTGCTACAGGACCCGTTCTAATAGGAGCGACACAAGTCGCTCCGACTTAGAAAAAGGGTCCTGTACTACTTCGGGGCGACCTCGGAGCGACTTGCATAGACTTCCATTATGTGAACTCCATGCAAGTCGCTCCGAAGTCATGGTGCAATGTTATGCACAAGTCGCCCCCCAAAGTAGTAAGGAGTTGTGCCGCCCCAGTGTGAAACGAGCATTATGGGGCTTTGGTGAAATATCAAGGGTCTAAACAGACCCCTGATGTTTCAGTTTTGAGACAGAAAAAACAACTTAGGACAGAGATTCCCCAGTCCCTTTTTCTGCAGCCTGCAGTAAACATAGTTTACTATGCTTCAGTTAAAGCAGAATTCCAACCTGAACATTTTTTTTTTTTAGCTAAAATTACCCCCGGGACAGTCAGGGCTAGTGCATTTAAGCAATGATAGCCTCTGAACTGTCCCCTGTTTCACTTACCTTTTAGAAGAAATACTTACCTTGAAAATGTCTTGTCCAGCGCTGCCATCTCAGGTGTGGGCAGCTGAAGCCGGAGCGTCCTCTTCGGTGTCCTCTTCAGTGACATCGGAGTCCCAGAATGCCCTGCACCGGCCCTGCTCATCACTTCCGGTGCAGGCGCGTCATCCCTGCACAGTTTCTGGGCATGCCCAGAAGCTGTTCAACAGGGAATGACGCGCCTGCACCAGAAGTGACGAGCAGGGCTGGTGCAGGCGCATTGACTCCTGGGATCGATGACGCTCATCTCCCAGGAGTCAATGCAAGGAGTAAGTGACGATGCGGGCCGCGGCCGCAGAGGGAGGAAGAGGAAGGAAGGTAAGTATATTTTCTTTAAAAACAAGGTAAGTGAATAAAAAAAAAATAATTATCCAATTCTTTTTCAGGTAAATTAAAGTAAGCGGATGGGGAAAAGTTCATTTTGAGGGTGGAACTCCGCTTTAAGAATAAAGCCAGGAGTGATCGGTACAGATCATTTACTGTGTTCATTCAGAAAAAGAAGGCCGGTTAACTAAATATTTCCCAGCTTCTTCCCTGCTCCTGAGAGGAGAGGAGGGAAGCTGGAAGCACTGCAGGGGGGAGACGGGAAGCAGTGCTGGGACAAGGTCATCCAGCGCCCAGGGCAAGGATGCCAAATTGCACCCCCCCTTCCCTTAGGGTTAGGGTCAAGACATCCCCCAATCCCTGCAATAAACCATTGCGCCCAGGGCAACCCGCTCCTCCTGCCCACCTCTTGTCCTGGCCCTGATGGGTAGCAGAAGGAATTAGCACCGCATGGGGTGGTTAGGGTGTGCCCAGGGTGAATTTATTATTTTTTGGCAATAGGTGGACTATCCCTTTAATGCAAAAATCCTTATCACACTACTTTGTAATATTGTATTTTGTTGTGCCTATATCCAATTGTTGGATAGTTGTGGGTCATGTCCACCTCCACTGATGAAGGTATAATGAATGCACATTTATTCATCAATCAATATGGGTGCATTATGTTTTTGGCCAAACATGGACTTTCCCTTTAATGCAAAGATCAAAATAACACTACTTTGAAACATATTATTTTTTGTGTTCATATTTAATGGCCAGTTTTGGGTCATGTTCCCTTCTACTGATGAGGGTTATGCTCCATCACTAAGTCACCAGCTCCCCTCCCTTCCCCATATCCCTGTCTGCACAGGTGCACCCCCATGGCAGGAGGAATAGTCTGCAGGAGCTTGAGGATTGCACTTGCTATCCACCCATCACAGTTGCAATGCTTTGCAGGCTCCAATGCAAGAAAAAAACAAATGCACATTTTTGGTCAATCAATATGGGTGCATTTATTATGTTTTTGCCAAAAGATTAATCTCTGTAATGCAAGGAGCAATATTATATTATTTCAAACATTGTATGTTTTGTGCCTATATCCAATTGTCAGATAGTTGTGGGACATGTCCACCTCCACTGATGAAGGTATAATGAATGCACATTTTTCATCAATCAATATGGCTGCCTTGATTATTTTTTTGGCCAAAGGTGGACTATACCTTTAATGCAAAGATCAATCTCACACTACTGTACTTTGAAATGTAGTATTTTTTGTGCCTATTAATTGTCGGCCAGTTTTGGCTCATGTTCTTATTAACTGATGAGGGTTATGCTCCAGCACTAATAAATCACTAGCAGCTCCCCCTCCCTTCCCCACATCCCTGCACAAGTGCGCCCCCATGGCCGAAGGAATAGTTTGCAGGAGCCAGAGCATTGCACTTACCATCCACTGATCACAGTTGCAATGCTTTGCATGCTCCAAGAAAATAATGAATGCACATTTGTTTGTTCAATCAATATGGGTGCATGCATTGATTATTTTTTGGGCAATAGCTGGACTATTCCTTTAATGCAAAGATCAATATCACACTACTTTGAAACATTGTATTTTTTTTGTGCCTATATACAATTGTCGGCCAGTTTTGGGTTATGTTCCCTTCTACTGATGAGGGCTATGTCCCATCACTAAATCACCAGCTCCCCTTCCTTCCCTACATCCCTGTCTGCACAGGTGCACCCCCATGGCAGGAGGAATAGTCTGCAGGAGCCAAAGCATTGCACTTGCCATCCACCCATCTCTGTTGTAATGCTTTGCAGGCTGCAATGCAAGAAATAATGAATGCAGATTTTTGGACAATCAATATAAGTGCATGTTATATTTTTTTCGGCAAAAGGCTGACAATCTCTTAATGCAAAGAGCAAAATTACACTTTTTGAAGCATTGTATTTTTTTCTGCATATTTGCAATTGTCGGATAGGTGTGGGACATGTCCACCTCCACTGATGAAGGTACAACGAATGCACATTTTTTCATCAATCAATATGGGTGCATTGATTGTTATTTTGGTCAAAGGTGGACTATCCCTTTATTGCAAAAAATCAATTTCACACTACTTTGCAATATTGAATGTTTGTGCCTATATCCAATTGTTGGATACTTGTGGGACATGTCCACTCCAGCTCCACTGATGAAGGTATAATGAATGCACATTTTTCATCAATCAATGTGGGTGTATTAATTATTATTTGGGGTAAAAGTGGACTATCCCTTTATTGCTAAAACCAATATCACACTACTTTACAATATTTTATGTTTTTGTGCCTATATCCAATTGTCTGATAGTTTTGAGTCATGCCCACCTCCACTAGGTATATTGAATACAATATTGCAAAGTAGTGTGATATTGATTTTAGCAATAAAGGGATAGGCCACTTTTACCCCAAAAATAATCAATGCACCCACATTGATTGATGAAAAAAATGTGCATTTTTTGTGCCTATATCCAATTGTCGGATAGTTTTGGGACATATCCACCTCCACTGATGAAGGTATATTGAATACAATATTGCAAAGTAGTGCGATATTGATTTTAGCAATAAAGGGATAGGCCACTTTTACCCCAAAAAATAATCAATGCACCCACATTGATTGATGAAAAAAAAATGTGCATTTTTGTGCCTATATCCAATTGTCGGATAGTTTTAGGTCATGTCCACCTCCACTGATGAAGGTATATTGATTATTGAATACAATATTGCGAAGTAGTGTGATATTGATTTTAGCAATAAAGGGATAGTCCAGTTTTACCCCAAAAAATAATCAATGCACCCACATTGATTGATGAAAAAAATGTGCATTTTTTTTGTGCCTATATCCAATTGTCGGATAGTTTTGGGACATATCCACCTCCACTGATGAAGGTATAATCAATGCACATTTTTCATCAATCAATATGGATGCATTGATTTTTTTTGGGTAAAGGTAGATTATTCCTTTAATGCAAAGATCAATATCACACTACTTTGAAGCATTGTCATTTTTTGTGCCCATATCTAATTGTCGGCCAGTTTTGGGTCATGTTCCCCTCTATTGATGAATATGCTCCATCACTAATAAGTCACTAACAGCTCCCCCCCTCCCCTCCTCATATCCCTGCCTGCTTAGGCGCGCTCCCGCGCTCGGGCTCGTCCCCGTGCAATCTCTTCCCCCGTTGTGGGATGGCCGTCGGTCGGGAGCGAGCAGCCTGGGCCGGCACATGCCCGGACCCCGGGGATCAGCGGGAAGATGGCGCAGAGAGCCGAGTGATCGGACGGGCCGGCGGCCGGAGGGATGTCACGGATTTCATGACGGCAGCGGGTACGTGTCCCAGCGGCAGCAGCATCCTCCTCCTCCTCCTTCCCCGGGCTGGACCACAGCATCCTCCACGCACTGCATCCCAGCCCCGGCTCATCCCTTTTGTTCTTCTATGCACACCCTGACACCCACATTCTACAACGCCACCGTCTATGTCTGCCCCATCAGCATGCTCCCATGTCATGTGTTTTCTTACATGAGCATCCTCCAAAGATCAGCCCCCTCTGCCCTGCAGCAATCCACTCTGTGCCCATGTAGTCCATCATATTGCAGATTTCCCCCGAATATCTGCATTTTACTACTTTTTTTTAATACCAGTTGGTAAAACCTCACCGCGGTCCGTCTGAACTCTTAACCACCCCATGGGCAGTTGTCTTGTCTATGGCCATGGCCCATGGTGGATATTTCATGGAGAGCAGGCCTCTCTAGACTGGACGGGCTCGCCATGGGTCACCTTGTTCAACCCTCTTTACACTGGATGGACCCACTGTGGGTCACCTTCTTCAGCCCCTTCTATGCTGGACAGGTTAACCATGGGTCACCTTGTTCAACCCTCACTAAGCTTGACAGGTCAACCATGGGTTACCTTGTTCAACCCTCTATACAATGGTCAGTCCCACCGAGGGTCACCTTGTTCAGCCTTCTCTATGCTGGACAGGTCAACCATGGGTCACCTTGTTCAACCCTCACTAACCTTGACAGGTCAACCATGGGTCACCTTGTTCAACCCTCTCTACAATGGTCAGTCTCACCGTGGGTAATCTTCTTCAGCCCCCTCTATGCTGGACATGTTAACCCTGGGTCACCTTGTTCAACCCTCACTAAGCTTGACAGGTCAACCATGGGTTACTTTGTTCAGCCCTCTATACAATGGTCAGTCCCACCGTGGGTCACCTTTTTCAACCCTCTATACAATGGTAAGTCCCACTGTGGGTCACCTTCTTCAGCCCCCTCTCTGCTGGACATGTTAACCATGGGTCACCTTGTTCAACCCTCACTAAGCTTGACAGGTCAACCATGGGTTACCTTGTTCAACCCTCTATACAATGGTCAGTCCCACTGTGGGTCACCTTGTTCAGCCTTTTCTATGCCGGACAGGTAAACCATGGGTCACCTTGTTCAACCCTCTCTACACAGGACAGTCCCACCATGGGTCACCTTGTTCAGCCTTCTCTATGCTGGACAGGTCAACCATGGGTCACCTTGTTCAACCCTCACTATGCTGGACAGTTCCACCGTGGGTCACCTTGTTCAGCCTTTTCTACGCTGGATAGGTCAACCATGGGTCACCTTGTTCAACCCTCGCTACACTGGACAGTCCCACTGTGGGTCACCTTGTTCAGCCTTCTCTATGCTGGACAGGTCAACCATGGGTCACCTTGTTCAACCCTTTATACAATGGTCAGTCCCACCGTGGGTCACCTTGTTCAGCCTTCTCTATGCTGGACAGGCCAACCATAGGCCACCTTGTTCAACCCTCTCTACACTGGACAGTCCCACCGTGGGTCACCTTGTTCAGCCCTCTCTATGCTTGACAGGTCAACCATGAGTCACCTTCTTCAGCCATCTCTATGCTGGACAGGCCAACCATAGGCCACCTCGTTCAACCCTCTCTACACTGGACAGTCCCACCATGGGTCAACTTGTTCAACCCTCACTAAGATGGACAGGTCAACCATGGGTTTACCTTGTTCAACCCTCTCTACATAGGACAGTTCCACCGTGGATCACCTTGTTCAGCCTTCTCTGTGCTGGACAGGTCAACCACAGGTCACCTTGTTCAGCCCTCTGTATGCTGGACTGGTCAACCGTGGGTCACCTTGTTCAATTCTGTCGACACTGGACAGTTCCACCATGGGTCACCTTGTTCAGCTCTTTCTATGCTCGACAGGTTACCCATAGGTCACCTTCTTCAGCTCTCTTTATGCTGGACAGGTCTACAATGGGTCAACTATAAAGCCCTCTCTATGCTGGACAGGTCAACCATGGGTTACCTTGTTCAACCATCTCTACATTAGGCGGTCCCATGGTGGGTCACCTTGTTTAGCCCTGGACGGGTCAACCATGGGTCAGCTTGTTAAGCCCTCTGTATACTGGATGGTCCCACTGTGGGTCACCTTGTTTAGCATGCTCTATACTGGTTAATATGAACTGTTATGCACTACATTTGTAGTTGTCTTGTCTGTAATCGATATATATATCATGTAGAGCAGGCCTCTCTATACTGAATGGCCCAATTGTGAGTCACTTTTTTTTATCCTTCCCTATACTGGACAGTCTCACTGTGGGTCACCTCTTTCAGCCCTCACGATACTGAATGGTCCCACCATTGGTTGATATGAACTCTTTTATATCACACAGACAACTTGTATATGGCCATGGTGGATATTTCATGGAGAGCAGGCCTCTTTATACTGGATAAACTCACCATAGGTCAACTTGTTTAGCCCTTTGTTTACTAGACAGTCCCACCGTTGTCTGATGTGAACTCGTATCCTCCACAAGGGCAGCTTTCTTGTTTATGACCATGTGGATACTTTATGGAGAGAAGTCCTCCCTATACTGGATGGTTCCATTATAGGTTTTCTTTTTTTTTTGCCTCTCCATATACTGGACAATCCTACTATGGGTTACCTTGTTGAACGCTCTCTATACTGGATGGTACCACCATGGCTTACCCTGTTCAGCTTTTCATTTACTGGACAGTCCCACCGTGGCTCACCTTGTCCAACTGGCTCTATACTTAATGGTCTCACCACAGGTTACCTTGTTCAGCCCGCTCTTTACTGGACGGTTCCACAATGGGTTACCTTATTCAGCCCACTCTACTGGACTGTCCCACCATGGGTCACCTTGTTTGACCCTAAAATGGGCAACTTGTATATGGCCATGGTGGATATTTCATGGAGAGCAGGCCTCTTTATACTGGTTAGACTCACCATAGGTCAACTTGTTTAGCCCTTTGTTTACTAGACAGTCCCGCCGTTGTCTGATGTGAACTCGTTTCCTCTACAAGGGCAGCTGTCTTGTTTATGACCATGTGGATACTTTATGGAGAGAAGTCCTCCATATACTGGATGGTTCCATTATGGGTTTTCTTTTTTTGCCTCTCCATATACTGGACAATCCTACTAAGGGTTACCTTGTTGAACGCTCTCTATACTGGATGGTACCACCATGGCTTACCCTGTTCAGCTTTTCATTTAGTGGACAGTCCCACCGTGGCTCACCTCGTCCAACTGGCTCTATACTGAATGGTCCCACCACAGGTTACCTTGCTCAGCCCGCTCTATACTGGATGGTCCCACAATGGGCTACCTTATTCAGCCCACTCTATACTGGACTGTCCCACCATGGGTCACCTTGTTTGACCCTAAAACGAAAATGAAAAGAAAAAGGCTTTTACTGGATATCTACATGGAATTTTTATGTTAACCTGTTAATTTTATTCATTTATTTTTATTTTTTTATGGAACCTTACATTTCTGTGGCACCATGCCTATACATACAAGAGACACATTACCCACTCAACAGAATGTTACTAGGGATTGGCATAAAGGGTAGCACACTCATACTAGTGCCAATTTAGGTTCCAATTATCCTACAAGCATGTCTTTGGAGTGTGGGAGAAAACCCACTGAAGCACAGGTGGAGCATGCAAACTCCATGAAGATAGTGTCCTGGTCAGAATTCAAGCCAAGGACCCCATTGCTGCAAGGCAGAAGTGCTAACCACTATGTCACTGTTTTGCCAAAAGTCACCCTATAAAGCGAAATACCAACAGGCCAGTTGTGGTTAGCTAGCCCAAACCATACAAAACACCATGGCCCAAGTCATTTGGACCTCATAAGAACATCTTAAAGTGGTTTTAAAACCATATCTTCATGACATATAGTTTGCTGAGTATCATAACCAATTGCATTTTTTTCCATAAAGTAATATCTTTGTATGTGTTATCCTTTTTCTTTCTATCTCATTGAATCTGATCCAGCCTCTTTCAGGCTTTTCCTGTCTACATTCACTAACTCCCTTGTTGGCTACACATCGTTGCTCTGGACTGGCTGTGGAACATTACTCCTCCTGAGTTGTCACCCTGTTGCCTGCGCCCCTGATAGTGACAACAGGTAACCATGCAGACACATCTGAACTCCTTTAGGGACTTGTGACAGGGTGACAACGCAGTAGCGCAACGGGGTGACAGTAGTCACCCCGTAACAGGAAGTTTCTGAACATAGTCCTTCATTACATGATCACCTGGTAGTACTTTAATGACATGCGCAAAGTTAAAAAGACTAAAAAACAACTTCTGGAATTACATTCATATGTTTAAGTTTACTGTATATGAAATTGTGTTGATTGAGTTTAGATCTATTTTAAATGTTCTATTAATTTTGCACTTTGGTTTTTACAGATGGTACATTTAAACTCCTTTTTTTACAGCAGATGGTTGACATTTTTACTATTGTATAACTATTTTGGTCTGTACAAATGAAATTGGGTGTTGCTGAACTTTTTGCCCCCCCCCCAAACACAAAAACAAACTTGAAAACTCAACTTATAAAGCAATAAATTAACAGGGCCTGTTGTCGTGAGTTAACTCAAACCTAGTTCAGGTCATTTGGACTTTTTTTTAATCTTAACAATAAAGCCAACTATCCAATTGGATAATTAGATCTAAAAATGAATTATCTATTGGCGCTTTTCCACTGCATGGAACCGAACGGTTCGGCTCGCTTTTGTGCTTTTCTACTGCTGGTACCGTATGGTATAGTGTAGGAACGGTTCGGTACGGTACGGCGGCTCTTTTCCACTGCATGGAACCGAACGGTACGGCTCTCAAAAACAGTACCACCTCGATTGTGGTTCCAACAGGTACCATACCCGGTACCATATCCCACAATCCTTTGCATGCAGTCACTACTAGCCACTGATTGGTCAGAGAATCCCACCCACCCCGTTGTTATCCCACCCAGTTAACTTTAGTACTACTTTAGTGGAAAAGCAAACCATACCGTACCGTATCGAACCGTTCCAACACCGTACCATGCGGTACCAGCAGTGGAAAAGCAAACTGGGCCAAGCAGGGCCAAGCAGGGCCGAGTAGAGCTGAGCCGGTACTTGCAGTGGAAAAGTTACTCCTTTCTGTTATGATGCTCTTATTTCTGGGGCCAAAATGTAACAGAGAAGCTGATTGGTTGCTTTGGGGAGCCTTTCTTAAGGCCAGATATCCTCAATGTGGGTACATTCTTCTTACAAAAAAACAAAACAAAACAGTGCTACCAGTATATTTTACTGGGTCTCACAATTTTGTTCATACTGGTGAATATCTGTGTCGTGTGGATTGGGGAGATCTACATTTTGTAATATTTTTTTAATGGCAACTAATCACATTTGCTGTTCTTTGTTCGTAAAAAATGGGTTTACTTTTTTTTTTTTACCTCTCCATATACTGGACAATCCTACTAGGGGTTAGCTTGTTGAACCCTCTCTATACTGGATGGTACCACCATGGCTTATCCTGTTTAGCTTTTCATTTTCTGGACAGTCCCACCGTGGCTCACCTTGTCCAGCTGGCTCTATACTGAATGGTCCCACCACAGGTTACCTTGTTCAGTACCCCTCTATACTGGATGGTACCACAATTGGTTACCCTATTCAGCCCACTCTATACTGGACTGTCCCACCATGGGTCACCTTGTTTGACCCTAAAATGACATTAGTTAATTGAAACCTAGTTCAGGTCATTTGGACTTTTTTTGAATCTTGACAATGAATCCAATGGATAATTGGATCTAAAAATGAATTATCTACTTTACTCCTAATAACTAATCAACTTTCTGCTATGGTGCTCTTATTTCTGGTTACAGAATGTAACAGAAATGCTGATTGGTTGCTTTAGGGGAGCCTTTCTTAAGGCACTTTCTATACGTGAGGCCAGATATCCTCAATGTGGGTACATTCTGCCTACAAAAAAGAAACATGCTACTGGTATATTTTACTGGATCTCACTATTTTGTTCATACTGGTGAATAACTATGTCGTGTGGATTGGGGAGATCTGAATTTTGTAATATTTTAATGGCAACAAATGGCATTTGCTGTTCTTTGTTCTCTTGTTTGTAAATGGCACACCTTGACCTGTGTTGCACATTGTTATAAAATACTGCATAAAGGAAGGTGCATCTGCAACTTTTTCCAGCAATTTAACCACTTAAGCCCCGGAAGATTTTACCCCCTTCCTGACCAGGCCCTATTTTGCGATTCGGCACTGCGTGACTTTAACGGACAATTGCGCGGTCGTGCGGCGCTGTACCTAAACAAATTTGACGTCCTTTTTTTCCCACAAACAGAGCTTTCTTTTGGTGGTATTTGATCACCTGTGCGATTTTTTGATCATGCGCTATAAACAAAAAAAGAGTGACAATTTTGCAAAAATAACAATATTTTTCACATTTTTTATATGAAATTCCCAAAAAAAAAAAAGTAAAAATCAAAATTTTTTAACATTTTTGGCCAATTTGTTTTCTGCTACATATGTTTGGTAAAAAAAATCACCATAAGCGTATTTTGATTGGTTTGCGCAAAAGTTATTTTGTTTACTAAGGGAAAGATTTTTGTCATTTTTGTTGTTTTTTTTTTTAACGAGTGATGGCGGCGATCTGCGATTTTTTTGCGGTACTGCGACATTGCAGCGGACAGATCGGACCCTTGACTGACATTTTTGACACTTTTGGGGTTACCAGTGACATTACTACAGTCATCAGTGCTATACATATGCACTGTTACTGTAAAAAATGACACTGGCAGGGAAGGGGTTAACTTTATTGGGGAAGGAGGGGTTAAGTGTGTCCCTAGGGACTAACTGTGCAGGGATGTGGCTTTACATGTAACAGCAGAGATCTACGGTCCTACATAGCAGGACCGTATAATCTCTGCTGTTACACAGGGAAGAATGACAGGCGGCTTTGTTTACATCAGCTGCCTGCCTTTCTCCCTTCACAGCGGACGATCGCGAGTGACCGGCGGACATCGGGTCCGCCGGTCACTCGCGCGGAGGTGTCCATGAACGAGCGGGGGCGGGAGCGCACCTCCGGCGGCGCGCGCTCGCCCCCTATTGGCTCACAGGCTAGTGACGTACCGATATGTCACTTTGCCTGGCCGGGGCTGACCGCCGCGGTATATATACTTGCGGCGGTCGGCAACCGGTTAAAGCTTTACTCAGATCACAAAATTTACATTATATTTTAAATATGTTCATCAGTAGACATGCTACAGCTGTGGCCATGTTAACTTCAACCACTTGAGGTCCAGGATGTTTTAAAATGGCCTAGGGACATCAAGTGGTTAAAGGGTCAGTCTACCCAAACCTGATATTATTGCTTTTGGAACACTTTGGGGATTTAAACCATTAGCAGTTTATTATGTGTCTCAGAATTTGGACTCAGGTAGTAAGCTCACTTTAGTTACATTTCAGCTACAAGTGGGGCTTATTTCATGTGCTCAAGGAGGCCAGAAGCATGTAAAACCCAAATTATGTGGACCACAGGATCAGCAACTATTGAACATATCATTTCAATAGTTACTGGAGTTGTAAGAAGTCAGAGTAACCCTCCAAATTCCACAAACTACACTGCTCAAAAAAATGAAAGGAACACTTTTTAATCAGAGTAGAGCATCAAGTCAAATAAACTCCTGGGATATTGATCTTGTCATTTAAGTAGCAGAGGGGGTTGTTAATCAGTTTCAGCTGCTTTGGTGTTGATTAAATTAACAATAGGAGCACTAGATGGGCAACAATGAGACAACCTCCAAAATAGGAATGGTTTTACAGGTGAAGGCCACTGACTTTTTTTTCCCTACTCATCTTTTCTGATGGTTTTTCACTTGTTTTGCATTTGGCTAGGGTCAGTGTCACTACTGGTAGCATGAGGCGATACCTGGACCCTATTGAGGTTGCACAGGCAGTCAAACTCCTCCAGGATGGCACATCAATACGTAACATTGCCAGAAGGTTTGCTGTGTCTCCCAGCACAGTCTCAAGGGAATGGAGGCGATTCCAGCAGACAGGCAGTTACTCTAGGAGAGCTGGACAGGGCTGTAGAAGGTCCTTAACCATCAGCAGAACCGGTATCTGCTTCTTTGTGCAAGGGGGAACAGGAGGAGCACTGCCAGAGCCCTACAAAATGACCTCCAGCAGGCCAATGGTGTGAATATATCTTGCCAATCAGAAACAGACTTTATAAGGATGGTCTGAGGGTCCTCTAGTAGGCCCTGTGCTCACTGCCCGGCACCATGGAGCTCGATTGGCATTTGCCATTGAACACCAGAATTAGTAGGTTCGCCACTGGCACCCTGTGCTTTTCACAGATGAGAGCAGGTTCACCCTGAGCACATGTGACAGACCTGAAAGGGTCTGGAGAAGCCGTGGAAAATGTTTTTCTGCCTGTAACATCGTTCAGCATGACCGGTTTGGTGGTTGGTCAGTGAGGGTCTGGGGAGGCATATATATGGAGTGATGCAGAGACCTCTACAGGCTTGATAATGGCCCCTGACTGCCATTAGGTATTGGGATGAAATCATTGGACCCATTGTCAGACCCTAGGCTGGTGCAGTGGGTCCTGGTTTCCTCCTGGTGCGCAACAATGCCTGGCCTTATGTGGTGAGAGTTTGCAGCCAGTTCCTGGAGGATGAAAGAATTGATACCATTGGCCCCCCACGCTCTCCTGACCTAAATCCTATAGAACACCTCTGGGACATTATGTTTCGCTCCATCTGACGCAGCCAGGTTGCAACTCAGTCTGTTCAGGAGCTTAGTGATGCCCTGGTCCAGATCTAGGAAAAAATACCCCAAGACACCATCCGTCATCTAATTAGGAGCATGTCCCGACATTGTCAGGCACGCATACAAGCACGTGGGGGCCATACAAACTACTGAGTACAATTCTGAGTTGCTGCAATGAGATTTCAGCAAAATGGACTAGCCTGCTGCATCATTTTTTCACTTTGATTTTTGGGGTGTCTTTGAATTCAGCCCTCTGTAGTTTGATCATTGTCATTTCTATCAAATGATGTGGCAACTTTTCATTCCTAACACATTACCCAGTCCATACCAGTATAGATCCTAACACATTACCCAGTCCATACCAGTATAGATCCTAACACATTACCCAGTCAAAATCAGCATAGGTATCCAGCATGATATTTTTCCCCATTGAGATCTGATGTGTTTTCAAAGTGTTTCTTTAATTTTTGTTGAGCAGTGTATAATTGAAGTATCACATTTAGGCAGTGGTGTACAGTATTTAGGTTTTGTGCTGCCCTAGGCCTGACTAAAATTGTGCAGCCCCTAATTTAAATTTGACCCACCTCTTCCTGTAAAGGCCACACCCCTTCCTGTTTATGATCCGCCCTGTCATCTGTAAACCACAGACCACAACCAGTCTATCAGTGCCCATCAGTCCAGCCTCATCAGTTCCCATAAGTTCAGCTTCATCAGTGCAGCCTTATCAGTGCCCATCGGTGCAGCTTCATTACTGCCCATCAGTGCAGCCTCATCAGTGCAGCATATCAGGGCGGCCTCATCAGTAGCCATCAGTACAGCCAAATCAGTGGCCACCAGTGCAGCCTATCAGTGCCCATTAGTGCAGCCTATCAGTGCATCATATCAGTGACCATCAGTGCATCATATCAGTGCAGCCTCATCAGTGGCCATCAGTGGAGATTATTAGTGCCCATCAGTACTGGCAGGTAGCAGTATGACCGCTTTATGGGGGTGCCAGAATGATTTGCCCCATAGGACTGGCAGTATACTAAAAGTGTAGCGCAAGCCGGTGGGGACCCTTTTCGTGGGGGAGTCAGGAGGAGGCTGTTTTTTTTTCCATGTGGGGTGCAGCTTTTTTGCTGCCCCCCTGCAAAGTGCTGCCCTAGGCCTGGGCCTTGTTGGCCTAGGCCAAGATACAGCACTGCATTTAGGTAGGTTGGTTTTTTATGAGATGCACATTTCACTGTAAAACACTATAAAAGTCTTGGATTTGCATTAAAAGCTTACTGAGGCCAGTGGTATAGAGTGACGGAACTGGATCCTGGTGCAAGATATGACCCAGAGCCCCTGAACTTCAATGTATTACCTACTGCTGTAGACAAACACAATAACAGGCCCACCCTGTTACCTCTTGTATTTAAACCTGTAAAACACCTACTTTATACCTAAAAATAACAGGGGAAGCAACTTGACAACTGGTTATTAAGTAGCGTCTAAACCTGATACTTAATCCCAGTGTTTCCCAACCAGGGTTCATCCTGAGGTTGCTAGGGGATCCTTTAGCAGTGGGCAATAGTGGATTGATCTCCTACCTATATTTTTGCCCAATGTTTCTTAACCAAGGATCGGTGAAAACCTAAGATTCCTCCTGAGGTTGCTTGGGGTTCCGTGAGTAGTGAGCAATGGTGGATTGAACTCCTACCTACCCTGACCACCAATTCAAGAGGGCAATTTACCATTAAACACCAATGTAAGGGGTCACTTCTACACTGACCATAAATGTTATAAGATACCACAGTTTTTACTGTCTGCCTTGGAGGAGTGTAATTCTGATACTTTAGCCCAATGTTTCTCAAACAGGGATCAGTGAAAACCCAGGGTTCCTTGAAGAGTGTCATGGTCTTACCTTCTTGCTGTTCTCCTTCGTTTGACATGTGCTGGCGGCCATCTTGGTTTCTGGGTTTCTTGTAGCCTCCCACCCTGCGGCTCCTCCTTCCCACTGGGAGGAGCTGGATACCTAGCTCATATATATATAGGAGGTCTGTGGCTTCAGTTCCCTGCTTGGTCCTCCTGTGTTCACATGCTACTAAGACTGCTGCTACTTCTGGTTCCTGTTCCTGGCCTCGTCTGACTACCCTGCTGGTTCCTGATCCTGGCTTCGTCTGACTACCCTGCTGGTTCCTGATCCTGGCTTCGTCTGACTACCCTGCTGGTTCCTGTCCCCTGGCTTCGCAAAGACTCTGCATCGGTTTCGCCATCCGTTTGGACTTTTGCTTTATAGCTTGTTTTTCAATAAAGCTTTCTTATTTTCACTTATCTGTTGTTGTACGTCTGGTTCATGGTTCCGTGACATTAGGACCAAGCCATGAATTCTGACGGTACAGGGCCATCCTCGCTACCCACGCTGGTTGCCAGACTTGATCAGCAGGATCACCTGTTGGGTCGGTTCGCCGTGGCGTTGCAAACCCTGCTTGAACGCACGGTACCACAGGCCACGAATTCTGACGGTGCAGGGCCATCCTCACTACCCACGCTGGTTGCCAGACTTGATCAGCAGGATCACCTGTTGGGTCAGTTCGCCGTGGCGTTGCAAACCCTGCTTGAACGCACGGTTCATTTCGCTCCCGTTGCCGATGGGTCGGTTGTCGCTCCTGGGTCCGCTCCTACTGCCGCTCCGGTTGTTGCGCCAGAGTCTACCCCGACACCTGTTGTTGCGCCTGCGGTGTTTCGGGGTATGTCCGGTTCTGCCCCCCTTCCACAGCGCTTTGGGGGAGAGCCAACTCAGTGCCGAGGTTTCCTTAACCAGGTGGGCATTTATTTCGAGTTGCTGCCACATGCCTTTCCTACTGAGAGATCAAAGGTGGGCTTCTTAATCTCGCTACTCTCGGACAAGGCCTTGGCCTGGGCCAGCCCTTTATGGGAGAACAACAATCCGGTGGTTGCCGAGTTTTCCGGTTTTGTTGCTTCTCTTCGGAAGGTATTCGATGTGCCGGCTCGTGCTGCCTCTGCTGCGAAGCTCCTTATGTCCATCAGACAGGGTTCACGATCCGTAGCTGAATACGCCATTGAGTTTCGTACCCTGGCAGCAGAGGTGGGCTGGAATAATGAGGCTCTGGTCGCTGCTTTCTCTCATGGTCTCTCGGATGCCTTGAAGGATGAGGTTGCAGCTAAGGACCTACCAGTGGAGCTCGAGTCTCTTATTTCTTTCCTGATTTTGATTGACACCAGACTCAGGGAGAGACCTTCCTTTAAGGAGAGTCTGCGGAGGCCTCCTAACAGATTGGCGCCTACCTTTGTTGTCCCACCCGTGCCTCCCTCTCCTCCCACGCCTCCTGGGGACGACTTGTCTGGGGGTGAACCCATGCAGCTGGGGTTTGCTCGCCTGTCCGAGGGGGAGAGGGTACTCCGGAGACGCGAGGGCCGATGCATGTACTGTGGTCTCGGTGGGCATTTTCGGTTGGCATGTCCGAACCGTCCAGGGAAACGCTCGCACCTGAGATCCTGTCGGGGGCAGATCTTGGGTGGAGTCTCCTCGTCCCCGGTTTCCCGTGTTGACAAACCACTGATCACTGTTGTCCTTTCCTGGGTCGGGGGCTCGGTGACGACCCAGGCGTTGGTGGACTCTGGTGCTGGTGGTTTGTTCATTGATAGTGCGTTCGCTGCCGCCAATTCCATTCCTCTGCAGGCTCGAGGTTCTCCTCTGGCTCTTGAGGCGATAGACGGCAGACCCCTTCTGCCGCCACACGTGACTCATGAGACCCTTCCAGTGGGGTTAGCCATTGGTGCCGTCCACAGAGAGTCGGTCTGCTTCCAGGTTATTTCGTCTCCACACTACTCGGTGGTCTTGGGGTACCCCTGGCTCCAGGAGCATAATCCGATTTTCGATTGGAGATCGGCCGAGATCCTCTCGTGGTCACCGCAGTGTGGGGCTAGTTGCATCCATGGGCCTGTCAAGTTGCTGTGTACTTCCTCGGACTCTCTGTTGCCCCCTGAATACGAGGAGTACCGGGACGTATTCGATAAGGTGCGCGCGGTTGCCCTACCTCCGCACCGCCCATACGATTGTGCCATCGAGTTACAATCTGGTGCTGTTCCTCCTCGTGGCAAAGTCTATCCACTGTCGGTAGCGGAGAATGAGGCCATGGAGGAGTACGTGAGGGAGGCGCTTTCACGTGGACACATTCGCAAATCCTCGTCCCCGGCAGGGGCTGGATTTTTCTTTGTGAAAAAGAAGGGCGGTGAGTTGAGGCCTTGCATCGATTACAGGGGTCTCAATCGCATCACGATCAAGAACGCTTACCCGATACCCTTGATTTCCGAGCTGTTCGATCGCCTTAAAGGGGCCACGGTCTTTACCAAACTCGACCTGAGGGCGGCATATAACCTCGTAAGGATCAAGGCGGGCGATGAGTGGAAGACCGCGTTTAACACCAGGACCGGTCATTATGAATCCTTGGTTATGCCCTTTGGGCTGTGCAATGCGCCCGCAGTCTTTCAGGAATTCATCAACGATGTTTTCCGTGACCTGTTGCAGCAGTGTGTGGTGGTCTACCTGGATGACATCTTGGTATATTCTGAGTCCATGGAGACCCACATTCTGGATGTCAAACGAGTGTTGCAACGGTTACGAGAGAACAAGCTGTTCGGTAAGCTTGAGAAATGCGAATTTCACCGATCCCAGGTAACCTTCTTAGGTTACATCATTTCCGCTGAGGGGTTCTCCATGGATCCTGAGAAGGTTTCGGCTGTCTTACAGTGGCCCCAGCCCAGTGGTCTTCGCTCCCTGCAGCGCTTTTTGGGCTTCGCCAATTATTATCGGAAGTTCATCAGGGACTTTTCCATGCTAGCCAAGCCTCTCACGGATCTGACCAGGAAGGGCAGTAATTCCCAGGTCTGGCCGCCCGAGGCCATCCGAGCTTTTGAGGCTCTAAAGTCCGCCTTTGTGTCGGCTCCGATTCTGTCGCATCCCAACCCTGGGTTGCCCTTTGTCCTCGAGGTGGACGCGTCTGAGACGGGAGTAGGCGCCCTTCTGTCTCAGCGTAGAACACCAGAGGGTCCTCTGCTTCCTTGTGGGTTTTACTCCCGGAAACTGTCTTCCGCGGAGTGCAACTACCAGATTGGTGACAGGGAGTTATTGGCCATCGTGCAGGCTCTCAAAGAATGGAGGCACTTGCTCGAGGGTTCGGTGGTTCCGGTCCTCATCCTGACGGACCACAAGAATCTGACCTACCTCTCTGAGGCCAAGAGATTGACACCACGTCAGGCCAGATGGGCTCTGTACTTGTCACGTTTTAATTACGTGGTCTCCTACCTACCCGGTTCCAAGAACATCAGGGCTGATGCCTTATCACGGCAGTACTCCGACCTGTCCAGGGAGGAGTCGATTCCGACTTCGGTCATACCTCCGAATCAGATCCTGGCTGCCATTCGCACCAGCCTGACCTCTCCCCTGGGTGAGCAGATTTTGGCGGCTCAATCTGGTGCTCCCTCTGGGAGACCCAACGGCAGATGTTTTGTGCCTGAGGAGTTGCGCACTCGGTTGTTGCGAACCTACCATAACTCCAAGACCGCGGGGCATCCTGGAAAGAATCAGCTGTCCTGGGCTGTTTCACGTCTGTTCTGGTGGCCTTCCCTACGTTCCGACATCGCCGCATATGTAGCGGCATGCTCCGTTTGTGCCCAGAGTAAGTCCCCTCGGCACCTTCCGTTGGGCCTTCTGCAACCCTTAGCCACCGGGGAGCGCCCATGGTCACACCTGGGGATGGATTTCATTGTGGACCTCCCTGCATCCCGAGGCCATACGGTCATTCTCATGATTGTGGATCGGTTTTCCAAAATGTGTCACTGTGTTCCTCTCAAGAAGTTACCCTCTGCACAGGAGTTGGCCACGATTTTTGCCAGGGAGGTCTTCCGGTTGCACGGTTTGCCCAAGGAGATTGTGTCGGATCGGGGGAGTCAGTTTGTGTCCAGGTTCTGGCGCGCCTTTTGCTCCCAGTTGGGGATTCATCTCTCCTTCTCCTCGGCCTACCACCCTCAGTCCAATGGGGCCGCAGAACGTTCCAATTAGGCCTTGGAGCAATTCCTTCGTTGCTATGTCTCCGATCACCAAGACAATTGGGTTGACCTCCTGCCTTGGGCTGAGTTTGCCAGGAACACGGCGGTGAACTCTTCCTCTGGGACGTCTCCCTTCATGGCCAACTATGGGTTCCAACCTGCCGTGTTACCGGAGGTATTCTCTCCCCAGGATATTCCGGCTGTGGAGGATCACCTTTCCGTCCTACGTGCTTCTTGGGTACAGATCCAGAAGTCCCTTGAGGTCTCTGCGCAGCGCCAGAGACTCCAGGCTGATCGCAGACGAGCGCCTGCTCCTTCCTACCAGGCCGGAGACCGTGTATGGTTGTCCACCCGCAACCTCAACCTTCGAGTGCCCACTCCCAAGCTGGCGCCTCGCTTTGTTGGTCCCTTCCGAGTGCTTCGCAGGGTAAACCCGGTAGCCTATGCCCTTGCGCTTCCTCCTGGCATGCGGATCTCCAACGTGTTTCATGTCTCCCTGTTGAAGCCTCTGGTGTGTAATCGTTTCACTTCCTCGGTTCCTCGGCCTCGTCCGGTCCGAGTGGGCAATCGTGAGGAGTATGAGGTGAGCAATATCCTGGACTCACGCCTGGTCCGCGGTCGGGTGCAGTTTTTGGTTCATTGGCGTGGTTATGGTCCAGAGGAGCGTTCCTGGGTTCCCTCCGCAGATGTCCATGCTCCTGCCTTGCTCCGAGCCTTCCACGCACGCTTCCCTCAGAAACCGTTCTTTACTCCGCGGAGGAGGGGCCCTTGAGGGGGAGGTACTGTCATGGTCTTACCTTCTTGCTGTTCTCCTTCGTTTGACATGTGCTGGCGGCCATCTTGGTTTCTGGGTTTCTTGTAGCCTCCCACCCTGCGGCTCCTCCTTCCCACTGGGAGGAGCTGGATACCTAGCTCATATATATATAGGAGGTCTGTGGCTTCAGTTCCCTGCTTGGTCCTCCTGTGTTCACATGCTACTAAGACTGCTGCTACTTCTGGTTCCTGTTCCTGGCCTCGTCTGACTACCCTGCTGGTTCCTGATCCTGGCTTCGTCTGCCTACCCTGCTGGTTCCTGATCCTGGCTTCGTCTGACTACCCTGCTGGTTCCTGTCCCCTGGCTTCGCAAAGACTCTGCATCGGTTTCGCCATCCGTTTGGACTTTTGCTTTATAGCTTGTTTTTCAATAAAGCTTTCTTATTTTCACTTATCTGTTGTTGTACGTCTGGTTCATGGTTCCGTGACAAAGAGTGAGCAATGGTGGAAGGATCTCCTACCTACACCGACCACCAATGGAAGGGAGCAATTTTTCACTCAGCACCAATATAAGGGGTCACTTCTACATTAACCACAATTGTTAGAGGACATCACAGTTTTTACAGTCTGCTTTGGGGAGTCTAAATCTGATACTTTTACCCCATGTTTCCCAACCAAGGTTCTGTGAAAACCCAGGATTCCTCCTGAGGTTGCTTGTGTGGTTCATTGAAGAGTGAAAGGTGGTGCTAGAAATACCGGGTGGTGCTTTTCAAAATGAATTCTCAGCAAAATAAAGCATGGGGACATGGATAGATGGGGGAGTTTTCTTTGAATATTAATAATTAATTAAATAAATAAATAGCGTTTTTGGTTTGTAGTGCTCAGATTCAGTGCAGTTGCACTTTAAAGTGGTTCTAAAGGCAGTAGGTTAATCAGGGCTTTTTTTCAGTGGGAACGTGGGGCAACGCAGTTCCGGCACCTCCAGCACTGAATGTATGTAATGGCAAGGAGTGCTGGGGTGTGCTACAGCATCTGCTGATGCTGGCTGCTGGGGATTTATTTTTTCCTGAGGGGAGTTCTATTGTTGCTTTGGGGGATCTATTGTTGCTGGAGGTGGCTCTTCTGTTGCTGGGGGGTCAGTTGTTGCTGGGAGGGATCTGGAGAGTCTATTGATGCTGGCTGCAGGGGGGATCTGTTTTTGCTGTCGGGGGTCTATTTTTGCTGGGGGGATATTTTATTGCAGGTGGTCCATTGTTGCCGGGGGAATCCATTGTTCCTGGCTGCTGGGGATCTATTTTACTGCTTTTCTTGTTATCGTTAACAAATTCCATACAAATTACTTTATACCACAAATGTTACTTAGTTCTATATTCTCTGAAAGGGACAGTACTGGGAGGTGGGTGAGGGTTGAAACTAAGGAACGATGCTCAAAGGTAGGTAGGGGGCGGAGACAAGGGGATACTCGGAAAGGAGGAGTTCCTGCACCTATTCTCTGAGAAAAAAAGCCTTGGGTTTAATGCATCTTATGCATTTAAGAAAAAAAAACCTTCTGGGTGCAGCACCCCAAGCCCCTTTTACTTACCTGAGCCCCATCTTGATCCAGCGATATACATGAGAACACCAGCTCTCCCGAGTCTCGTTCTCCTGATTGACTCACAGCAGCAGAAGCCATTGGTTTCTGCTACTGTCGATCAAAGCCAGTGAGCCAATGAGGAGGGTCCAAGCTACGCTCTGTGTGTGAATAGACAATGTCAATTCACAGGTGCGTGGCTAAAGAGCAAGCCTGCTCGAGTGCCCCCCTAGCCAGAGACTTGCTATTAGGGGCACTCGGCAGAGGGGGGAGCCAGGTCCGGGGGGGACCCAAAAAGAAGAGAATTGGGGTTGCTCTGTGCAAAAAACATTGCATAGAGCAAGCAAGAATATGTTTATTTAAAAAAAAAAATTAACAACCTTTACAATCACCTAAAAATTTTCTTCAACTTATTAATAAATCAAATATACTATGATGGTTGAAAAGTTAAAGAAATTCTGCTTTAGCCTAAATGGGCAAATAACAGGTTTGCTTTAACCACTTTACCACCGGAGGATTTTGCTGTCTTACGTCTGGGCCACTTTTTGCGATTCGGCACTGTGCGACTTTAACTGACAATTGCGCGGTCATGCAACGCTGTACCCAAACGAAATTTACGTCCTTTTTTCCCCACAAACAGAGCTTTCTTTTGGTGGTATTTGATCACCTGTGCGATTTTTTACTTTTTGCGCTATAAACAAAAAAAGAGCGTACATTTTGAAAAAATAACAATATTTTTCACATTTTTTATTTATGAAATTCCCCCTCAAAAAAATGTAAAAATCAAAATTTTTTTAAATTTTTGGCCAATTTGTTTTCTGCTACATATTTTTGGTAAAAAAAATCACAATAAGCGTATTTTGATTGGTTTGCGCAAAAGTTATTGCGTTAAAAAAACTAAGGAAAAGATTTTTGTCATTTTTGGTGTTTTTTTTTTTAACGAGTAATGGCGGCGATCTGCGATTTTTTTTTGCGGGACTGCGACATTGCGGCGGACAGATCGGTCCCTTGACTGACATTTTTGACACTTTTGGGGGTACCAGTGACATTACTACAGTAATCAGTGCTATACATATGCACTGTTACTGTAAAAATGACACTGGCAGGGAAGGGGTTAATTTTTTTGGAGAGGGAAGGGTTAATGTATGCCTGGTGCTTACTAATGTGTGTGGGGGGAGGTGACTGAGTGACACAGGGACAGATTGCAGGGTTCAGCTATGCTGAACCCTGCAATCTGACCCTGTCTGTCACTTAGGAGATCCACCCGCTTTGTTTACACAAGCGGGCGGATCTCCAGACTCGATTCCCTGACGATCGGGGAAGAGCAGCGGCGATTGCCGCCGCTCCTCCCCTGGCCCGACTCCCGCTGTGACTGAATACAGCCGGGAGCGAGCCTCCGGCGGCGCGCGCGCGCCGCCCACAGGGTGAGGAGTCCAGCGATGTAGGTCTACGTCGCTGGACGGGAACGAGCCACTTTGCCGCAGTACAGTCAACGTGACTGGTCGGCAAGTGGTTAAATTTATTGGTACTTTAATATCAAATCAGAAAGAGCATTGTGATTTTTTGACTCTACCAGACACTCAGATTTGGTTAGGTATCCTTAGAACTCTGTTAGCTTCTGTAGGGTTGTTGTGGGTGACTACATATCGCTAAAGTGAACAACCAAATTTAACATTATATTATTGCAAAAACTGTGCTTTTTCCATATCATTTCAAAACAGTACAGCTTAGCTGTGTAATTGCTTTTCCATATGGCCACCCTACTAAGTTTATTACGCTCCCACATGCTCATATGGATTGTAGGCATCTCTCTAGGCTGCTTTGGATGTGTCCCAGTTGTCTGTAGTCTCTCCCTTCTCGTTGACAGCTCACAGTTGACTTGTTTCCTTGGTGACTATTAATTTGAACAGATGGCTTCAGATTACCGGGGTCAGACTCTACAAATCCTGTTTTTGTTCTATGGATCATTCTCAGACAAAAGAACTCTTTGATATCCCAACCTTTGTATTGACAATATATAATCGAGGAATGTGTTAAGGAAAGGAATTCCCTTTTTCTTTGATTGCTTGCTGACATGTTAACTTTACGTCACCTTTGCATGTAACCTGTTGCCTTGTTGTATGTGGTAATCAGATGGCAGGATTCTCATATTAGAAATATGGTATACAGTGGGTATAAAAAAAGAATCACGCCTTTTTGGTTTTGAGGCCAAATAAGTCAATTATAGGCTTATCTGACCTTAACATTTTTCCATCTGGCCTCAGAATCTTCAAGGTGCGTTTTGGAAAAGTTCAGTGGTGACTGCATGTGGCTTTTCTTGAGGAGTGACTTTTTTCTTGCAACCCTCCCCTACAAGCCACATTCATGGGGAATTTGGGATATTGTTGTCACATGCACACAATGACCACTCTTTGTTATAAATTCCTAGAACTACTTCAGAGTTGCTGTAGGCCTTCTTCGTAGCCTCTCTAACCAATTTCCTTCTGGGTCTTTCATTCAGTTTGGAGCAACGTCCTGATCCATAGGAAAAAGGGAAATGGCCCGTGGGACTTTATATGAGGCGAGTACATGTGGCTGGAGGTAAAAAAGAGAAACCAATGAAATAAAATAGAAAAGTAACTTTAATTGCGGGTAAATTAAAAATAAAAAGGAGGAAAAAGACATCATGCACAGGAATGCATTGAAATGTCAACTGATATTGAATCAAAACAGTACATAACATTCGTGGTGGTAAATCACATAATGTATACATCATAATGGTACAGTATCTCACAGTCTCACCAATATAGCCATAAATACATATATCATAGTAAATGAGTATAAAGCATCTTGAACTGACGCGTTTCGCGAGCTGTACACTCGCTTCTTCAGAGTAAGTGCATAAGAAATATGTCTAAAAAGAGAGAGACATGCATATATTGAAGATACAGCAAAAAACAATAAATTAAAAAAATCTATAAAAATAGGAAAGAGTATTCTGTAAATATGAGGGACTCAAACAGAGTGCCAAATACTTACAGTATTTCAATGCATTCCTGTGCATGATGTCTTTTTCCTCCTTTTTATTTTTAATTTACCGCAATTAAAGTTACTTTTCTATTTTATTTCATTGGTTTCTCTTTTTTACCTCCAGCCACATGTACTCGCCTCATATAAAGTCCCACGGGCCATTTCCCTTTTTCCTATGTACGTATCGGGATGGAGGCGCGATACTGATGTTACCAGACCATAAACCCCCTAACGTCCTGATCCAGGGAGGGACCGTGTTGTACCAAATACCTTCCACTTCTTAAAAATAGACTTTACTGTGCATCTTGGCATTAATAAATCCTTTGAATTTTTTTTTTTTTGTATCCATCTCCTGACTTGTGTGTGTCCACAACTTTAACCCAGGAATCTTTTGGCAGGGCCTTGCCACCCATTGACATGCTCCAGGAAAGCTCTTTTCATGCTGAGCTAATCAAAATGCTGATCACAGTTGAAAGTCAATTGTGCCATTGAGAAGGCCGCCTTTTCAGGAAGGGGGGGGGGGGGGGGTTGATCCTTTTTCAACTCAGTGATTCTGTTTTTTGAATTTTTAAAAAAGATTTCTGACATGTTGGTTTTATCCCTTTCACTTGGATATTATAAGTTGCACCAAGTAAATATGGCTGGATAGAACAAAAACTGTGTCTTTCCTAATTTCAGGCTGCAAAGCAACAAAATGTGATTATTTTAAAGGGGCTGATTCTTTTCTATACCCACTTTATATATAAATATATATACAGTATGTTAATACTCTCTAATCTGGGGTGTATGCATTAGCACACGACAATGGTTAGTCTTGAATATGACACTTTGGTTCAAAGTATTTTATATAGAACAGAGGTCTCCAAACTTTTCAGTACAAGAGCTACATTGTATATTTTACAAATACTTGTGGGCAAACAAAATCTGTTTTTGTAAATTAGTGAGCAAATAACTTTATTTAAATCTTTTTTTAAATCAACATGATATGATTCAGAAAAAAAAAGAGAAGGAACTTGTAATAGTTCCAAACAGAGTCCCCCTTAAATCAGGATCCCCATAGGAGTCCCACTTATATCAAGGACCCCATCAGAGTCCCCCATACAACATCAGGGTCCCCATTAGAGTCTTCCCTTACATCACGGTCCACACGAAAGTTCCCCCTTAAATAAGTATCTCCATAAAAGAAACAAAGGGCGCACCAACCTAGTGCATCATCTTAAGATTTTATTATCGTAAAAAGTCGTAAATATTATACTTACAAAATGGCTATTGTATAAAAGCTCATCACATAATCCAGCATCATCCAGCATCATTCAGTCCCTAATACATAAGCTCATGTGACAGAAGATGAAGATCCAATAGTCTGACGCGTTTCGAGGACTAGCCACTCCCTCAGTATCCCCATAGTTCCCCTTACCACTGTAAGGCTTACAGCGTGGATGTAGCAGCAGAGCGAGAGGCGGAGCAGGTCTGGAAAGAGGAAGTTCTGATGTCCTGGGAATGATGGAGCAAGCACATCCTTGGAACTAATGATGGAGATGATGACAGTGCAGCATGGGAGAAGGGGGTACCTGTGCTGGGGATGGTGGGGGGGTAGGTTGGTGTGGTAGAAGAGGAGACCACAAGCAGCCTCTGCTGAGCTGGTTACTTGATCTGTGCACTTTGAGGCTACACCACTGATCCCAGCTGTGAGCTGGATAAAATCTTGTAGTGGGAGGGAGTTTGGAGATCACTGATATAGAATGTGGACCAATGTTGGCGACTGGTCTTGAAATGGGGGGGGGGGGGGTTGTTCTGGCAGAGGTGGTTCCTAAACATGTGTCGTGTAATGTCCTGGTGCAAGGGAGCTGAGCTGAGCAGCCGGAGCCTCGCATTCCGGTCTGCGGGACGGGAGCAAGGCAAGCCAGTAGCAGGAATGTCAGTGCTGTTTGGACTGGACTGAAGGGACCACCTGCCATGGAAAGAGACTGTCACTGTGACTCAGGAGGGGACATGTGGTGTCAGTGATCTGTGCTGCTGCACACTGCTGTCACTGTCACTGTGAGAGCCAGTTTCATGTGTGTGTGTGGCCATTCTAATTTCTTGTCCTCTTGAGTCCTGTCCCTGAGCTTCATCAAAAACAAAATAAGAAATATGTTTTTCTCTTTTGTTCATTGAAGGACACAACTCCTTATCTTCTTAACCATTGGGTTATACTGCCCCCTACAGGAGTAGGGCACTAGGCAGAGAAAAAGTCTGGCTACGCCTATGGGCAGTCCCAGGGGGTATACTCCCTCTCTCTGCTATAGGTACTCCGTTTTTTTTCTGCCTAGTCAGTAGTAAGGACCTATTTCTTTGCTGGGATCTCTGGTCCTGGCAATTTTTTCTTTTTAGATAGATTTTTTCCTCCTGTTTTTTTTTCCTGTGAGATCTACAATCAACTGCCGGACTGGGCAACGGGCTGGATAATCTAAGATCCAGTTATCATCCCAGCCTTGCCAGCAAGGGTGTGCAGACCTCAGCTTCGCGCTAGATCAACTGCGACATAGCCCCACTGGACAAGGGGCTGGCCTGCAAGTTAAACGCCTCGCGAGGTCGCATATGACCGCAGTGTTCCTCTTGGCCGACACCCACCCATTTCAATGGAGAGGAGGTTCTGTCTGGACCGGTGCCCGTCTAGTTCCTGGTATGGTAAGTAGCTATCCCCCTCTCCCCCTGGGGGGTTTTGGGGTGGACGTGGGCCCCTCCATGGGATGGTCGGACCCCCAGGTTCCCCTCCTTCCAGTTAGGCACCCCCCTCATCAGTCTGGTGGTCCCTGTGAGCCATCTCGCCCCCATCCTCCTCCCCCCTTCAATTATGCTGTGGCTGTAGGGTGGCCTGGTCCACCTCCTGGGATGGGGGCAGGGTGCTGTGCTGGCGATAAGGGGGGGGGTGCGCCTCTGGCGACCGGGCGATTGGCTGTGAAGGGGGCTGTACCTGATTGGGGCTCTTGGCAGGGCCCCCCCTTCCTGCCTGTGCCATTCTCTGAGGACTAGGTATCCCTCCTGGGTCTCTGGGAGCTTCGTGGTTCAGCACTGGGCCGCCATTTTCTTGTAGCTTGTGTGCTCAATGCACAGCAGCCATGTTTGTGTAGTCCGGCGGGCATTTTGGGGTGGTTTGCCATTGAAGATAGCAGTGGCCATGACAGTGGAGCCCTCTGGGCAGCGATTTTGGCCTTGGGAGCCCCTTCTAATCCCCTGGTGCTGACTCCTGGATCTTTTCACTTCCTGATCGCCGCACGCGGAGTGCAAATTATCCTGGTTGCTGCAGGTGCCTGTTTCTGCTGAGTGGTGAGTCTGGTGGGGTCCTCCCCCTCTCTGCTGAGGGTCGATTAGGTGCTCTGTTACTGGCGACCGGGTGGTGCTGCTGGAGCGGTGGGGGTGTTCCTTGGCAGTGTTTTTTTTACATCTTTTTTGTGGGGTCCCCCTATTGACTCATGGAGTCCATGAAGCACATTTCCTCGCCTGATCCCCTCTCAGAGGCTGCGGGGCCCTTTGGGTCCCAACCATCACTTGATGCACTGACAACGGTCTTGGAGTCCTTTGTGTTCTGGGTGGAGGGGCGATTGACAAGGGAAGTCAAGAGCAGGCTTCTCCAGACCCGCGGACTAGGCTCTTCCAGCATGAAGGTGCGCCCTCACCCTTATCCAGGGTGGGGGGACATCTTCACTGGTTTCCGGACCCGTGGACTTCCCTGGTACAAGACAAGTGGGTCCACCAAGTCATACAGTTCGGCTACAAGATCGAGTTTCATTCTTACCCTCTGGAAAGGTTCTTTCCTTCCAACTTACGCCTGTCCCCAGACCGCTTACAGGGTCTTTTTGGGGCGGTGCAAGACCTGTTACTTCAATGAGTGATTGTCCCATTTCCGACATTGGAAGGTTTTTAGGGGTTTTACTAAAACCTGTTTACAATTCCCAGGAAGGAAGGCAAGGTGCGTCCAATTCTGAACTTCAAGGCGCTGAACTGCTTTGTACGGGTGCAGAAGTTCAGAATAGAGTCCATTCGCACAGTGGTGGCAATCCCTGTATCAGAGTGATTTTCTTCTCTCTATCGACATCAAGGACGCTTACTTTCACATTCCAATATGTGCTGGTCACCAGCGCTTCCTCCGCTTTGCCATGGGAGAGGAGCATTATTGTGGCGTTACCCTTTGGTCTCACCTCTGCTTCTCGGGTCTTCACAAAAGTGTTAGCCCCAGTACTGGCATTGTTACGTCAATTGGGGATCGCGGTACTAGGCTACTTGGACAACCATCTTTTGCTCTCCTACTGCTCTGGTGGAAAACCTGGAGATCACCATACGAACTCTGAGGGAGTTCGGCTGGATTCTGAATTTTCAGAAGTCTGCTCTGGTTCCGTCCACAAAGCTGGACTATCTGACACTGGACTCGGCCTTAGCCAGAGTTCTCCTTCCTCTGGACAAACTCCAGAAACTGCAGGCTGCAATTAGTTTCCTGCTGTCCAACAGATGGTCATCCCTCTAGACTTGCTGGACCTAATGGTGTCTACCTTTGAGGCGGTTCCGTTTGCACAGTTCCATACGAGGTCTGTGATGAGAGTCACTTTCGTTGGGGGGCCCGTGGAACATAGCTTACCGTAAGAGAGGTTGGGAGATTCCTCTCTCAGCCCCCTAGGCTCCTCCTATGTGTAATTCACCCTGTGTCTTTTAGAGATACAGGGTGAGAGAGAAAATTATGGACAACTACTTGGTGGAGACTGAGAATGTGGTTTTGATTGCTTCAAATGGGACAGTGATATTTGTCCACAATATCCCTCAAGAAATCTAGGATACATTAATTCTACTGTATCAGAGTGATAGAACATCGTATGAGCTTTACTCATAGACTATTGTAAACTGTTGCCATGAAGTCTGTGACTTATGAATGGTCGGGGAGTTGCTTGGATGTTGAGTCCAGGTTCTTCAATATAGGAGACGGACAGTCTGTTACTGGTGGTCTCCTGCTATTGTCTGTTTAATAACGTGTTCTGTGTTTATACGTAGGATAATGTGTAATGTATTTTGTTTTAGCCTTGTTGCAGTGCTAAGTTAATTAACATGTTAATTATAACATTGTCTAGATGTGGATTCCCATTCACCTATTGTTTCTGTCCAGATGGCTAGGTAATTAGTTCAGGTTAATTATATTTCTGTACACAATTTCATCTGCATAGGATAATGTAATCAGGCACCTGACCTGGTGGGGTAATCTGATCAGGAGGGGGATGTCCTCCTGTGTGGGGTATATATTCGGTGTGAGTTTTTTCAATAGGGGGTCCAGACCTATACAAGCTATGTTCAGGTTAGTTTTGTATGGGGGGTGGCTAGAATATCTGATATCTATGTTCAGACTGGAGGAAGCGGTATTCTGACGGAAGCTCACAAGCACAGTGTGGGTTGCAGTTCCATTACAAGATCCCTGCAAAGGGAGATTCTGGGCAAATGGCACAAGAATCCACAGTCTTTGGACAATCAGAACCGGCTGAGCCAGGCAACGAAAGAGTCCCTGATATGGTGGCTTTGTTCTACGGCGCTTCGGCTGGGAAAATTCTTCCTCCCTTTTTATTGGACAGATGCCAGCCTGTCCGGGTGGGTAGGCGTCCTTGGCAAAAATTCAGCTCAGGGAGTCTGGACACTGGAAGAATCTACCGATTAATTTCCAGGAAATCTGAACTATCTGACTGTGCCTGGACCATTGGACGGATCGTCTTCAGGGACGTCCAGTGTGCATTCAATCAGACAATGCCACGGCCGTGGCTTATGTCAACCACTTGGGGGGGCACAAAAAATGTCCTGGCGGCCTTGGAGGTAGCCGGCATTCTAAGGTGGGAAGAATGTTTTGTTCCAGCCCTCTCCGCTGTACACATTCCGGGATGGAAAACTGGCAGGCGGATTACCTCAGTCAACAGGGGTTGGACCACGGGGAGTGGTCCCTTCATCCAGGGGTGTTTCATCAGTTGTGTCTCCGGTGGGGCATCCCCGAGGTGGATTGTTGGCATCTTGGCTCAACAGAAAGGTGCAGAGGTTTGTGGCCTAGTCACAGGATCCTCTGGTGGACGCGCTGGTGAAAGCCAGATGCTCAAGGATAGAGGTTTGTCTGAGTCGGTGATTCCAATGCTGTTAAAAGCTACGAAATCTACTTCTAGAAAGATCTACCATCGTACGTGAAAGACGTACAGCACGTGGTGTGGGGTTCATCCTCGCTCTTTTTCAGTGGCTCAGATCTTGATTTTTCCTCAAAGGGGGATTGAACAGAAACTGGTCTTGAGTACTATTAAGGGCTAGGTGTCGGTCCTGATGGTCTTCTTTTAATGGCCCTTGGCCACACTCTCCCTGGTGCCTACTTTTCTTCAAGGAGTTTGGCACTTGGCTCCTCCAGTGCGGTCACCGTTACCGCCTTGGGACCTCAATTTGGGGCTCTCAGTCCTCCAGAAACCTCCTTTTGAGAATCTTCAGGAGATTCCCCTGCTTACGCTGTCCCAGAAGATGGCCTTTTTGGTGGATATCACCTCTGCACGCAGTGTGTCGGAATTGGCTGCGTGATCCTGTCGTTCACCTTACTTGGTGGTTTCCAGAGATTAGGTGGTTCTTCACCCCTGTTCTTCATTCCTTCTAAAGGTTGTCTCTGATTTTCATTTGAATGAACACATTGTGTTGCCTTCCCTGTGTCCCAGGCCAAAACATCCAAAGGAAATTGCTTTGCATGCCTTGGATGGGGTCTGGGCCATTAGGGTGTACCTGGCAGCTTTTAGGAAATCAGACTCACTATTTGTGCTCACAGATGGGCCACGGAAAGGGTTGCCCACTTCCTCTGTGACCATTTCCAGATAGATCAGACAGATGGTGATTCAGGCCTATTCCATCAAGGGTCAGGTTCCTTTCCCTGTCAAGGTGCACTCTACTCGGGTGCTCAGTGGCTCCTGGGCCTTCCTTCATCAGGCGTCAGTGATGCAGGTTTGCAAGGCGGCCACCTGGTCGTCGGTGCACACTTTTACAAAGTTCTATAAAGTGGATGTGTTGGCATCTACGGATGCTTCTTTTGGCTGCAAGGTTTTGCAGGCTGCTCTTCAGAGGACCTGAATATAAAATACACCGGTCCTCCTGCAGGTTTAACCAATTAATGACTTTACTATTGCTTTAGGCCTGGTTCACATGTATGCGGGTTGGGGGCCCACATTTGCACAGGCATAGCAGCCCATTGATGTGAATGGGCTTGAGCTGCTCTGCCTGCGTTTTCAGCTGAAAAAAGGTGCATGCAGAATTTAAAAAAATGCAGTGGCCATGAAATCCATCCTTCTTTTGCACCATGCGACTTACCTGCCGTTGCTGCACACGCAAACTGTTTTTAAATGCCGTACCCACGTATACAAAAAATGCAGAAAGCTTGCCAGAGCAGGAACTGCAGGTTAGTCGCATGGTGCAAAAGCAGGATGGATTTTAAGGCCACTGAATTTTAAAAAAATGCTGCATGCACCTTTTTTCTGCGGAAATCCGTTCAAATCAATGGGCTGCTATGCCTGTGCAAATGTGGGCCGCCAACACGCATACAGGTGAACCGCCAACCCGCATACATGTGAACCAGGCCTAAAGCAATAGTAAAGTAATTTATAAACAACACCTCCTTCAGGTTTAACCACTTCTTGACCACAAGGATTTGCCCTCTTAATGACCAGGCCATCGGATCGGAGCCGAGCGCCAGGACCAGTTATCACCAGTTAGGCCAGACACTGCTTGATGACCTATTTTAGGCCTGGTTCACAGAGTCTGTACTGACTGACTATATAATAATGTGAATAAGTGAACCAAAGCCCCTAAATTCAGCAATGAAATTGAAGTGAGGTGGAAATTTTAATAATTTAAATTTAATAATAGAATACCGTGATAATACCGTATACCGTGGCAAAACCTTAATCAATTAATCGCAGCATGAAAATCTGATACCGTCACAAGCCTAGGTGACATTACATGAGACTGCTAGCGGTCATTGTTGTTAAAGCCCCTTAAGAGCCCGGTGTAAGAAACCATGAAAAAACAACCCCCCGACCCCATTGCGGGGCCCTTTTTCATGTTTTGCAGCGGACCCCCTCCTACCATCTTGAGGCCCCCACATGGTAGTGGAACGCCAGGGCCCAGTCGAAAGTGTGACCTTTAAGACCCTGGTAGTTCTGCCACTGACCTTACTATTACTAGCGGGCATTTGGGAGGATGTAGGGGAACACTCTGGAAGATACCTGCAGAGATCCCCCTTACATCCTCCTGAGTACCTCCTTGGGATCAGTGGCAGTAGTGGTTGTGGGGGGGAGGGGGATGGGATCAGTGGCGGTGGGAGGGATGGATGGGATCAGTGGCAGTGGTGGGGGAATAGAATCAGTGGCGGTAGTGGAATCAGTGGGGGGGGGGGGAAATCAGTGGCAGAGGGATGGGGGCGGTGGTGGGATCAATAGTGGAGGGGGGGGATCAGTGGCAGAGGGATAGTGGTGGGAGGGATCATCATGACACTGTGCGCCAGGACCGAGCATCAGAGCAGAGGGGAGAGCGAACAGCCGAGAGCCTGGAGGAGACCCCTCTCACCAGATCTTGCCTGTCCATCTCCACGATCCCCCGCTGTCAAGAATTCCACATTCGCTGGTGACATCATCCCCAGGCTTTCGGCTTATGGCATTCCGCTGTTCACTCTCCCCTCCGCTCTGGCGCACAGTGTCTTGGAGGCCAACGGCAGTACCCCCGCCACCGATCGTTGTGACCACGGGATTGCCTCTACTGTGGCCTCACAACCTACAGCAGGTCTTTTTGCTTCATCTCATCTTACGGTCAGCAGAGTGTGCAAATCAAGGCTATGTACCTATGTCATGGTGTGAACTAACTTTTTATGGCCCCCCCCTTATGATTAATAAAAACGCCCTTATGGAAGTTTTATCATCTCCAGTATCTGCATTGAACTATCATTACAATTCCCAAGCGCTCTTGAGAGATTTTTTTTTTGTGTTGTTGGGATTGGATCAGTGGCAGAGGGATGGGGTCAGGGGCAGAGGGATGGTGGGGGGAATGGGATGGTGGTAGAGGGATGGGATCAGTGGCAGAGGGATTGTTAGGGGGATGGGATGGTGGTGGATGGATGGGATCAGTTGCAGTGGGATTGTGAGGGGGATGGGATGGTGGTGGAGAGATGAGGTCAGTGGCAGAGGGATAATGGGGGGATGGGATGGTGGTGGCGAGATGGGATCAGGGGCAGAGGGATGGTGGGAGTGGGGGGTGGAATGGTGGTGGAGGAATGAGATCAGAGGCAGATGGATGGTGTGGGGGATGGGATGGTGGTGGAAGGAAGGGATCAGTGGCAGAGAGATGGTGGGGGGTGGGATGGTGGTGGAGGGATAAGATCAGTGGCAGAGGGATGGTGGGAGGGATGGTGGGGGGGGTGGGATGGTAGTGAAGGGATGGGATCAGGGGCAGAGGGATGGTGGGGGGGGGGAGAGATGGTGGAGGGATGGGATTAGTGGCAGAGGGATGGTGGGGGGATGGGATGGAAGCATGGCATCAATGCCAGAGGGATGATGGTGGGGATGGGATGGTGGTGGAGGGATGGGATCAGGGGCAGAGGGATGGTTCTGGTATGGTGGTGGTGGAGGGATGGGATCAGTGGCAGAGGGATGGTGGGGGGGATGTGATGGAGGGATGGGATCAGGGGCAGAGGGATAGTAAGAGAGATGGGATGGTGGTGGAGGGATGGGATCATTTGCAGAGGGATGCTGAGTGGGATGGGGTGGTGACACTAGCACTCACCTGATCTCCGTGTCAGTCGATCCCCCTCCTTGCTCAGCCCTCTCAGCCTGGCTTTACAGTGCCTCCAGTAGCAGCTCTCCCGACATGGGGATTCTGTCTTCACATTGGCTCATGCAGGGGAGAAATCCTTCTACTGGCCCATTAGCTGATTAGCTGACTTTCTCCTCCACCCGACAACGATCTGCTTGGAGGAATGGGTGGAGCGCTGTGCCAGTAACAGTGAGTGCTCACTCAGGCACAGTGAGTGTAGAATGTCCCGACTGATATGATGCCTGCAATTAGCGGCGGCGGTGGGTGGCGCCCACAGTCTACAACTGTCAAGAACATATTGCCCCGATCATTGCCTAGAAGCAGCGGCAGCGGGAGGTGGGCAGGCAGCAAGCCCCCCCACAGTGGCGGAACTCCAGGGCCCAGTCGCAAGTGCGACAGCTGCAACCCTGGTAGTTCCGCCACTGCACTTTGTAAGTGGAACCTACCCTTTACCTGGGCTGGATGTCTGTATAACAAACAGTCTAGGGCAGGGGTGTCAAACTCGATTTCATGGTGGGCTGAATCAGCATTATAGTTGCCCTCAAAGGGCCAGTTGTATCTGTAAGACTAGATGTCCAAAGCGACCCACCCCCCCTTACATCAGATGTCAAGAGCAACCCCCCCCCCACCATCAAAAGTCAAGAGTCCCTCACCCTCCCTTACATCACAGTGCACCCCCTTACCTTGTGCTGCTGTCTGGAAGATGCTGGGGCGGAGCTGGGAAGCAGAAAGTGCAGAGTCTGGAGGAAGACCAGATGAGGGCTGGAGTCTACTGAATGCTAAGACCAGGGGAAGTGGAGAGGAGGGGGTGCTGAGGCTGCACAGAGAGGCGCAGGATCTGTAGGAGGAGTTCTGTCTTTCTCTCTGTTGCAGAGTGCTGAGACGGGGAAGGTGGGGGGGGGGGGGGAATAGGAGCCTCTCTGTGTTTTGCTTTCTACACCTGTACCAGTACTTGAAGTCTCGTCACTTCTTGCACCTGTATTCAGGTGACAGGACTTCTACCTGCCCCTATGCCATCACACATGGGCACTATCCTCCCATATTACCAGCCTGGCAATCTCAAGTTTCCTGAAGGAGATTCACATTAGACTTGCAGCAACACTAAAGTTTGCAAAAATAACAATACTTTTCACATTTTTTTATATGAAATTCCCCCCCAAAAAAATGTAAAAATCAAAATTTTTTAACATTTTTGGCCTTGGCCAATTTGTTTTCTGCTACATATGTTTGGTAAAAAAAAATCGCAAAA
The DNA here is from genome assembly GCF_965119305.1 of Pelophylax lessonae. Taxonomy (NCBI): domain Eukaryota; kingdom Metazoa; phylum Chordata; class Amphibia; order Anura; family Ranidae; genus Pelophylax; species Pelophylax lessonae. The sequence goes on along the minus strand of NC_138770.1, from coordinate 665,092,178 downwards.
AGCGTATTTTGATTGGTTTGCGCAAAAGTTATTGCATTTACTAACTAAGGGAAAGATTTTTGTCATTTTTGGTGTTTTTTTTAACGCGTAATGGCGGCGATCTGTGATTTTTTTGCGGTACTGCAACATTGCGGCGGACAGATCGGACCCTTGACTGACATTTTTGACACTTTTGGGGTTACCAGTGACATTACTGCAGTAATCAGTGCTATACATATGCACTGTTACTGCAAAATGACACTGGCAGGGAAGGGGTTAACTTTATTGGGGAAGGAGGGGTTAAGTGTGTCCCTAGGGGCGTGTTTTTTACTGTGATTGGACATGGCTACTGGTGTAGGAACAGTGATCAACGGTCCTACATAGCAGAACCGTATGATCACCATTCCTACACAGGGGAGAATGACAGGGGGCTTGTTTACATCAGCCGCCTGCCTTTCTCCCCTCACGGAGGACGATCGCGAGTGACCGGCGGACATCGGGTCCGCCGGTCACACGCACTGACTTCCCAGTGAACGAGTCGGGGCAGGCGCGTGCCTCCGCGGGCACGCGCTCGCCCGCTATTGGCTCACAGGAAAAGTGACAGGCTAGTGACGTATATATACGTCACTTTGCCTGGCCAGGGCTGACCGCCGCCGTATATAGTCGTGCGGCGGTCGGCATCCGGTTAATGTTTTTGTTTCTAGGAAAAATGTAATATCAGGTAATGAAAGGCTTGTGTTGCAGCCATTGCATTGATTTGTAGCTCAGTCAATGAGCATTTGACTTTTTGTTATGTTTGGAACTAGCTACAGAATTACCAGCTTCACAAGCTGCTCATGTTATGCAATGACAAGCATTGTACAGCAATTCTATAGCAAGCTACAAATCCCCAGAGAAAAGTTGCAGAGAGATCTATAGCTGCTAAAAAATCTCTTCCACCAAGTTGCTTGTGTTACGTGGCCTAATTGCAGAATTTTGAGCGTGTCACAGAGAGGAGCTGCAGGTAAATTTGATCTTTCCGTATTTTCACCCTCAGCTGTTCATTGGGTTCAGCTTTGGAGCAGAGGAGAACAGAATGCCAGTAGAGACACAGAGGAGCCTGGCAAGGTCTGAGAGGAGGAACCTCTCAGAAACTCTTAATATCCTATCCCCTGACCTAAAAAAAAAAATGATTGGCCAAACCATTCCACCAATCAGTGAAAGGCATCAAGGTACACCTCAAACAGCCCAGGATGGACTTTCTTAACCTTTTCACCATTGAGAACCCCTTGACATAACTTTCAGGTCCATATTTATCATGACCGCATCTCAAGGTACATTAACGTAAAGCGTAATGCTGGCCATATACTATATGAAAAATCGTTTAAACGAATTTTCGAATAACGAACAATCGGCCGTAGGAGCAAACGATAGTGCCATCATGTAATGACCGAATTCCGATCGATAAATTCTTCAATGGACATAAATGGATCTGTTTTTCGTAGGTTTTGTCACATAGTGCACACATTTCAATTTTTAATGGGCGAGAAACACATTAACCTTTCAATTTATCATTCATTCTGCAGAATTTTCCAACCTGTTACTTTGATTTTTTTGGCTCTGAAAAGTTAAAACCGATTTTCTATTTGTTCCCATTAACTGGACGAAAAACGAACGAACAGACCAAATGACAGATATTTGAACCATCTTTTGGCTAGTGTTTGGCCAGCGTAAGGAATGTGGCGTACTTTGCATATTTGACAAATATTCCCTCTTACATTGATAGTCAGTGGAAACCCTTACACTGGAGGTAAGTGGGTGGAGGTGGTCAATAGAAGGAATACAAACCCGATTCCAAAAAAGTTGGGACACTGTACAAATTGTGAGTAAAAAAGGAATGGACTAATTTACAAATCTCATAAACTTATATTTTATTCACAATATAATATAGATAACATATCAAATGTTGAAAGTGAGACATTTTGAAATGTCATGCCAAATATTGGCTCATTTTGCATTTCATGAAAGCTACACATTCCATAAAAGTTGGGACAGGTAGCAATAAGAGGCCGGAAAAGTTAAATGTACATATAAGGATCAGCTTTAGGACCAATTTGCAAATTATTAGGTCAATTGAAACATGATTGGGTATAAAAAGAGCCTCTCGGAGTGGCAGTGTCTCTCAGAAGTCAAGATGGGCAGAGGATCACCAATTCCCCTAATGCTGTGGCAAAAAATAGTGGAGCAATATCAGAAAGGAGTTTCTCAGAGAAAAATTGGCAAAGAGTTTGATCTTATCATCATCTACAGTGCATAATATCATCCAAAGATTCAGAGAATCTGGAACAATCTCTGTGCGTAAGGGTCAAGGCCGGAAATCCATACTGGGTGCCCGTGATCTTCGGGCCCTTAGACGGCACTGCATCACATACAGGAATGCTACTGTAATGGAAATCACAACATTGGCTCAGGAATACTTCCAGAAAACATTGTCGGTGAACACAATCCACCGTGCCATAGGCCAAAAAAGAAGCCATATCTAAACATGATACAGAAGCGCAGGCATTTTCTCTGGGCCAAGGCTCATTTAAAATGGACTGTGGCAAAGTGGAACACTGTTCTGTGGTCAGACGAATCAAAATTTGAAGTTCTTTTTGGAAAACTGGGACGCCATGTCATTCGGACTAAAGAGGACAAGGACAACCCAAGTTGTTATCAGTGCTCAGTTCAGAAGCCTGCATCTCTGATGGTTTGGGGTTGCATGAGTGCGTGTGGCATGGGCAGCTTACACATCTGGAAAGGCACCATCAGTGCTGAAAGGTCTATCCAAGTTCTAGAACAACATATGCTCCCATCCAGACGTCGTCTGTTTTGGGGAAGACCTTGCATTTTCCAACATGACAATGCCAGACCACATACTGCATCAATTACAACATCATGGCTGCGTAGAAGAAGGATCCGGGTACTGAAATGGCCAGCCTGCAGTCCAGATCTTTCACCCATAGAAAACAGTTGGCGCATCATAAAGAGGAAGATGCGACAAAGAAGACCTAAGACAGTTGAGTAAATAGAAGCCTGTATTAGACAAGAATGGGACAACATTCCTATTCCTAAACTTCAGCAACTTGTCTCCTCAGTCCCCACTCCCAGACGTTTGCAGACTGTTAAAAATAAGAGGGGATGCCACACAGTGGTAAACATGGCCTTGTCCCAACTTTTCTGAGATGTGTTGATGCCATGAAATTTAAAATCAACTTATTTTTTTCACTTAAAATTATAAATTTTCTCAGTTTAAACATTTGATATGTCATCTATGTTGTATTCTGAATAAAATATTGAAATTTGAAACGTCCACATCATTGCATTCTGTTTTTATTCACAATTTGTACAGTGTCCCAACTTTTTTGGACTCGGGTTTGTACATTAGGGGGTCTGTGGAAAAATGCTCCTTACATTATTGGTCAGTGGCAAGAACGCCCCTTACATTGGTGGTCTGTGGGAAGAATGTCTTTTTATGTTGGTGGTCAGTGGGAAGAATATCCTTACATTGGTGGTCTGTAGGAAGAATATCCTTTACATTGGTGGTCTGTGTGAAGAATTTCCTCTTATATTGGTGGTCTGCTGGAAGAATGCCCCTTCCATTGGTGGTCTGTGGGAAGAACGCTCCTTACATTGGTGGTCTGTGAGAAGAATCTCTTTCATATTGGTGGTCTGCGGGAAGAATGTCTCCTTACATTGGCGGTCTGTGAGAAGGTCCCCTTACGTTGGGGGTCAGTGGGAAGACATCTCCTTACGTTGGTAATCAGTGGGAAGAATGTCCCTTAAACTGGTGGTCAGTGGGAAGAATGCCACTTACACTGGTGTCTGTGGGAAGAATGCACCTTACATTGGTGGTCTGTTGGAAAAATGTGTCCTTACATTGGGGATTTGTGGGAAGAATGTCACATTACATTGGTAATTTGTGGGAAGAATGTCACATTACATTGGTAATTTGTGGGAAGAATGTCACATTACATTGGTAATTTGTGGGAAGAATGTCACATTACATTGGTAATTTGTGGGAAGAATGTCACATTACATTGGTAATTTGTAGGAAGAATGTCACATTACATTGGTGATTTGTGGGAAGAAAGGCCTTACGTACACTGCTGCTGATAAACGGACCAGTTGGGCGTTTTTTTCAGCATCCCCTGAACTCTTCCCTATGTTATTTTATCTGTCGTTTAGAGGCAGTTTAGTTTATTGACATTTTTATTTGAAAGCAAAAAAATGTGTTCAGATGGAAGTTTATTGGAATTTGAAACGCCAAATGCTTGTAACAGCGTGCAAACGCGTCTAAACGCGGTAATTTCCAGTTATAAGAATTTCGTTTATAGGTGTTTTCAATGGGGATACATTTCCGACCATTTTACAATGAAAAAACGCAAACAACGGTAAACGCGCAAAAACGCGGCATGTAAACAAGGCAAAACGGCCGTTTTTAACCGTTGGTTGCTAGCTGTCAAGTTCCAGCGTTCAGGATAGGTTTTAAAACCTCCCATGTAGATGATGCCCAAAAAGATCATTGGCCTCTCCGGTCACTTATCTGAAAGTCAGAATTTACTTCCTGCTCAAGGAACCCCTAACAACCTTCGAAAGAACTTTTGTGCTTTTCCACTGCTGGTACCGCATGGTACGGTGTAGGAACGGTTCGGTACGGTACGGCGGCGCTTTTCCACTGCATGGAACCGAACGGTACGGCTCTCAAAAACAGTACCTACTCGATTGTGGTTCCAACAGGTACCATAACCGGTACCATATCCCACAATCCTTTGCATGCAGTCACTACTAGCCACTGATTGGTCAGAGAATCCCACCCACCCCATTGTTATCCCACCCACTTAACTTTAGTACTACTTTAGTGGAAAAGCAAACCATACCGTACCGAACCGTTCCAACACTGTACCATGCGGTACCAGCAGTGGAAAAGCAAACTGGGCCAAGCAGGGCCAAGTAGAGCCGAGCCGGTACTTGCAGTGGAAAAGTGCCAAAAGTTTGGTGTAGAACTAGTCTGTTTGCTCAGATCTAGAAGATTTTAACTCCTTCTGCTCCTGATACTGTTTACATGCTCAAAAGCAGTTCAGTAACAGATTTTTGCTTGGGCAGAGTTTCCATGTAATACAGCCGCAGTCATGAATAGAATACACGTATCTTGTTTTTCCTTCTTCTCTTATATATGCATGGAAGCTTTCCACACTGTGGGCTCTTGCTGTAATACTAACGAGAGAGGAGGTGAGACATAACCGCCCACCCAGCACAGGAATATCTCCAGAACAAATGTTAACTTTCAAGTGACTCACTTAAAAAAAACGAATGTTAGGAAGCCGAAAAAAATAATTCTGTATGAGAAACAGCATGTTTTGTTACAAGATCGAGGAGTCACTGAGACTAATGGCACTTTCCCACTGCAAGTATCGGCTCGGCTCTACTCGGCCCTGCTTGGCCCGGTTTGCTTTTCCACTGCTGGTACCGCATGGTACGGTGTTGGAACGGTTCGGTACGGTACGGTATGGTTTGCTTTTCCACTAAAGTAGTACTAAAGTTAAGTGGGTGGGATAACAACGGGGCAGGTGGGATTCTCTGACCAATCAGTGGCTAGTAGTGACTGCATGCAAAGGATTGTGGGATATGGTACATGGGTCTTGGAACCACAATCGAGGTGGTACTGTTTTTGAGAGCCGTACCGTTCGGTTCCATGTAGTGGAAAAGCGCCGCCGTACCGTACCGAACCGTTCCTACACCGTACCATGCGGTACCAGCAGTGGAAAAGCACAAAAGCGAGCCGAACCGTTCGGTTCCATGCAGTGGAAAAGCGCCATAATACAGGATTAGTCAGGCCAAATGCGGATATACCTGCATTTTGTCACTTCCTGATCTGCATGGTGGCACCAGGACAGGAAGTTAAGCAAATCTGTGACCTTTTTCAATTGCACTAAAAAAAAAATGTTCTGATTGTTGTTTATACCTTCGTTGGAGAGATTTCCCCTCACATTCTGATGTGGACCTAAGGTTGGTCAGATGTTCCAACCCTTCTACTCTATACAAAACTAAAACATGTTTTGCTGGTGTTAAGCTTGAACTTAGTACTTGTATTATTATCTAGAGACTCCAGGGGTACAATCTCCAATCAAGGCATGATCCTGAAGGATTAATGAGTTAGTCCTTTCATACGTTTTGGGTAGGGGAGGAAATGTCAAATAACTATGCAGCTTCCTAATTTTCTCAAGGACCATTCAGGGTGCTCTGCATTAGGGTTCCCAACTTTTATTAGGAGGTCCCAGTCTTGATGCCTTCATTGATTGTTACAAAGAGGTTCACCACCAGTGAACCTCTTTGTAACAGAGGTGCCACCAGTGATTGTTACAAGGAGCTCCCAATATTGATGCCTTCAGGCATTTTTTACAAGGGGGTCCCAGTGTTGGTGCCTCCAGTTTTGGTGCCTCCAATGATCGTTACAAGGAGGTCAAAGTTTTGGTGCTCTCAATGATTGTTACAAGAGGGTCCCACTCTTGGTGCCTCCAGTGTTTGGTATAAGGAGGTCCCAGTCTTGGTGCCTGCAATCTTTGTTACAGGGAGGTCTTAGTCTTGGTGTCTCTAGTGATTGTTAGAAGGAGGTTCCAGTCTTAGTGCCTGCAGTGATTGTTTTAGAGAGGTTTCAGTCTTGATGCCACCAGTGATTGTTACAAGAAGATTCTAGTCTTGGTACCTCCATTGATTGTTACAAAGAGGGTCCAGTCTTGGTGCTTCCAGTGATTGTTACAAGGAAGTTTTAGTCTTGGTGCCTCCAGTGATTGTTACAAGGAGGTTTCAGTCTTGGTGTCTCCAGTGATTGGTATAAGAAAGTTCCAATCTTGGCGGCTCCAGTGATTGTTACAAGGAGATTCTAGTCTTGGTGCCATCAGTGATTTTTACGAAGAGGTTCCAGTCTTGGTTCCTACAGTGATTATTCATTGTTATAAGGAAGTTTCAGTCTTGGTGTCTCCAGTGATTGTTATAAAAGTTCCAATTTTGGTGTCTCCAATGATTGTTACAAGTAGGTCCCAGTCTTGGTGCCTGCAGTTCTTTTTACAAAGAGGTCTAGTATTGGTGCCTCCAGTGATTGTTGCATAGTGGTCCCAGTCTTGGTGCCTCCAGTGATTGTTACAAAGCGGTCTCCGTCTTGGTGCCTCCAGTGATTGGTACAAGGAAGTCCCCTTCTTGGTGCATCCAGTGATTGTTACAAAGAAGTCTTTGTCTTGGTGCCCCCATTGATTGATACAAGGAGGTCTTAGTCTTGGTGCCTCCAGTAATTTTTACAAGGGAGTCCTGGTCTTGGTGCCTCCAGTAATTATTACAAGGAGGTCTTAGTCTTGGCCTTGAATTTCTTCATGTAATTAATCCTAATTGGGGAAAGAAAAAGGATAAGTGTAATTTCATTAACTAGCTTTGCAGCTCTGTGACTCTAGCAGGAAGGTCTCAATGCTTCAGTTCTCCAGAGATGCTTTAGGCAAATAGTAAAAAATATCCCTGAGGCGTTGTGATAAACTAACAGCTATGTTGATGTGAAGAAATTAATTATTCCCAATATAAAATTACACCCCACTAAAAATCGGAAATTAAACCTTGAAGTGCATACAGAATGTACAACATACCTGCACAGACCTTCACATTTTCCACAAATCATTGCTGTAGTGTCCGCCTAACATTTAAAATGTTTGTAAACCCTTACATATACAGGTGATACACAGATATGAAACAAATCCTTCTACATAAGTTGCACCTGTTTATCTGCAGTATTTTCTTTTCTACATCAGTTCAAAGTCCAGAATTTATAAAGCTTGTCTGAGCTGTAAGAAAAAAGGTGTTGGAGGGCGCAAACAGAAAAATGTAATAGGTATTGCTTTGCGGCAAAAAACGCTGTAAAAAAAATTGCGTGACTTTGAGGTGACAAAAGTGTGAAAGGGGCCTTCGGTAATCAAGGTATAGTGTGCCCCCTTTCAATGCAGAATGACCAGCGTGCCCCCATTCAATGCAGAATGACCAGCGTGCCCCCTTTCAATGCAGAATGACCAGCGTGCCCCCTTTCAATGCAGAATGACCAGCGTGCCCCCATTCAATGCAGAATGACCAGCGTGCCCCCATTCAATGCAGAATGACCAACGTGCCCCCTTTCAATGCAGAATGACCAGCGTGCCCCCTTTTAATGCAGAATGACCAGCGTACCCCCTTCCAGAAAAAATAAAACCTCATTGAACTCCATGCGTCCGGCGCCCCGCATGTAGATTAGGGGGCTGGACGCATGGATGGAGGGGTGGTGCCCCTGCCCCCCAACACACCGGCCGCCACTGATTCTGATAGCAGAGGAACGCAGCAGCAGAGAGAAATGACACTTAGTGCTCTCAAATGAGACAAATACACACTTATAGAGGGATATGCTTTGTTCATATTTCATGTCTAAGGTTTACATAACTTTAAGGCCAGGTCAAGCAGCATTTTCACCCTGTCTCTGTTCTGTGCTGTGCAACCTCCCTCTTTGGGAAGAATGCATATTTAAGCAATGGTGAATCATTTCTTTATTAGTGATCAAGGCATGTATGCTGTGGAAGGGCTTTGATATGTTAAGTTGAGAATCCCTTGCCTGCAGAATCGCACACAAAGGATTAGGTGTTCCCAGAATGGTCAGGAACAGCGTTTTTAAAACAGCTGTTGGCCTGGAAAAAAAATTGGAAAAACCTGGATAGGAATCCTTTGTCTAGTATTCTGTGCATTAAAGTGCATCTATAGTCTTCTTTTAAAGAATAACTGAAGTTTTATAATTGAGGGCCATATTCTTGCTTATTAAAAATGAAAGACAGGTGTACATGGAAACTGGTACCAAGCTGTATGTCTTAATGGAAAGTATCTAAACACCATCCAGCCAAGAATGTGTTATTTACAGGAGAGCTGCAGGAAGGAGAGCAAAATACCAGTGGGCATGACGTCTCATAATGTTTTAATACCAAACCATGCCCATAGTTGGGGATCTGGAATACTGCGAAATTGCATTAGGGAGGGTTTCTCCCTCATGGGTTAAAAAGGAGACCGGTAATTAGGCTTAAGAAATCTACATTTAGCTACCACTCATGCCCCCTGGGTAGACCTGGTGTGACCCAGAATATCCGTATAGGCCCTGGTTCCCCTATATACCAAGTTGTTGAGTTCTGAGAGAAATCCCAAGAAGGCAGCTTCCAAATACTTGCTCTGCACTAGAACGGGTGTGAATGAACCACAATTGAACAGTAACCAGAATGGCTGCCCAGTAATAGACTTTAAAGTTAGTAAGGCCAGGCTTTCCCTCTGGGGTGGGGGATGTAGAATGGACTTTGCCAGTCGGGGAAGGGAGCCATTCCATATGTAGAAGCTCACATAGTGGTCGATCTCCCGAAAGAATTAGCCCCGCACCCAAACAGGACAACTATAGAAGGCATAATTACATTTTGGAAGGATCATCATTTTCAGTATATTATTACGACGCAATAGGTAAAGCAGGAGATTGAACAAAGGCACAATGTTCCAGAAGGAGCGAAAGGATAGGATATAAATTGCAGTCAGGAAAGCGAGTTAAGTCCCTGGTTACCTAAATAAGCAGATAATGAAACCATCCACCAACTTCAATGGGGAGACACTAGATTCCGAGCTTGTGGGTCTAGAGCAGCCTTTCTTAATCTTTTCAACACAGAGGAACCCTTGAAATAAATTCCTGGTCTCTGGGAACCCCTGCTAAAAATGAAAATTCTACAACTCCTGACACATTAGTGTGACAGTCAGTGGGAAGAATGCTCCTTACTCTTGTCATCATTAGGAAGAATTACTACCTTACAGATAGCTAAAAGGAACAATGGTGTCATTGGAAACTTATCTGAGAGGCAGAAATTGCACATTTATCAAGGAACCTCTAGCAACCTCAGGAGGAACCCTAGGGTTCCACGGAACCCTAGTTAAGAAACCCTGGTCTGGAGGAAACAAAATGGACTTATATCATTTAATCCGTATAACAGAATAGACTCCAAAGATAATAAACAGGTTTAGGACTGCTACAAGGGAGAGACCTGCATCATATAATTATAGAAGAGCATCGTCTGCATCGAGAGATAATTTCTCCACCAGAGCACCTATGTAAAAACCTTGGGCTAAGGGGAATTCCCTAATCAAAATTGCAAAAGGCTGAAGGGCCAAGGCAAAGAGACAGGGTGCAAGGGGGTACCCTTGGCAGGTCCCTCCCTGAAGTTGGAAGGGGTCCCAACAGTCTATTATTGCAGGGCAAGGACTCTAGTTCTTCCATTAGTATGCTGCCTCGAGAGAGTCAATAACAGGCGTATATGCCAGGCATGAACCTCTCTTAATCGACCTGAATCAAGTCTTCCAATACACATGAAAGACAAGTAGCCAGGATCTTAGCTAAGATTTTAGCATCTAGATATCGGCCTATAGGAGGCACGGGTCCTTACCTGGCCTTTGGGACTAAGACATTAATTGCCCCAGACAAAGACCCTGGGAGGCAAACTGGGTAGTCCATCCACCCCAGCGTTTTTCCCCCTCTACATCTGACACTCCCACACATCTGAAAATGAATGCGTTTTTGCATACATGAAAATGTATGGTGCTGTGACCTCATGGGGTTAATTTACTAATATTGGAGAGTGCTAAATCCTGGCAGCTGTGCATGGTAGCCAATCAGCTTCTAAATTCAGCCTATTCAATTAAGCTTTTACAATAAAACTTGGAAGGTGATTTGTTTCTATGCACAGCTGCACCAGATTTTGTACTCTCCAGTTTTAGTAAATCGATCAACATGCTTCTCGGTGAGAGGGTCAGAGGCTGCGGACATGGTACAGGAGATGGTTAGAGGATGTGGATATGGTACAAGAGATGGCTAGAAGCTGTGGACAGCCATACTTTTTACGGGCACCACTGCCTATAATGGACGTTTATAGGCAGCCCGAAAATGAGCTGAAATTTACGGGCTGCCAGTAAACTAACAGGCGGTTTGCAACACTGTCCCACACAGTATGTCCTCTTCTGCCTCCTTCCTTCACCCTCACCCCACATTAGTGTTCTCCTCTGCCTTCCTTCACCCCCCTCACAGTAATGTCCTCTTCCCCCTTCATCCCCCTACATCAGTGTCCTCCTATGCCCCCTCACCCTCCCCTACAGTAGTAGCCTCCTCTGTTCCCCTTCATATTACCTCTCCACATCAGTGTCCTCCTCTAACCCCCCTCCTCACAGTAATGTCCTCCTGCCCACTTCACCCCCCACAGTAATGTCCTCCTCTGCCCACTCCCCCCCCCCCCCACAGTGTAATGTCCTCTTCTGCCCACTTCACCCCCCACAGTAATTTCCTCCTCTGCCCACTTCACCCCCACATTAATGTCCTCCTCTGTCCACTTCACCCCCCACAGTAATGTCCTCCTCTGCCCACTTCACCCCCCCACAGTGTAATGTCCTCTTCTGCCCACTTCACCCCCCCACAGTAATTTCCTCCTCTGCCCACTTCACCCCCACATTAATGTCCTCCTCTGTCCCCCTTTATATTACCCCCCTCACATCAGTGTCCTGACCTCCCCTGCTGTAGCAAGGCGCCGACACCAAGAATGAGCGCCTTGCCTTTATATAAAAATGGCGGCATTACGTCACTACGCATGCACCCACCCAGCTGAAAATGGGCAAGCATGTATGAGCTTTCCTGAGCCCGGAACAGTGCATGTGCAGTTGTGCTGTGGGTCCTCAGCCATATTTTTTATGGGCACCGCTGCCTGTAACGAAGACAACAACTACAAGTAAAATCCATCTGCATTACTGTGGCAGTCTCATATAGCATATTAGCAGCCTATGACAGTCACTTGCAATTCACCGGAAATCTGGCAATCACCCAAAACTTGGGTAGCACTTTAGGAACCAAATCTGGCAGACACTACTTTTCCCAAAATGAGGGTGCGTAACTGGGGATAACTTTACACCCCCTGTATTATTTTCTCTTGCACTATGAACACCTAATTTTTTTTTTGTACTATAACCCTGATGAAGCCTATTATTAGGTGAAACATGTAGGGTTTTTCCTTTTAGGAAGCACTTTGTTTGTGGGGCTACATGGATTTTTTGGGGGAATAGCACCAGAGATTAATGAGAGACAAATGCTGGTCAGTCAAGTGAGCAAGAGTGATACAGATTAAGTGACTGTTTTGAGCCTATATCTAGAGTTAGAAAATAGACTACCAGCACAGGCAGTGTGACCACATTTATTGAAAGCAAAATTGTCAGTATAGGCTGAGTAACCTACTATACAGGCAGTATGACCTAAATGACCTAGTTTCTGTCAGGAATTCTAAAGAATTTATACAGAATTCAGGATTATCATCATAGGCAGTGTAAACGCATTTTCAGAAAGTAAGCTGCAGAGAAGGCAGTATGGTAGTATGAATGCTGCCTGCAATTAGACAAGTGACCACCGGGTGTTCTCTCACTTTTCTCTTCCTAAAGGTGTTTCCCTTTAAGTGAATTGCATTATATATATTCTTACACACCGTCATTTTTATAGCTATAAGTGAATAAAGGTTATCATTTTGGACCAATTAGCTAAGGTGCAGTGGGTTACGCACCCTCGTTTTGAAGAAAGTTGGGTAGTACTTTGTTGCATCGTTCCTTTAGTCTATGTTCTCATCTTTGTGGCTGCGCTTGATGCGTTTTTCAGGCATGTTTTGCAGTGGTTTTTGCATTTTTAAACCCTTGTTTTTTATGCAGTTTTCATGCATTTTGCAGCTTACATTTTTTTTTCTCTTTAAACACATTGTGCATTGCTGGTTGCTAAGGAGCGGGCTGGGAAGCCGGCTGTCGCGTCCCTAACAACCGATAATTCAATAGCTGTCAGCGGGCAAAAACCAAAAATCGTGAAAAAAACGGAGTGGGGTCCCCTCCCTGGTTCATACCAGGCTCTTCGGATCTAGTATGGATTCGGAGAGGACCCCCCCATGCCAATTTTTTTTTTAAAAATGGTGTTGTTTCCTTACCAAAATCCATACCAGACCCTTATCTGAGCATGCAGCCCAGCAGGTCAGGAAAGGGAGGGGATGAGCGAATGCCCCCCCTTCTGAAACGTACCTGGCCGCATTCCCTCAACATGGGGGGATAAGTATGTTGGGGCGGAGGGCTCTGCCCCAGCCCCAAAGCACCTTGTCCCCATATTGATGGGTACAAGGGCCTCTTCCCCACAACCCTGGCCGGTGGTTGTGGGGGTCTGTGGACAAAGGGCTTATCGGAATCTGCCCCCGGATCCTGCCCCCCCTCTGTGAATGAGTATGGGGTACATTGTAACCCTACTCATTCTCCCAAAAAGAAGTGAAGTGTTAAAAAAAACAAGAGATGATTTTAAGAGAAGTCCTTTATTAAAAATGAAAAATGTTCCCCTTCGTAGCGCCAATATGTCTTCTTTCTCCAGGACCAATGTCTTCTTCCTCCAGTAGTTTCTTCTTCCTCCAGTGCAGTCTTCTTCCCCTGGTGCTGTCTTCTCCTTGAGCTGCCTTCTCCTTGTGCTGTCTTCTTCTTCTTAAGCTGTCTTCTTCTTGTGCTATCTTTTCCTTGAGCTATCTTTTTTTTTAACTGTCTTCTCCTTCTGCGGTCTTCTTCCTAGCCGCCTCTTACCCGCTAAAAACAAAAAAAGCCAATCTTCTTCTAATGCTGTCTTCCTCTGTTGCGTTGCCTCCCGCTGTCTGCCACTTCTTATATAGCCACGGGGCGTGGACATAGATGATGTCACCCGGAGAACCTGCCCCTTGTGACGACATGTGACGTCACAGGGGGCGGTTCTCCAGTTGAGGTCATCAGATGTCCATGCCCCATGGCTATATAAGAAAAGGAAGACAGCAGGAGACAAACAAAGGAGGAAGGCAGCGTTAGAAGATCTGCCTTTTTTGTTTTGAGCTGGTAAACCACGACGAGGAAGAAGACCGCACAAGGAGAAGAATGCTCAATGAGAAGACAGCTCAAGGAAAAGACACCACAAGAGGGAGAAGACTGCACCGGAGGGAGAAGAAACTACCAGAGGAGGACATCAGTACCGGAGAAAGAAGACACATTGTCGCTATAACAGGGGACATTTTTCATTTTTAATAAAGGACTTGTCAAAAACCGTCTCTGTTTTTTTTTTAACACTTCACTGCTTTTTGGGGTGAATGGGTAGGGGTACAATGTACTCCATACTCATTCACATGGGGGGGCGGGATCTGGAGGCCCCCTCTCTTAAAGGGTGCTTCCAGATTACGATAAGCCCCCTGCCCGCAGACCCCTACAACCTCTGGCCAGGGTTGTGGGGAAGAGGCCCTTGTCCCCATCAACATGGGGGCAAAGTGCTTTGGGCCTGGTATGGACCTAGGGGGAGGGACCCCACGCCATTTTTCTAAAGTTTAGGCCTGGGAAGTTCCCCCAAAATCCATGGCAAACCCTTATCCGAGCATGCAGCTCGAGCATGCCAGCATTTTTTTTTTTTTATCTATTGGTTTAAAATGATGCAGTGGAAAGCTTCCCAGCCCACTCTTTAGCAACCAGCTACAGTATATACAGTGTTGAAACAGAAAAATAAAAACCGAAAAACGCAAAACATATCAAAATTTGCATCATAAACACAACACTTTAGTTTTTGGTGTGATTCCATTGATGTCTATTACACGCAAAATACGGGAAAAAAGGTCCCCGCCCCATTTCCAAAAAGGCACCAGCTGCAAAACGCATAGATGTGAATGTGTACCATAGGAAACCATGTTAAAAAGACTGTAGCGCGTTTCTGTAAATTGCAAAACACACTAAAAAAACGCATAGTTGTGAACCTAGGGTTATCCATTTTGCAGGTGTATAAAAAAAAATCAAGCTCTAAGAGTGATTACTGCTTATACATAATCCTGAAGAAAGCTTAGCTCCTTTTGTGAAATCTAGGTTAAATTCCGGAGATTATTCTAAAACTGTAAAGGTAATCGGGGTTGCATGGGTCAACTTAAATTTTATGCAAAATATTAATACAGACTGTTCAGATAAATTACTTAGAAAAAAAATTCTGATGTTTAATAACGATATCAACATTCATATAGGTGTTTGTGTTAATGCCCTTCCCTTTTAATATGGTAGATATGGGTCATGTCTCCTTTGGATCCGCTCTTATTAGCTTATTGGGTGCTTATCTATCTGTCTGTCGGTCTGCCTGTCTATCTGTCTGTCTGTCTCTGTCTGTCTATAAAAATATATTTCTATAAAAATATATTTTTTTAAATTTAGTATAAATGTTTGGGTGATGGAGCGCTACAGTAGGCTGCTTTACCATTTTATACCAAGCTGCTTTTACTTCTTCACTATGTACATATGTCAATTGTGGGATCTCAATTTGCACAGACACGGTGCTGGGCTTTCTATTTAAACAGACCTGCAAAATCGTAGTTGTGATGGGAGTCACTTTGGTTGTGGGGCCCCATGGCACACAGCTTACCTTAGAGAGGTTAGGAAATCCCTCTCTCAGCCCCGTAGGCCCCTCTTATGTGTAAGTCACCCTGTGTCTATTAGGGACACAGGATGACCAAGGAAATGATGGACACTGAGAATATGGTTTGGATTACTTCAAATGGGACAGTAATATTTATCAACCATATATCTCAAGAAACATATGAAGACTGCACACAGTCAGACTCCTAGCAGATGCTAATATCATCAGCTCAACCACCTGTTTTCCACACACCATTGAATATGCTGATTTACTCACCTGTTATCTACTGTGGGTTCTGTGTTTACACTTATGATAATGTGTATTGTACTTCATGAGCTCGAGGACGGCAGTCTGCTAGTTAATTGGCTCAGGTTGATTGAATCATTGTTTACTGGTAGAAAAGTAGAATACTGTTTGTGTTGGTTGTTCTTTTGATAATTAGTTCAGGTTAATTATATTTCTGTATACAATTTCATATGCATATGATAATGTAATCAGGCACCTGACCTGGTGGGCTAATCTAATTTGGAGGGGGATGTCCATCCTGTATATATTCGGTGTGAGTTTGTTCAAATAAAGATTCCAGTTCTATACAAGCTAAGTTCCTTCTAGTTTTGTATGGGGGGGCAGCTAGAATATCTGATACCCATGTTCAAGATTTGGAGGAAGCCGTATACTGACGGAACCCCACAAACACAGTGTGGGTCGTGGTTCCGTTACAATAGTCATAGATTAATAGGTTTTCGTAACATTAAGTTGTTAAGCACACAATAAAATAAAATTTACAAATATATAAAAATAAAATTAAAGTATAACGAAAGGCATTTTCTTTTAGTTTTTGGGTAGACTTGAGTATGACTAGAATTTCTGTCTCCGCCCCCGTTAGGAAGTTTTTCCCTCTCTATTTCTCTTCTTTATCACTATCACAAAAACTGAAAGTGAAAGAAAATCACAAATTTTGGGTCGTCCCCAGAACAATAATAGAGGGGAATTTCGATGGGGACACTAGTTCTGGAGACAACCAAGGATTCCCTTGCTTTGATGGGATTTCCTCTCTTACATCTTGTTCTAGCTTTGGGACAGGAAGTGAAGGGAAATATCTCCAAATGAACAAAAAGGGCAAAATAAACTGACAGGGGTTATAGCCCTCTCTTATTCTGTCCAATTTAAAAAAAGAAAGTTTGTCTTTAGTTTTACTTTATATTATGGTTCCCCCATGATGACAGCTTTAGTGCATTTACAGTGCCTTGAAAAAGTATTCATACCCCTTGAAATTTTCCACATTTTGTCATGTCACAACCAAAAACGTAAGTTCATTTTATTGGGATTTTATGTGACAGACCAACACAAAGTGGCACATAATTGTGAAGTGGAAGGAAAAGGATAAATAGTTTTCAAAATGTTTTACGAATAAATATCTGAAAAGTGTGGCGTGCATCATCCGAAAATGGAAAGAGTATGGCACAACTGCAAACCTACCAAGACATGGCCGTCCACCTGAACTGATAGGCTGGGCAGGGAGTGCATTAATCAGAGAAGCAGCCAAGAGGCCCATGGGAACTCTGGAGGAGCTGCAGAGATCCACAGCTCAGGTGGGAGTATCTGTCTACAGAACAACTATTAGTTGTGGACTCCACAAATCTAGCCTTTATGGAAGAGTGGCAAGAAGAAAGCCATTGTTGAAAGAAAGCAAACATGTGGAAGAAGGTGCTCTGGTCAGCTGAGACCAAAATGGAACTTTTTGGCCTAAGAGAAAAACGCTATGTGTGGCAGAAAACTAACCACCATCCCCACCATGAAACATGATGGTGGCAGCATCATGTTGTGGGGATGCTTTTCTTCAGCAGGGACAGGGAATCTGGTCAGAGTTTATGGGAAGATGGATGGAGCCAAATACAGGGCAAACTTAGAAGAAAACCTGTTAGAGTTTGCAGAAGTCACTTGAGACTTGGCCAGAGGTTCGCCTTCCAGCAAGACAATGACCCTAAACATACAGCCAGAGCTACAATGGAATGGTTTAGTTCAAAGCATATTCATGTGTTAGAATGGCCCAGTCAAAGTCCAGACCTAAATCCAATTGAGAATCTGTGGCAAGATTTGAAAATTGCTGTTCACAGACGCTCTTCATTCAATCTGACAGAGCTTGAGCTATTTTGCAAAGAAGAATGGGCAAAAATGTCCCTCTCTAGATGTGCAAAGCTGGTAGAGACATCCCCAAAAAGACTTGCAGCTGTAATCGCAGCGAAAGGTGGTTCTACAAAGTATTGGCTGAATACAAATGCACACCACACTTTTCACATATTTATTTGTAAAAATGTTGAAAGCCATTTATCATTTTCCTTCCACTTCACAATTATGTGCTATTTTGTGTTGGTCTATCACATAAAATCCCAATATTATACATTTATGTTTTTGGTTGTAACATGATAAAATGTGGAAAATTTCAAGGGGTGTGAATACTTTTTCAAGGCACTGTATTGGTAACAGTTGTGCCTTCTTCCACATATCACCTCTGGCCACAGGGATATACTGCACTATATTAGTGTGCCTTGTACCACCTTTTATCTCCTGCAGTGTGCATATTTGAAGCTGATATGAAGGACTGGCCCATTGTATCCAACAGTGGAATGCAGGACTTCAACAACCTATTTAAGGGTACAATTGAAATGCATTGTCCAAGACCTCAACTTTGACTTTGCTAAGCTAGAAAGTTGTATACGGCAGTTGGCCTTGAGGTTCTGCCATCTGAGGTAGTTTGCCTGTCAATTGTCTACACCGAGAATGTGAATGACAGACAAGACTGGAATGTGGATTTCTGCTCATGTTAGAATTCTTTCTACCTTTCTTCAGGTTTATCCCTGATGATGTACACCACTATTGTGGTGTTGCCCAACTAAATCCTGATCAGATGACCCTGCAGTAGAGGTGTTCAGTGTTTCAAGAACAATCAAAATGCCCCAGAATGTTGATCAGGAGGCTAGATTCCTCTGATGACCAAGTTCCCTAGACTGATAAGGCATCAATAACTCCTTGCCTGCCCTCCAGGCTTGCATCCATTGTTAGGACAGTGACAGACAATGGAAGGAACAATTTCTCCAATTCCTGGAGCTGGATTCCTGAGCCAGAGATAATCTGTTCTTCAATGTCAGGCGAGATGGATTGTCTAGAGCAGCCTCTCTCAACCTTTATACTCCAGAGGAACCCTTGAAATAATTTTCATGTCTGGGGGGAACCCTTGCTAAAATCAATTCATTGGTGGTCAAAAAAAAAAAAAAAAAATGCGCCTTACGATGGTTAGTAGAACGAATGCAACTCTTACAGTGGTGGTCAGACTGCAACCCCTATGGAGATATAAAAGGTGCTTCATGCAACTAGGCCTACCAAGTGGCATTGGCCCTGGGATTATGCAGGCACCATCAGATCAGAAGTCAATCAGCCACAGCTGAAGAAACCTCTAGCAACCTCTGGAGGAACCCTAGTTGAGAATGGATAGCCTAGAGCAGTGCTCCCCAACCTTTTTATCGCTGCGGACAGGTAAATGTTTGATAATTTTTCCGTGGCCCGCTTGTTTTGATTTAATCATTTTAATTGTATTTAAACGTGCCTTCAAAATGCCTTTCAATACAGAGATGCCAGCATTCTCCCTTTCAATACAGAGATCATCGCGCCCCTTTCAATACAGAGATGCCAGCATTCCCCTTTCAATACAGAGATACCAGCGTGCCCCTTTCAATACAGAGATGCCAGCATTCCCCCTTTCAATACATAGATGCCAGCATTCCCCTTTCAATACAGAGATACCAGCGTGCCCCTTTCAATACAGAGATGCCAGCATTCCCCCTTTCAATACAGAGATGCCAGCATTCCCCCTTTCAATACATAGATGCCAGCATTCCCCCTTTCAATACAGAGATCATCGCACCCCTTTCAATGCAGAGATGCCAGCGTGCCCCTTTCAATACAGAGATACCAGCGTGCCCCTTTCAATACAGAGATACCAGCGTGCCCCTTTCAATACAGAGATGCCAGCGTGCCCCTTTCAATACAGAGATGCCAGCATTCCCCTTTCAATACAGAGATGCCAGCATTCCCCTTTCAATACATAGATGCCAGCATTCCCCCTTTCAATACAGAGATCATCGCGCCCCTTTCAATGCAGAGATGCCAGCATTCCCCCTTTCAATACAGAGATACCAGCGTGCCCCTTTCAATACAGAGATGTCAGCGTGCCCCTTTCAATACAGAGATACCAGCGTGCCCCTTTCAATACAGAGATGCCAGTGTTCCCCTTTCAATACAGAGATGCCAGGGTTCCCCTTTCAATACAGAGATGCCCCAGCATTCCCCCTTTCAATACAGAGATGCCCCAGCATTCCCCCTTTCAATGCAGAGATCATCGCGCCATAGTGCTGAGTCTCCTCAATAGCAGAGAACCCCCTCCGTGCACTTATGCCTGAACCCGCACAAACACATTCGTCCCAGGAGTTGTTGACCGTCCTAAATAAGTGCAATAGGCCTGGGTGAATGAGAGGGCATTTTAATAAAAGCACTGCTGCTCCTCTTTCCTTTGATAGTGCTGAATCCCCCCCCCCCCCTCCGTGCACTTACCTCACGGCAGCTTCTCTAGTCTTCAGTCCCCGCGTCTCCGACCTCGAGTCCTCAGTCCTCCCGCAGCGCCTCCTCCTCGGCCAATGGCGTGAGGTTTGCCTTTCGGCCAATCAGGAAGCGGGAGGACCCACTCCCTGATTGGCCAGGAGGAGCATCAGTGTAACAATAGCGAATTTTCATTCGCTATTGTCACACAATGGGCGGGCTCGGGAGGGCGCGATGCTATGCGCCTCGGCCGCCCGCCACAGTGAAATGATTTGAAGTTCCTCGGGCGGCCCGGGGGTTGGGGAACACTGGCCTAGAGCACTGATAGTGAACCTTGGCACCCCAGCTGTTTTGGAACTTAATTTCCCATTATGCTCGATTACACTGTAGAGTTCATGAGCATCATCGAAAATGCCCCAGAATGTTGATCAGGAGGCTAGATTCCTCTGATGACCAAGTTCCCTAGACTGATAAGGCATCAAGAACTCCTTGCCTGCCCTCCAGGCTGGCATCCATTGTTAGGACAGTGACAGACAGTGGAAGGAACAATTTCTCCAATTCCTGGAGCTGGATTCCTGAGCCAGAGATAATCTGTTCTTCAATGTCAGGCGAGATGGATTGTCTAGAGCAGACTCTCTCAACCTTTTTACTCCAGAGGAACCCTCGAAATAATTTTCATGTCTGGGGGGAACCCTTGCTAAAATCAATTCATTGGTGGTCAATAAAAAAAAAAAAAATGTGCCTTACGATGGTTAGTAGAAAGAATGCAACTCTTACAGTGGTGGTCAGACTGCAACCCCTATAGAGAGATAAAAGGTCATTGGCTTCATGCAATTTGGCCTACCAAATGGCATTGGCCCTGGGATTATGCAGGCACCATCAAATCAGAAGTCAATCAGCCACAGCTGAAGAAACCTCTAGCAACCTCTGGAGGAACCCTAGGGTTCCACAGAACCCTGGTTGAGAATGGATAGCCTAGAGCACTGATAGTGAACCTTGGCACCCCAGCTGTTTTGGAACTTAATTTCCCATTATGCTCGATTACACTGTAGAGTGCATGAGCATCATGGGAAATGTAGTTCCAAAACATCTGGGGTGCCAAGGTTCGCCATCACTGGCCTAGAGAATTAACTGATTTGTTCCACAACGACAAAAAGTTGCATTTTAGGAGTCTGCAATAGAATACCACTGCCTCGAAGGAGGCTACTATTAGGCCCAGAAGTTTAATACAGATTTGCAGAGTTGGATGGCTCTGGGTGGAGGGTCATAAGTTTGTATTTGGGAAGAAAATCTCTGGTTTGAACTGTGTCTGGGACGAGATCCAGGAATTCCAAGCAATGTGTCAGTGGAATTACTACACTATATTAGTGAGCCTTCTTTGTGCCACCTTTTATCTCCTGCAGTGCGCAGATTTCAAGTTGATACTAAGAAATGGCCTGATGCATCCCTTATGATGCAGACAAGGGCGTCCACAGAACTTTTTTCAGGGGGGGCATAATTTTAGGGTCACCCATGCTCCACCCCTTTTCAACAATGTAATGAAGGGGAGGGGCCTTTGGCCCCTTCTATCACCTAAAATACCTGGCTGATCCTGCCTGGTTCTATCCTCTCCTCTGTAAACTGACCACGGTATACCATGGCTGCTGAGTCCTGACACCGTGGTCAGTTTACCTGTCTCCGTCATCCGCAGCCCTCCTGACCAGACCAGACAGAATGCGTTACAACCACTTGAAAGGGGAAGTTGAGATTCCAGGGGGGGTATTTGCCCCCCTTTGCCCCTACCTGCGGACGCCCATGGATGCAGAACCTCGACAACCTATTTAGAGATGCCCTTGAAATGCATTGTCCTAATTGTCAGCATTGACTTTGCTGAACTAGAAAGTTGTAAACTGCAGATGGCATTGAGGCCCCTTGTAGCGATGTACATATTTCAACCTGGCACTTCTAGTGACAGGTTTGCTTTCAAATTCAGAGCATAGCCCAGTATGCCCCTTTTGGCCTGTGAATGGGTGTAGGGTAACTGTGGCCTATATGACCTATATGGTCCTGCCTGCTAAAGCTCAGTCTACACAATCCCGGCCCCGGTTATTTTTCTTACAGCTGAAAGCTTTGCAGGTGCACAAAAATAGCTGCCCATGATAGCAAGAGGGAAACGTGTGAATAAACATGTTTTGTAGCTCTGAGAATTTTCCTTTTGAATCTTCAGGGAGTTTTGCCTAACAGACGCAAGGGACATCCAATGGCAGCAAGGTATAAATAGACGGAAAGTATATAAATACATACAAAAGTGCTTAAAGTACTCGCTGTCTGTCAGACTCTTCATTTCGTAGTTTCTATAACAAGGCTCCCAGATCCATTTCAGACTTTATCTCCTGGTACTTCAGAGCTTGTAAGTGTCAGCTTGTATTTTGGAGCGTACTTGAGAAGGCCTGGCCTAGATTAACCAGACAGTGGAAACAAGATTTGAAACTGAGCTATTTAAGACATCAAGAGATTTTCGCTGGGGAGATTTTCCTTTGTTATGTGTCACACTGATAAGTTATCTTCATACTAATTATTCACATACGTGTGGGTGTCAAATAAAGTGCATGCTGCTCATTCCATATGCACATAGAGTATGTCATAGATGCCAGGATCCAAATAGTATATGAAGCTAAAAACCCGATTCCAAAAAAGTTGGGACACTGTACAAATTGTGAATAAAAACATAATGTAATGATGTGGAAGTTTCAAATTTCAATATTTTATTCAGAATACAACATAGATGACATATCAAATGTTTAAACTGAGAAAATGTATCATTTTAAGGGAAAAATAAGTTGATTTTACATTTCATGGCATCAACACATCTCAGAAAAGTTGGGACAAGGCCATGTTTACCACTGTGTGGCCTCCCCTCTTCTTTTTATAACAGTCTGCAAATGTCTGGGGACTGAGGAGACAAGTTGTTCAAGTTTACGAATAGGAATGTTGTCCCATTCTTGTCTAATACAGGCTTCTAGTTGCTCAACTGTCTTAGGTCTTCTTTGTTGCATCTTCCTCTTTATGATGCGCCAAATGTTTTCTATGTGTGAAAGATCTGGACTGCAGGCTGGCCATTTCAGTACCCGGATACTTCTTCTACGCAGCCATGATGTTGTAATTGATGCAGTATGTGGTCTGGCATTGTCATGTTGGAAAATGCAAGGTCTTCCCCAAAAGAGACGACGTCTGGATGGGAGCATATGTTGTTCTAGAAATTGGATATACCTTTCAGCACGATGGTGCTTTTTCAGATGTGTAAGCTGCCCATGCCACACGCACTCATGCCACCCCATACCATCAGAGATGCAGGCTTCTGAACTGAGCGCTGATAACAACTTGGGTTGTCCTTGTCCTCTTTAGTCCAGATGACATGGCGTCCCAGTTTTCCAAAAAGAACTTCAAATTTTGATTCGTCTGACCACAGAACAGTTTTCCACTTTGCCACAGTCCATTTTAAATGAGCCTTGGCCCAGAAAAAACGCCTGCGCTTCTGGATCATGTTTAGATATGGCTTCTTTTTTGACCTATAGCGTTTTAGCCGGCAACAGCGTTTTAGCTGTTCACCGACAATGTTTTCTGGAAGTATTCCTGAGCCCATGTTGTGATTTCCATTACAGTAGTATTCCTGTATGTGATGCAGTGCCGTCTAAGGGCCCGAAGATCATGAGCATCCAGTATGGTTTTCCAGCCTTGACCCTTACGCACAGAGATTGTTCCAGATTCTCTGAATCTTTGGATGATATTATGCACTGTAGATGATGATAACTTCAAACTCTTTGCAATTTTTCTCTGAGAAACCTCTTTCTGATATTGCTCCACTATTTTTCGCCGCAGCATTGGGGGAATTGGTGATCCTCTGCCCATCTTGACTTCTGGGAGACACTGCCAGTCTGAGAGGCTCTTTTTATACCCAATCATGTTGCCAATTGACCTAATGAGTTGCAAATTGGTCCTCCAGATCTTCCATATATGTATATTTAACTTTTCCGGCCTCTTATTGCTACCTGTCCCAACTTTTTTGGAATATGTAGCTCTCATGAAATCCAAAATGAGCCAATATTTGGCATGACATTTCAAAATGTCTCACTTTCAACATTTGATATGTTATCTATATTATATTATGAATAAAATATAAGTTTATGAGATTTGTAAATTAGTCCATTCCTTTTTTACTCACAATTTGTACAGTGTCCCAACTTTTTTGGAATTGGGTTTGTACATGGCTGAGAAATAGTCAGAGATAAATAGCAGAGAAATACAGTAGTCTGAGATAACTGGGGGAGATAAAGTCAGAGATAAATGGTAGAGATATAACCTTTCGTTTTGGACTGCAACTTTCAATGTGTGAATTTGTCATTTATCTGTGGAAGCACATGGGCTATGTACTTGTCTTTGATAGGATCTTGGTCTTTCAATCCTTATCCATACATTGCCATGTGCTGCATCTGGTTATCTTGTTGGGGTGTCATGGGCCCCTTTCACAGCACCCGGGTTAGACACCCTGCGGCAGTTGTCATTTTGGAGGTGTTACACCAAATGTTTTATACCATTTATCAAGCTGGGCTCTTACAGACAATATGTGGAAGGCATCTATTCCTGAGGAAGAAAAGATAAAGTTTACCAAAGGCGTTGAGTTTTAGGATGCATTCCCTACTTTTTAATTGCATGTGTTCTTTGAAATATTCTATGAAAATGGTTAGTTTAAGAATTCTATACTTTTGTTGATTCTTGTCAGGTAGAGCTGCACAAATAATTTGGTAAAAACCCCCTCACTATCTTAATCCAGCATTTTCATACAGTGCAGAGTCGTTCTCTGCTCACTCACAGCTGTCAAAAAAAAATGTAAAAAAAAAGAGCCTCTGGCAAATGTTTATCAACATTGCTCAGTGCTGAAATATAACTATAAACAATGTATTATTTGGTTCTTTTAGATCAAAGGGATGAACTTCTGTCTGTATATGAGGTCAGTTTAATCACTCTAAGCCTCGGTTTCCACTAGTGCGGCTACGAAGTCGTGCTACTTCTAGCACGACTTCGTAGCAAAAGTAAACCGCGGCTTCAGTTAGACTTGTCCCTCATATATAGAGGGAAGTCGCGCTCAAAAGTAGTACACGATTTACTTTTGAGGTCGCGGCAACTGAAGCCGCGGCAGTGGAAACGTGCCCCATTGAAGACAATGGGTTTTGACTTGCTGTGCGACTTGACATGTGTCAAGTCGCACCGCAAGTCGCACTAGTGGAAACCGAGCCTAAGACTAAGCCTTTTTCTGACACTTGTGGCTTACATGTTAAAATCAGTATTTTTTGTTAGAAAAAGTTAGTAAATTACTTAGAACCCCCAAACGTTATATATATATATTTTTTTAGCAGAGACCCTAGAGAATAAAATGGCAGTGGTTGCAATATTCTATGTCACACTGTATTTGTGCAGCGGTCTTTTAAACGCTCATCTAAAGTCCTGCGGGCAAAAATAATTGATTGTCTAATCGGAGATAACGGGGGGGGGGGGGGGGGGAGTGGAATGGGGATGAAAGTTGGAAATATATATGGTAGATATGTAGTTGGAGATAACTGGGAAGGATAAAGTCAGAGATAAATGGTAGAGATATAGTCAGAGATAAGTGGGGGAGATATAATCAGAGATAAATGAAAGAGATCTACTCTGAAATAAGTGGTGGAGATATAGTCAAAGATAAATGGAAGAGATATAGTCAGAGATACAGAAAGTGGTAGAGATATAGTCAAAGATAAATAGAAGAGATATATTTAGAGATACAGTAAGTGGTGGAGATATAGTCGAAGATAAATAGAAGAGATATATTTAGAGATACAGTAAGTGGTGGAGATATAGTCGAAGATAAATTGAAGAGATATAATCTGGCTCTACAAACCCTTGTGATGGGCCGTACACAGACAGCGTCAAGTTTACAACATTCCCTTCTGACTTTCTGTTTTTTTCTTTTTTTTGGTTTAATATTTCCTTTGTAACAGGTTGGGTACATTTGTTGTTATTGTGATGAGATTCTTTTTGGTCTGTTCTGTATTTCACTGGCAGCAGTGTTGACTGCTTCCCTCTGTCTGTCTGGAAAGATAGTGGGCTGGGAGAGTCAAATCAGCAGCTGAATATTTATGCAGTCCTGGGCAATCAATGAGAAGAGGTGCCCAGATGATGGCTGGGTGGGTGCATAAGCCTGGGGCTTGGAATAGAAGCATCTTTTTCTAGAGGAGGAGATCCCAGCCTAGAGGGCTGCTGCCCTTCTGGGCAGGCCTGCCATGTGTCTGCTGCTCATCAAGGTCCCAGCTAGGCTAGCTGGGGGGCCTGTTCTTGTGAAATTCGCTGGAGCTGACTGTCTTTGGGAATCTGGTCTGGGATCACAGGAGTGAGTCTAGGAGATTTAGGAAGGAGGCATCCAATTTCCAAGGACATTAGTGATTACATACCAGTGTGAGAGATCCCTGAGACTTTGTGCTGCTACTATCCCTCTTGTGCAAGAGTCAGCATTGCTCAAAGGGGACATTGTTCATGGTGTCCTGGTAAAGCTCAACCCAATATTTGCTGATGCAAGGACTGTGCTCAGATTCTTAGGAGGAAGATGAGTTTCCTTAAGTTGGTACTTGAAATTGCTGGAGTATCCCACAGTTACCGTACACCCATCCAAGTTCAAGTTCTGCAATAAAGCATTAGAAAATCATACCCCTAGACCAGGGGTCTCCAAACATTCTAAAAAAGGGTCAGTTTACTGTCCTTCAGACTTTAGGGGGGCTGGACTATGACCAGTGGGAGTAGAAAATGCCCTTGCATCCAGTGGGAGTAAAAAATGCCCTATCTTTGGTATCAGTGAGACTAGTGACCCATCATTGATGTCAGTAGAAGGAATTGTGCCCCATTGTTGGTGTCAGCTGGAGGAATAGTGCCCCATCATTGGTTTTAATAGAAAGAATCGGCATCATCTTTGGTGTCAGTGGGAGGAATAGTGGCCCATCGTTGGTATCAATGGAAGGAATTATGCCCCATTATTGGTGTCAATGGAAGGAATTGTGCCCCATTGTTGGTGTCAGTTGGAAGAATTGTGCCCTTTGGATGGTGTCAGTGGGAGAATTGGTGTCAACGACAGGAATTATGCCCCATTGTTTGTATCAGTGGATGGAATGGTGCCCCAAAGGCCCGATAAAAGCAAGGAAAGGGCCGCATCTCTGACTAATTTTTGAGCCAAAAGACTGACTGGGTGCTTTTGCAATTACTTGGAAATAGCCTAGGGCTCCTACTGGAGTGAGCATTAAACTTTGAAATACTGTACCGCAACTGCGTGCTAGGCCTCATACATCTGGTGTTTAGCCCACGTGCATGAGGCTTCAGCATTTAGCTGCAGCTGGATGGCACAGGTGCACCATCCAGCTCCGCTGCCAGCAGCCTGTCGAATTTTATGACAGGCTGACAGCTGCCAAGACTGGATGGCGCACCCAGTGGTACGAACGTTAAGGGCACTATGCATCCAGGGATGAATGCTTGGAAAACAGACTGCTGAGTGCATACTGCCCTAAATGTTCGAACTTCTAGGTGCACCTTCCAGTCTCAGCACCTATCATCTTCTTGTTAATTTGACAGGCTTCTGGTAGCTGGGTTGGATGGTGCGCTATTCCCTCTAGCGGCAGCTAAATGCTGTAGCCCCATGCTCTGTGTGCATGAGGCCTTAGGAGCTTGGCACACAGTTGGGGTGCAGCCCTATTGCCTAGGGCTCCTACTGGAGTGAGCATTAAACCTTGAAATACTGTACCGCAACTGCGTGCTAGGCCTCATACATCTGGTGTTTAGCCCACGTGCATGAGGCTTCAGCATTTAGCTGCAGCTGGATGGCACAGGTGCACCATCCAGCTCCGCTGCCAGCAGCCTGTCGAATTTTATGACAGGCTGACAGCTGCCAAGACTGGATGGCGCACCCAGTGGTACGAACGTTAAGGGCACTATGCATCCAGGGATGAATGCTTGGAAAACAGACTGCTGAGTGCATACTGCCCTAAATGTTCGAACTTCTAGGTGCACCTTCCAGTCTCAGCACCTATCATCTTCTTGTTAATTTGACAGGCTTCTGGTAGCTGGGTTGGATGGTGCGCTATTCCCTCTAGCGGCAGCTAAATGCTGTAGCCCCATGCTCTGTGTGCATGAGGCCTTAGGAGTTTGGCACACAGTTGGGGTGCAGCCCTATTGCCCTCAGTGGGTATGTTTGGCAAGTAGAATGCCTCCCAAATGTGACACACCAAGTTAAATTGCATTATGGTCCTAGCAATGTGAATGAGTCTGAGCGTCCACCATGTAAATTTGTAGGTAGGCAATCAGGGAGAGGTAAAAATGTGGATCAGGTTCTACCACCCCCTTTGCCACCTTTGTGGGCTATAAAGCCAGACATTTTTTTTTGGAAAGAGTGATGCAGCGGTATTATTTTCTGCCAATTTTTTTATTTCAGTTTGTGATTCCATTGGGAAGAATTTCACTCACATCCTTTCCCCGTAACACCAAGGCATCAGAGATAAAACAAGTCTTTCTACATGAGTTGTACCTGTTTATTTGTAGTCTTCTCTTCTCTACATCTGTCCAGAATTTATAAAGCTTGCCTGAGCTTTCAGACAACGGGGCAGAGAGGTAAAGTTACACTCTGCATAGCTCAGTAACGAGAGCTCTGAGAGCTGATTGGAAGGAAGGGACACACCCTCTTCACACAGCACACAGGAACCAAGCTAAGGCTGTCAATCACAGGCTGCATCCTGTCACCTTTTTCCTCTTGGTGTCAGGAAAACTTGTTAAAAGTGATTCATGCTGATAGCAGAGGAATGAAGCAGCAGACAGAAATTACACTTAGTGCTCTTAATAGAGACAAGTACACACTATAGAGGGATAGGCTTTGTTCATAATTCATGTCTGAGGTTTACAACCACTTCAAAAGGTTAGTTCATCTTTACCAAAATACTGCCTATGCAAGTAAGGGGTGGCTGTAGATAAAAACACACTTTGCATCTTTGACTACATTTGGATAATTTCCTTGCTAAAGGTGTATGCCATTTATGTACCTCCTGAAGCCTGGTCATCCCATCCTGCCTTTCTAGGAAGTTGCTAAGTCTACAGATGGATATTTTATACATTGATCCAGCTTGGACAAATGTATTCATGTATATACCTTACTTGGCTGAAAAGCACTAAAGT
The DNA here is from genome assembly GCF_965119305.1 of Pelophylax lessonae. Classification (NCBI taxonomy): domain Eukaryota; kingdom Metazoa; phylum Chordata; class Amphibia; order Anura; family Ranidae; genus Pelophylax; species Pelophylax lessonae. Next base: position 665,062,891 of record NC_138770.1, on the reverse strand, counting down.
AGACACCTCTGCTACCCCACTACTGCATTGATCTCTACTTGCTTTGGTCTTGTACCGAGTGGCCGCCCTGGTGCATTTTGAACACAGGAGGTCAGGCATTTGGCATGGGTGCCATTTAGAGAATGCTTCGCATTTTCTGAATGAATGCAACGTATTCTCTGATTGGAGGAGGTGGACAGCGTGATGTCACTACCCTGCCTCTCCACCTCATCCAGTCAGAAAAAAGTTTTGCATTCATTCAGAAAATTCAAAGAATTCTCCAGATGGCACAAATGTCAAGCGACCGACCTCTTGTGTTCACAATGCAGCAGGGCATCTGCTCAGCACAGGAACCAGAAGCTCGTGGAGATCACTGGAGTAGCAGTGCCTATACAGTGATTTCCAACTTCCAGGGGAATCCTACAGGTATGGTATACATACATTACATTGGTCTAAGCTGGGTGTAGCTTTTTCCTTTAGTTAAGCTGCTAGGTTACATTTTGTTCTTGTCTTCACTATAGTGAGTGGAGCAGTGATTGATTGTTTTGGTCTGTTCAGGGTTTCCTGAGTTGAGAGTTTGATTTCTTCCTCCTGCCTCTGAAAGAAGTTTCCAGAGTATAGGGCAGAAATATTCAAATGACCAGTGTAATATTTATCATGCCATAGCCAATTTCAGGAAGGAGGCACTCAAAAGATAGCTGGGGAGGTGATAAATGTTTGAGAAGCCTTGCCAGAGTGTTCTTTACCCTCCAGGGCAGCTTTACTGAGAAAAAAATTGCAGACTGGGCAGCTGCTGGGCTGAGGGTCTGGAGAAGATTGCCAGAAGATAACATTTGGTGGAGGGCACTATCTTGAAGTCCTGGTCTGAAGAAGGAGGATCTTTTTGTCTCCCTCATGAGGACCTACCTGTGGATGCTGGGTGGCTGTGAGTGGACTATTACTTGCGCAAGTGCCAGAAGCGGCTTTATGCACTGGGACTGCTATTATAGGGTCCTAGAAGTACTGGGGTTTCCTTATAACCTCCAGAAAAGGTGGCTGTAGAGTAAATTAGTGAGAAGTTTGTCTTTCCATTGCTGCTATTGATTGTTTTGGAGTAGCCTGTGACCCTAAACCCCTTTCCTTCTTCAGCAATACTATAAAGACATCCCCTAGACTGAGCCTGAATTGTTGGTGTGCATGGGAATGTGCTTGTTTGGTTGGCAGCCTCTATACTTTTGGGGGAAACCCACCTTAGTACTATTGTGGGAGACCCGGGATATTCTCAGTGGACCCTCTGGGGGGTGGGGGGGGGGTGAGTGCTACATGTAAAAGATGTTTCCATACTTGGAATTGCACTTTAATGATAAAAAATACAAATTTTTCCCTATTCCGTCTAAAGTGAGCCTACAAAAATATTGTCCATGTTTTCAGGCCCACTGATACAGTTTTTATTATCAGTGACAAGAGGCTGCAGTCCAACCCCAAAGCTCTCAGAAAAATCTTCTAATTATATTTAACAATAGTTTATATACAAATCATGGTAAAACGAAGTTAAGTAGACTTCTGATGGAACTCAACACAATGGGTATACTTACTACCATCTAGGGTGAATAAAGGGTCTATAATGCATATACACATATAGAGTCCATAAAGTCCATAGGTATATACAGAAAAAGTCCTTAAACACTGAAGGCTGCTCTGTCACAAGCGAGAAGTAAACTTGCAGAGTACTGTGGAGAAAAGACTGGCGCCACTCTAAGTGTAGTAAGACACGTTTAATGTTGTAAATCAATTCACACCATGTACTCACAAGAGTAGGTGAAAAACAGCAGTGGGTGATATAAAGACTTCCGTCCAGGCGGTGGGTTCATCCGGATGCCTCAGGCTATCTCGAGCGGTCCGCTACAGTTGTCCGCTGTAGCCGATGGAAGTCGGCGTTTCCTGAACACTGGGGACAAGGTAGAGAAGCTTCCGGCAGGACTCAACCGGCTGTGACGTATGAACGTGATGACGTAGGCGACGCGTTGTCGGAGCATGCGCTCCTTCCTCAGGCCTCTCAGGTTATGGCTTCATTTTAATTGTGGTTATAGGTGTTCTATTAGGAACCTGATATATGAAGAGTGTGTTTCCTAGAAGACATGGCTGGAAGGCATCCAATATTCCCCGTGGTTGTTTGATTGGAAGTGCTTTAAAAAACCTCCTGAATATTGTGACAATGGTTTATATCCAAATAGGTAAAACAAAATTAAGTGAACTTCCAGAAAGAACTCAGTTGTCTAGTTTATGGCTTCAGTTTAATTGTGCCTTTAGGTGTTCTATTAAGAACCTGATATATGAAGGGTGTGTTTCCAAATAGATGTGGCTGGAAGGTTTCCAATATTCCCAGTGGTTGTTTGATTGAAATCTCTATGAAAAACATGTTGAATATTGTGACAATGGTTTATATCCAAATCGGTAAAACGAACTTAAGTGCATTTCTGGTTAACCTCAGTTTTCTAGTTTACGCCTTCATTTGATTGTGCCTATAGGTGTTCCATTAAGAACCTGATATATAAAGTGTGTGTTTCCAAGAAGACACTTCTAGAAAATGTCCAACATTCCCCATGATTGGAAGCTGTTTGAAAAACCTGTTGAATATTGTTAAAATGGTTTATATCCAAATTGGAAAAACTAAATTAGGTAGACTTCTGATGAACCTGTTGTCTAGTTTACGTATTCATTTTAACCACTTGCCGACCGCTCACTGAGCTGGTACTGCAGCAAAGTGGCTCGATATCGTCCAGCGACGTAGACCTACGTCGCTGGACTCCTCCCCTTGTGGGCGGCGCGCGCGCGCCGCCGGAGGCTCGCTCCCGCTGTATTCAGTCACAGTCGGGAGTTGGGCCAGGGGAGGACCGGCGGTGATCACCGCCGCTCTTCCCCGATCATCGGGGGTCGAGTGTGGAGATACGCCCGCTTGTGTAAACACAAGCGGGCGGATCTCCTAAGTGACAGGCAGGGACAGATTGCAAGGTTCAGCATAGCTGAACCTGCGATCTGTGCCTGTGTCACACAGTCCCCTCCCCCCACACACGTTAGTAAGCACCAGGCATACATTAACCCCTTGATCACCAATAAAAGTTAACCCCTTCCCTGCCAGTGTCATTTTTACAGTAACAGTGCATATTTATAGCACTGATTACTGTAGTAATGTCACTGGTACTCCCAAAAGTGTCAAAAATTTCAGTCAAGGGTCCGATCTGTCCGCCGCAATGTCGCAGTCCCGCAAAAAAAAAATCACAGATCGCCGCCATTACTAGTTAAAAAGAAAAAACAATAAAAATTACATACATTTCCCGTAGTTAGTAGCTGCGATAACTTTTGCGCAAACCAATCAAAATACGCTTATTGCGATTTTTTTTACCAAACATATTGGCCTAAAATGTTAAAAAATTTTGATTTTTACATTTTTTTGGGGGGGGGGGGGGATTTCATATAAAAAAATATGAAAAATATTGTTATTTTTTCAAAATTGTTGCTCTCTTTTTGTATATAGCGCAAAAAGTAAAAATCGCACAGGTGATAATTTGGGTACAGCATCGCACGACCGCGCAATTGTCCGTTAAAATAACGCAGTGCCAAATCGCAAAATATGGCCTGGTCAGGAAGGGGGTAAAATCTTCCGGTCTTAAAGCGGTTAAAAATACGCTCATTGAGAATTTTTTTGTCAAAGACATGTAGCTAAATACATTTTGGCCTAAATATATGACAAAAAATTGAATATATTGGATATTTTTTAACTGTCAAAGTAGAAAAATATTGTTATTTTTTCAAAATTGTCACATTTTTTTATTAATATCGCAAAAAATGAAAAGTGCAGAGGTGATCAAATACCACCAAAAGAAAGCTCTGTTTGTGGGAAAAAAAGGACGTAAATTTTGTTTGGGTACGGCGTTGCATGATCGCGCAATTGTCAGTTAAAGTCGCACAGTGCCGAATCGCAAAAAGTGGCCTGGACGTACAGCAGGAAAATCCTCCGGTGGTAAAGTGGTTAATTGTGCCTATAGGTGTTCTGTTGGGAACCTAAAAAATGAAGGGTGTGTTTCTAAGTATACATCTCTCTTTAAAAGACCGGTTGAATATTGTTACAATGGTTTATATCCAAACCGGTAAAACAAAATTAAGTGGACTTTTGGTGAACCTCAGTTGTCTAGTTTACGCCTTAATTTTATTTGTGCCTTATTTGTTCAACTAGGAACCTGATATTTGAAGAGTGTAATTCCAAGTAGATATTACTGAAAGGTGTCTCAACATTTGCTGTGGTTGTTTGTTTGGAACCTGTTGAATATTGTTAAAATGGTTTGTATCCAAATGGGGTTAAAGCAAAATTAAGTGTACTGCTGGTCAAACTCAGTTGTCTAGTTTACAACTTCATTTTTGTAATTCCTTTATTTTATATAAGGTCATGAAAAGTACAAATATTACCAAGATACAAATGATTATGGCATCAATACAATCTCTAGTATAGAAAAGGGTTAACAGAGACCGCTAAGGCAGTAACCCAAGAAAAGATGTCCAACAAAATAGTCCAGTATCCAGACTTAAACATGGATAATCCTGTAGACTTATTTTACAGGGATGAAGGCCATTTTTTAACCTTGAAATGAGAGATGATAAACATTGCAGGATCAGATGAACATATCAACCATTTAAGGTATTAACCAAAACTGAATGATGTTGCTAGTAATTGGAAATGAAGAAAAGGAGTGGACTCCAAGTGGTAGACCCTAGGGGAGCTTAACAAATTACACATCCAGGGCCAGGTAGTCTCCCACAAAAAGAAAAAAAACAGGGGGGTGTGGAGGGACAGAGAAGGGGGGAAGAAGGGGAGTTGAACAAAGGTATGTGTGTGTGTGTGGGGGGGGGGACCAAGGGAAAAACACAGGAAGGAAGGAGGAAACTGAGAGGAAAGCGGACAGGGAGGGTGGGAGGGAAGAAGGGGCAAAAAGAACACATGGTCACTCCTCTCCCGGGTAAGAGCAGGGTGAGCAAGAGTTCACCGGGAGTTGGACAGCTCGTTGAGGTAGGCATCAGAGTACACAAAATATTTCCAGGGCCTCCAGGTTTTGGTACACAACTCTTCTGTGTTGTGTAGCGTGGCTGTAATATCCTGTAATGTCCCATAGGTTACTAACTCCCCCCTGCCTTTTTTGAGCTGGCGGACCAGCTGGTCCAGGGGTTGCAGTTTAGCTGTGATGCCTCTTTGGATGCCGTTCCCCTAGTGGCTCGGCTCTCTGTTTTGGCAGTGGTCCTTTGGCGTGTCTTTTGGCTCAAATGCTGGTCTGTGGACCAGACTTCTAAAAAGGCCTTGACTGATCTCCCCTTTCAAGGAGATCGCCTGTTTGGAGCTACCCTGAATGACATCATTAAAGGTCTCACAGGGGAAAAGAGTACCTTTCTTCTGCAAGCTACTAAGAGGAAGGACCCTCCTTCTCAGCTCATAAGAAGTTTTTTTCGGCCCTCAGGATTGACTAACAAGGGCTCAAAGCCTTTCAGGGCCTCCTCTAGAACCAAATGAACCTGGTCTGGCAAGCTGAGAGCGGGCTTCTCCAGATCCGCGGACAAGGCTCCTTCAGCATGAAGGTGCGCCCTCACCCGTATCGGGGGTGGCGGGATATCTTCGCTGGTTTCCGGACATGTGGACTTCCCTGGTACAAGACAAGTGGGTCCACAAAGTCATTCAGTCCAATAACAAGATCGAGTCTCGTTCTTGTCCACCAGCAAGGTTCTTTATTTCCAACTTGCGCCTGTCCCTGGACCGCTTACAGGGTCTGTTTGGGGCGGTACAAGACCTGTTACTTTAAGGGGTGATTGTCCCAGTTCCATCTTCTGAACATTTTCAGGGTTTTTACTCAAACCTGTTTACAGTTCCCAGGAAGGAAAGCAAGGTGCATCCAATCCTGGACCTCAAGGCGCTGAACTGCTTTGTGCGGGTGCAGAAGTTAAGGATGGAGTTCATTCACACGGTGATGGCATCCCTGCATCAGGGGGATTTTCTTGCCTCTACCGAAGTCAAGGATGCTTACCTTTACATTCCAATATGAACCGGTCACCAGCGTTTCCTCCGCTTTGCCGTGGGGGAAGAGCATTATCAGTTTGTGGCGTTACCCTTTGGTCTCGCCTCTGCTCCTCAGAAAAGTATTAGCCCCGGTACTAGCATTGTTACGCCAATGGGGGATCATGGTACTGGGCTACTTGGACGACCTCCTTCTGCGAGCGGAGTCTCCTACTGCTTTGGTGGAAAACCTGTAAGTCACCATACCAGTGTTAATTTCGTCGACTATAACCGACTAAAACGTTTTCGTCGACTAACACAATTCAGATGACTAAAATACGACTAAAACTAAAATGGCATTTTAGTCTTAAGACTAAAATACGACTAAAACTAAAATAGCATTTTAGTCAAAAGACTATAACTAAAACTAAATCGAAATTTGCTGCCAAAAATTAACACTGGTGCGTGCTCAAAGCATAAATAATAACATATTAGATTTTTCACTCCAGGACCAGCAGTAGTATATAATGAGTTTGGAAATTGTAGAGAAATGCTTAAATAATGCATTACAAATTACAATTGAACTACACCCATTTGATTATAGATGACTAAAATGAGTTTTAGTCGACTAAAATGTAGGGCGTTTTAGTCGACTAAAATATACTGGACTATATACGATTAAATACGACTAAAACTAAAACACTTGCAGAAGACTAAAATAGGACTAAAACTAAAATGCCATTTTAGTCCTAAGACTAAGACTAAAACTAAATTGAAATTTGCTGCCAAAATTAACACTGCACCATACGAACTCTGAGGGAGTTCGGCTGGATTCTGACTTTTCAAAAGTCTGCTCTGGTTCTGTCCACAAAGCTGGACTATCTGGGTCTGACTCTGGACTCAGCCTTAGCCAGAGTGCTCCTTCCTCTGGACAAACTCCAGAAACTGCACGCTGCACTTCGTCTTCTGCTGTCCAGAAGATGGTTGTCCCTGCGGACTTGCATGCGGGTGCTGGGACTGATGGTGTCTACCTTCGAGGCGGTTCCATTTGCACAGTTCCATGCGAGGTTCCTGCAAAGGTAGATTCTGGCCAAATGGGACAAGACTACTAAGTCTCTGGACAATCACATCTGGCTGAGCCAGGGAACGAAGGAGTCTCTGGCTTTGTTCTTCGGTGCTTTAGCTGGGCAAATCTTTCCTCCCCTTGTTTTGGACAGTGGTCACCATGGATGCCAGCCTGTCTGGCTGGGGAGGCGTCCTCTGCAAAAATTCTGTTTAGGGGCTTTAGACACTGGAAGAGTCCAGACTACCGATCAATGTCGAAACTCCGAGCAATCAGACTGTCCCTGGACCATTGGATGGATCGTCTTCAGGGATGTCCAGTGTACATTCAGTCTGATGATGCTATGGCCGTGGCTTATGTCGATCCCCAGGGGGGCACAGGAAGTGTCCTGGCGGCTCTGGAGGTAGCCGGCATTCTTAGGTGGGCAGAATATTTTGTTCCAGCCCTCTCCGCCATACACGTCCCCGGGGTGGAAAACTGGCAGGCGGATTACCTTAGTCGGCAGGTGTTGGACCAAGGGGAGTGGTCCTTTCATCTGGAGGTGTTTCATCAGTTGTGTCTCCAGTGGGGTATCCCAGAGGTGGATCTGTTGGCGTCTCACGGGATCCTCTGGCGGATGCCACAGACGCGCTGATTTCCCCGTGGGGTCAGTATCATCTGATTTTACGCCTTCCCTCCTCTAAAGCTTCTGCCAAGATTTCTACGCAGGATCGAGGCAGAAGGGGTTCCGGTCATCTTGGTGGCTCCCCTGGTGGCGGAGCTTGGTACGCCGATCTGTTGCGGCTGGTCGCCGACGTTCCTTGGAAGCTTCCTCTCAAGGAGGATCTGATGTCCCAAGGACCAATTTTCCATCCTGCTTTACAGTCGCTGGTTTTGACGGCTTGGCTGTTGAACGCCAGGTGCTGATGAATAGAGGTTTGTCTGCGTTGGTGATTCCAACGCAGTTAAAAGCTGGAAAATCTACTTCTAAGAAGATCTACCATCGTACGTGGAAGTTGTACATTGCGTGGTGTGTCTCTTGGGGTTTATCCTCGCTCTTTCTCGGTGGCTCAGATCTTGACTTTCCTTCAATGGGGGAGGGGGGGCGGGGGTTAGGCAGAAACTGGCCTTGAGTATTATCAAAGGTCAGGTGTCAGCCTTAGTGGTCTTCTTGCAACAGCCCTTGAACAAATACTCCCTGGTGCATACTTTTGTTTAGGGAGTTCGGCACTTGGCCCCTCCAGTGCGGTCTCCGTTGCCGCCTTGGGACCTCAATTTGGTGCTCTTAGTCCTCTAGAAGCCTCCTTTTGAGAATCATCGGGAGATTCCTCTGCTTACACTGTCCCAGAAGCTGGCCTTTTTTGGTGGCTATCACCTCTGCGCACAGGGTGTCGGAATTGGCAGCGTTATCTGGTCATTCACCTTACTTGGTGTTTCCGAGAGATAAGGTGGTTCTTCATTCCTGTCCGTCGTTCCTTCCAAAGGTTGTAACTGATTTTCATTTGAATAAAGACATTGTGTTGCCTTCCTTGTGTCCCAGGCCAAAACATCCAAGGGAAATTGCCTTGCATGCCTTGGATGTGGTCCAGGCAATTAGGGTGTACCTGGCAGCTACAGAGTCTTTTAGGAAGTCAGACTTACTATTTGTGCTCATGGATGGGCCTCGGAAAGGGTTGTCTGCTTCCTCTGCGTCCATTTCCAGATGGATCAGACAGATGGGGATCCAGGCCTATTCCATTGGCGATCAGGTTTCTCCTTTCCCTGTCAAGGTAAACTCTACTTGGGCGCTCAGTGTCTCCTGGCCCTTCCGTCGTCAGGTGTCAGTGAGGCAGGTTTACAAGGCGGCCACCTGGTCATCGGTGCACACTTTCACAAAGTTCTATAAAGTGGATGTGTTGGCATCTTCGGATGCTTCCTTGGACCGCAAGGTTTTGAAGGCTGCTGTTTAGAGGACCTGGTCCTCTTTGAGGATGTATTGTTTTTTCAGGTGAGCTCCAGTTGTTTTGGTTGGCTATAGTTAGCCTTCGGAATTTATTTTTCACTGTGCCCACAGTGAAGTGGCATAACCGGCAAGCAAAGTGCAAGAAAAACACACCTAATAAAATTGCAGCAGCAACATTTTTTTTTTTGTTTTTCTATCACTTTTTTTCTCTTTTCTCTTATTTCATATCACTCTCTTGTCCTTCATTTCTTAACACTGGTAACTGGATTCTTGGTCATGGTATCTGTTTTTGGTGTCCTAGTTTTGGTTTCTGTCCACTTATGGTCCCTCTTTGGACCCCTGTGTCTCATGCTATTCACCCCTTTGTCTCATGTGACTCACTCCTTTGTCTCATGTGACTCACTCCTGTGTCTCATGCGATTCACCTCTGTTCTATGCAATTCACCAAGCATTTGCAGTTACCTTTTTATCTCATTGTGCATCATTTCAAGTTTGACGTACATTTCATAAAACTTTATATATCCTTAGACAAATGGATGATACTATTTTTCTACAGATACCCATTTGTTTTTGGTCAGTGTCATGCGATCAAACATGACAGGATACCTTTTACTATACAGTAAGTTTTCTCACCTGATCCCCACCTTGGCTCCGTGGATCCTAGTCCCTTCAGCTCCCGGGTCAGACTGTTGGCGCCTCCACCATTTGGTAGCAGCGTTTTTGCCAACTCAATATGGCCTGATGTAAGTATAGTTTCCCCATTTGGGTAGACACTTGGTGAATATCCATGCTTGCTGGCTGATTATAATGTTTATCAGACTTAACAACACACACTATTTTCCATTTTTTGATAGGCTTACCCATGTATACTCCTGATGAGTATACATGGCAACAGACCCACGAAACGCGTCGAGTTTCAATACATGATATGTCTCAACATGCAATGCCTTCATTGTAATTTTGTTATGCTTTATATGCAATTGACCAATGTTTATCAGTACATGCATTATACTTATTGTATGCTGTTAATTTAATCAGTTTTATGACAAGATTCTTGACCTTTATGCAATTTTCCTGCTGCAATTTTATTAGGTGTGTTTTTCTTGCACTTTGCTTGCCGGTTATGCTTTGTATATTTTTATTCAATAAATTACTATTTTTTACTTGGTACCCTATATCCACCTCATTTAAAGTCCCACAGGGCTATCCTCTCCGTATTTGCATTGTATTAGGGAGGTGTTTATAGTTGACAATGTCAGACCATTTCTTTTCTCATCTCATGCAATCAGTCATCACCTGATGCTGGTTGCAGGAAGTGTATTTAAACCCTGTGCATGCTCTTCCTCCCTGCCTTGGTGTTGTCTCTATGTGCCTTTGACCTGTGTTCCTGTGTCCCTGCATCCTGATCCTGATCCTGGACCCTGATCCCAACACTACAGCCTGATCCCTTCCTACCTGCTTACTCCGTCTCCTTTTACCCTCTCCCTGTCCTTTCTTGTTCCCAGCTCCCTCTGCTTGAGCTCCCATGTATGACCCTGGCTCTGTTGCGATTACGATTAGTTTATCCTGTTTTCTGTAAATACTTGGTTTGGGCAGTTGTTTGTGGTGTGTCACTGTTGTTTGGTTATCTGGTTTGATTTACACAGTTTTAGTTTACAGGTGCGTTTACATTTGTGTTATTCACTTATTTTTTAACAAATTATATTATTCTACACTTAACTTGTGCCTGATTTTCTCTGTGGCAGGCCTCACATTTCTGGTCACACCTGTTACTGACACATAATGATTCAAAGCAGGTAAGAGGATGGGTAATGCCTGGGATACGGGAGCGCCGGCAAAGGAAATATCATATCTGAAATCCACTCCAAAAGTCCAGAGAAGGGTGGGCAAGGTGGGCTAAGTCTTTGGAGCTCAAAGTTCCCGCTGATGGGAGAAAGTAAGACAGATGGGTGTAGCCACCAGTTTTAAGGCAATAACATTGCTGTGGAGGACTGGAGTGAATTGGGCATTGCCCAAAATGGGAATCATAGGAGAGGGAAGTGGACAAATTGAGGAGCTTTGGAACACTTCACGTGCAACCTGTAAAATACCACCAAAGGTAGGATGTATGCATAGCTTCCTACGTATGGGGGAAGCAATCCAAGGCCAACTCAAGGCAGGGTCCTGAGAGTCCTCCAGTTCCATAGAGGCCCAAAGCTTAGCCTCACCATGGCAATGCCTGTCAACAATCCTGGTGAGATGTATGGCCCGATAGAAAGGCAGAATATCTGGGAGAGCAAGGCCCCTGGAAGCCTTAGATAGAGAAACTCTACAGCTTCTGACGTGTTTCTTGTATGACTAGACAAAGTTCCGGAACTGAGAACTGATATATTGCGAAAGAAAAGAGGTGGGAGACATATGGGAAGGGCAGCAAAAATGTTTACAGCTTCATTTTAAAGTAGAACTATAGGCAAAACTTTTTTTCATTTTGGATACAGTAAGGGAGAGTTATAAACCCTGTAAGGTTTATTTTCTGCCCTCTTTGTCCCATTGGGGAGATTTACATTGATTTCCTGTCCCTTAGCCTAAACAGGAAGTGAGAGGAAATCCTTGCAAATAAATGGGAATCTTTTGGGGACCCCCAAGTCCCCAGAACTACTTTACCCATTGGAAGATTTACCCTCTATTACTTTTCTGGGGACAACACAAAATTTGGGATTTTCTTTTACTTTCACTTTCAATATTAGTGGTAAACCGTACAAATAGAGAGGTTATTCTCCCTAATAGGCACAGGATTGGTGTTCTAATCCCTCTCCCCTCTATCCAGAGCTAAAAAAAAAGTTTTGACTTTATTTGTGCATATAGGTGTTCAATTAGGAACCTGATATATGAAGAGTGTGTTTCCAAGTAGACATGGCTGGAAGGTGTCCAATATTCCCCTGTAGTTGTTTGATTGAAAGCTCTTTGGAAAACCTGCTGAATATTGTGACCATAGTTTATACACTGCCCGGCTAAACATAAGTTGTCACCTGGAATTAACTAAGCAACTAACTAAACTAAGCATGCAGTAACTATCCTATTGGATAGTTACTGCATGTGCCCAAAGAATGAGGTCAGCTGACTACCTGAATATATTGAATGACCAGGTTATTCCATCAATGGATTTTTTTCTTCCCTGATGGCACGGGCATATTCCAAGATGACAATGCCAGGATTCATTGAGCTCAAGCTGTGAAAGAGTGGTTCAGGGAGCATGAGACATTATTTTCACACATGAATTGGCCACCACAGAGTCCAGAACCTAACCCCATTGAGAATCTTTGGGATGTGCTGGACAAGGCTTTGCACAGTGGTCCGACTCTCCCATCATTTCATGAAAAATGAATGCAACACTGGACAGAAATAAATCTTGTGACATTGCAGAAGCTTATCGAAACAATGCCACAGTGAATGCGTGCCGTAATCAAAATAAAGGCGGTCCAAACCTAATATGTGTGTGACCTTTTTTTCTGGTGGCAACTTTTTTTTTAGCCGGGCAGTGTATATAAAAATTCGGTAAAACAATCCTAAGTAGGCTTCCGATGAACCTCAGTTGTCTACTTTAGGCCTTTACCTTAATTGTGCTTATAGGCAGTGCTTTAAGTGGCCCAAAAGATGTGTCGGTACTCTATTATAGCCTATAATTATTTTGCCCCCCCACCCCACATCAGGGTCCCCACAGAGCACCCCCCCCCTGGCCTGGGCTGGGACTTCCGGAGCAGGGAGACTCACTGATGGTGACTGGTTTGGCTCTGGAGTGGGAAATATTCTTGGGGGGGGGGCAATTGAGGGCGCAGATGTCCAAAATGAGCGTACTGGTACGCTAAGGTGCACGGAGAGGTGGTGGTATGCTCAAGAGCCATATTTGGAAGTGGCGGTACTGAGTACCAGTGCATACCGGCCCACTTAAAGCACTGCTTATAGGTGTTTTATTGGGAACCTGATATATGAAGGGTGTGTTTCCAAGTAGACATGGTTGGAAGGTGTGCAATATTCCCCGTGGTTGTTTGATTCAAAGCTCTTTGAGAACCTGCTGAATATTGTTACAAGGGTTTTCCAAATGGGGGTAAAACAAAATTAGGCGGACTTCTGGTGAAACTCAGTTGTCTAGTTTACTGCCTAATTTTAATCGTGCCTATGGGTGTTCCATTAGGTACCTGGTATATGAAGGGTGTGTTTCCAAGTAGACATTACTTGAAGATGTCCAATATTCCCCCATGGTTGTTTGATTGGAAGCTCATTGAAGATCCTGCTAAATATTGTGACAATGGTTTATATCAAAATTCGATAAAACAAATTTAAAGCGGAGTTCCGGGCACAAAAACATTTTTTCAATGAACATACCCCCGGGACAGTCAGGGCTAGTACATTCCACAATGGCTAGCCTCTGATCTGTCCCGGGTCGCACTTACCTGCAAGAAGAAATACTCACTTATAAAATTTCTTCTACAGCGTTGCCATCTCTGTTGTGGGCAGCTGAAGCCAGCGCGATCCTCTTCTGCGTCCTCTTCCGCGTCTTCTTCTCCCAGAATGCGCCTTCACCGGCCCCTCTCGTCACTTCCGGTGCGCCGCCGCATTCCTACACAGCTTCTGGGCATGCCCAGAAGCTGTTTAGCAGGGAATGCGGCGTCACACCGGAAGTGACGAGCGGGGCCGGTGCAGGCACATTGATTCCTGGGAGCGATGACGTTCAGCTCCCAGGAATCATTGCAAACCGGAAGTGACGAGCGGGGCCTGTGAAGGCGCATTGATTCCGGGGATCGATGACGTTCAGCTCCCAGGAATCATTGCAAACCGGAAGTGACGGCGCGGGCTGCGGCCACAGAGGGAGGAAGTGGAAAATAGGTGAGTATTTCTTTCTACAATTACAAGGTAAGTAAAAAAAAAAATAATCCTAACTATCCAATTCCTTTTCAGGTGAAGAAGAGCAAGCGGATGGCCACAAAATCGATTAGGTCGATTTTGTGCCCGGAACTCCGCTTTAAAGCTGAAGTAAACCCGTTGTTTTAACAGTTTCAAAAAACAGATGCCAGGAATGATAACTGTCACATTGGTTGTGCTCTCAACCAAACTGTCAAACCATCCAATGGCTGGTGTCATAACTGATCACATGTGCAGCACTATAGCAGTTGAGGATCAAACATAGGCCAAAATGGCAGCTTCCTTGGCTGAAAACGAAAGGAGGTTTACTTTCACTTTAAGTAGACTTCCGATGAAACTCAGTTGTCTAGCATATGCCTTCCATTTAATTGTGCCTATAGGTGTTCTATTGGGAACCCAATAAATAAAGAGTGTGTTTCCAAGTAGAAATGGCTGGAAGGTATCCAATATTCTCCCGTTGTGTTATTGGAAGCTCTTTGAAAAACATGCTGAATATAGTTGCAATGATTTATATCCAAATGGGGGTAAATTAATTTAAGTGGACTTTTGGTGAAACTCATATGTCTAGTTTACGGCCTAATTTCAATTGTGCTTAAAGGTGTTCTACTAGGATATGTGTTTCCAAGAAGACATGGCTGGAAGGTGTCCAAAATTCCCTGTGGTTGTTTGATTGGAATGCCGGTTATTTCTACACACTCCTGCATGACAGGGGATGGGCTGCTTGATAACAGCACCACTGAAGCGTTATCCCAGAGGCAGCTGACTGGGGATGGAATGTAACAATGATCCAGTTACAACTTCCAGTCGTTTAATGGACAAGGCTTCTCGTCATTGACTCTGAATGGCTCTGCTGGCGTGTGCACTTTTACTGAAATCTACATAAGCTGTTAGCTGACAGTTCACTAAACCCAACCAGGGACCGCCAATGAGCTCAACCTTGCTTGGATCATCTGAGGGACCCCAGGCCATTGTTATAAATGTAGGGAAGGACTGTTTATAACGCTGAGACTTGACCACATGATGATTCACCTGAATAGTAAGTGTTATTCCTATTAGACGCTTGTAAATGTTTTCCATTTTACTGTAAGTGATGGTCATTGAATCGGACTATCAATTGGGAGAAAAGTAAGATTTGTAATAACTTCAGTATATTTTTCAAATGTGAGTGCTTTTACCGCACTAATTGATTCAATGATATTACTGATATGAGATGCCGACTGTAGGAGTTCCCAAAATAGCACATATCAAAGATGAATGAAGTACGTCTGATAGAGAGATGGGCAATGTGGAAACTCCACTAAGAATACTTTCATCCATGACAATGTTTTATATATATATATACAGTGGCGTATCGTGGGGGGTGCAGAGGGGGCCACTGGCACCAGGCGCAACATTTAGGGGGGCGCATCCCACCCGCCATCCGCGGGTCCCTTTACAGACATCTCAAGTCTCCCACATTTCGCCCACTCATGGACACCCGCGTCAGTGTATGGGTGGGGGGTCAGTGTAGGGAGGGTCAGTGTATGTGGGAATGTGGGGGGGTCAGTGTGGGGGGGTCAGTATAGGTGTCAGTGTAAGGGGGTCAGTGCAGGTGTCAGTGTATGGGGGTGTCAGTAGATAGGGGTCAGTGTAGGGGGGTGTCAGAATAGATGTCAGTGTAGGGGTCAGTGCATGGGGGGGTCATTGTGGGGGGGGGTCAGTGTATGTGGAAATGTAGGGGGGGGTCAGTGTATGTGTCAGTGTAGGGGGAATTAATGAAGGTGGGTCAGTGTAGGTGTCAGTGTATGGGGGGGGGTCAGTGTAGGGAGGTCAGTGTAGGGGGGGGGGTCAGTGTATGTGGGAATGTGGGGGGTCAGTATAAATGTCAGTGTAGGGGTCAGTGTATGAGGGAGTCAGTGTAGGGGGGGTCAGTATAGGTGTCAGTGTAGGGGGGGTGTCAGCGTAGGGGAGTCAGTGTAGGGGGGTCAGTGTATGGGGGGGTCAGTGTAGGGGGGGTCAGTGTAGGGGGGTCAGTGAAGGTGTCAGTGTGTGGGATCAGTGTAGGTGTCAGTGAAGGGGTCAGTGTATGGGGGGGGGGTCAGTGTAGGTGTCAGTATAGTAATCAGGTATGTCAGTGTAGCAATAAGGTAGGTCTCTGTAGTGGTCAGTGTAGGTGTCAGTGTAGGTGTCAGTGTAGTGGTCTGTGTAATGGTCTAGTAGGTTTGTGTAGAGGGCGCAAATTACTTACCTTGCCCTGGGCGCTGACAACCCACGCTACGCCATTGTATATATATATATATATATATATATGTGTGTGTGAGTGTAGCGTGTGATGTTTAGCAAGTTGATGGAAATAGTTCTATGGGAGCTTCTTTGTAGACAGTTCGACGATCACAAGCAATGCTTTTGATTTTAAATATTAGTTTAGATCCGGGGCCTCCAAACTATGACCGGTGGGCCACATCTGGCCTGCTACAAGATTTTATCTGGCCCCCCTGCTAGGGTCAGTGGCATATCCTCAGTGTGCACAGAGTGAGGGTTAAGATCAGAAGAGGCTGCATATGGTCTCTGCTTCCAATCTAAGGGGGGCTCTAATGGGTACTGTGATGTAAGGGGGACTCTGATGTAGAGGGGCACTCTGATGGTGACCATGTTGTAAGGGGGACTCTAATAGGGAATCTGATGTAAGCGGAGACTCTGATAGGAAACCTAATGTATGGGGAGACTCTAATGGGAAACCTGATATAAGGGGGGGGGGGGCTCTGATTTAGAGGGGCCCTCTGATGAGGACCTTGATGTAAGAGGGGACTCTGATGGGGAACCTGATGTAAGGGAGACTCTGTTCAAGAACGTGATGTAACAGGGACACTCTGATGGGGATCCTGATGTAAAAGGGGTCTCTGATGAGAAACTTTTTGAAAGGGGGGGGGGGATCTGTTGGGGACTGTGATTTAAGGGTGACTCTGATTTAGAGGGCAATCTGATGGGGACCCTGATCTAAAGGGGACTCTGATGGAAAACTTAATGTAAGTGGGGATTTTGATGGGGACCTGATGTAAGGGGGGGTCTAATAAGGACTGTTATAAAGGGGAACTCTGATGCAAGGTGGTGCTCTGATGGGTCCCTGATGTAGGGGGGAATGCTGATGGGGAACCTGATGTATGGGGGATTCTGATCGAGAACCTGATGTAATGGGGGCGCTCTGATAGGGATCCTATTGTAAGGGGGGCTCTGATGGGGTACCTGATACAAGGGGGTCACTCTGATGTGGAACATGTTGTAAGGGGGTCACTGTGATGGGGAACCTGATGTAAGGGGGTACTCTTATGGGTATCACAATGTAAGGGGGACTATTATGGGGAACCTATTGTAAGGGGGGACTCTGTTGGGGACTGTGCTTTAAGGGGGACTCTGATTTAAAGAACAATCTGATGGGAACCCTGATGTAAAGGGGACTCTGATGGGAAACTTAATGTAAGAGGGGATTCCGATGAGGAACTTGATGTAAGTGGGGACTCTGATGGGGAACCTGATGTAGGGGGGCTTTAATGGGGACTGTTATAAAGGGGGACTCTGATGTAAGAGGGTGCTCTGATAGGTACCTGATGTAGGGGGGTATGCTGATGGGGAACCTGATATAAGAGGGACTCTGATCAAGAACCTGATTTAATGGGGGCACTCTGAAGGGGATCCTAATGTAAGGGGGGGGGCCTCTGATGGGGTACCTGATGTAAGGGGGTCACTCTGATGGGGAACCTGATGTAAGGGTGGGCTCTTATGGGTAACCCAATGTAAGGGGGACTCTGATCAGGAACCTTATGTAAGGGGACACTCTTGGGGATCCTGATGTCAGGGGAACTCTGATGGGGTACCCAATGTAAAAGAGGGCTCTGATGGGGAACTTGATGTAAGGGGGGGGGCACTGATGGGGAACCTGATGTAAGGGGGGATTATAATGGGGACTGCTATGTAAGGGGGCACTCTGATGGAGAACTTGAAGTAAGAGGGGCTCTGATCTGGAACCTGATCTAACAGGAGGGTCTGATGGGGACCCTGATATAGGGGGGACTGATGGGAAATCTTATTTTTTTTGCCTATGAACATTTGTAAATTTATAATGTGACCCTCATACTGAAAAGTTTGGATTAAAGTATAAATAAATGCTAACTGAATAACTTCAGG
Organism: Pelophylax lessonae; assembly: GCF_965119305.1. Classification (NCBI taxonomy): domain Eukaryota; kingdom Metazoa; phylum Chordata; class Amphibia; order Anura; family Ranidae; genus Pelophylax; species Pelophylax lessonae. Next base: position 665,044,855 of record NC_138770.1, on the reverse strand, counting down.
TTTGTTACAATATTGCAGTCTTGGGATGAACTCATGTTCAACCTCTTATCAGTTTGGTGAACGGGCAAACAAACTTGCCACATTGGCCAATTCACCCACCCCAACCCTAGGCTGATGTTAGCACTTCCGCCGCTAAATCACATGACAGATCCCTGGCCCTCTTCTGTTTGTCTTCAGGAGGCAGGGCTCCAGTGTGATGTCATTGACCAAACATGGTCATGGGCATTGATGAGTGTCTCAGTGAGTTGGAGTTGTTCTTTATTGCGCTTGGAGATGTTCTAACTTTTTAGAAGCCCTCCTCTAAGGTTGGGTTCACATTTCTGCACCCGCAACCACCGGCAGTGAAAACGCACTGTTCAGCAAAAACGCGCGGGACTGCCATTCATTCTGAATGGCAGCCCCCCTCATTTAAAAGCGAAGTGCATGTGCGGGAATCACAGGGAAATCACATGGTCAAAAAGATCATATGATTTCCCTGCGGCCGTGTTTTTGAAAAGTTGCATGCACCTTTTTTTTTTCTTTTGCGGAAACGTAGGCACAGCAGGCCTATTCATCTGAATGGGCTGCCGTGACCGTGCAAACGTGGCCTGCACAAAATGCGGATTGTGTGAACCTAGTGTAACGGATCAACCGACACCCCGACTGGGTACCTCCGTTGACGGATGCTCCTAGTGCTTCCCGAGGGTTCCAAGCACTCCACTAGACACCATAACCACCTCAGAACACACGAACCGCAGCAGCTTGGTTGGGGTCTCACCGTCCCCTAACCACCCTGAACCTACGACAAGGCTCCAGGTTCCAGTGGGTGAACCTCTCTTTCCCCAGAGGTGAAGCAGGCACAGGAACAAGCTCTTACAAAGGCTTAGTGATTATCCAAGGGAGTATGAAGAGCATAGCAATCCCTTGGAGCAGATTTCCCCAATAAGAGGCAGGACTCTCGATTGAGGGTGAAATAGAACTCAAACTTTAATGGTACAGCTGCTCTTTTATACGTTTTCCCCCGCAAGGTTACCGCCCAGGTGGACCTTGTTGGGAACAGGCCATGAAATTCACAATCCAATGAAAACAGAGTTTTACACTCCCATGCAGTGTACACAATCCCTCCCCTCTGCCTGATTACAGTATCATATGCAGATGAAAGTGTATACAGGAACAGAATTAACCTAAACTAATTATCTAGCTATCTGGACAGAACAATGTGAGGTCATTAACATTTAACAAAGGGACAGGCACATTCCACATTCCATCTCAATACACAAACAATAGGACAAGGCTGCCAATGACAGTCTGTGTGTCTCTCTCACATTGAGCACATTATCTCAATACACAAACAATAGTTAAAGCCTGTCTTTCACTCCCAGTGACAGTGAACACCGTCACACCGTCACACCTAGTGTAGCACCCTCCTAGGTAGGTGCTAGAGAGTGAGTATAGTTTTTGGCTCTGCCTGCCTATCAGAGGAGCAGCAGGTAAATTCTATATTGCGCTCTGCTTAACAGGGAGCAGGATCAGTGAATTAGGTCTGCTCAGTGTGCCCAGTGTGTGATTCATGTGGTCTGAGGGAGTGTCCCCACTGTGCCCAATGGGGAGGCACATTGCACAGTGGAGGAAACCTGGCCAATGAGTACAAAGGCTTTGATACAGCCCCAGGGATTGGCACAGACTGCTGTCTCGGTGCATTGTGGGGTGTAGTATAAAAGCCAGGAGCACATGTTCTGCAAGGTCTTTGGCTGGTGAGCAGAGTTCTGGAAGGAGGGTGGCGGCTGCCTCCTCTTCTGCAGTGGTTGGTGTATGGTCACAGGTAGTCAGCCTGGTGAGCCAGAAGTGTGGAGCTGAACCCAGAGGTCCAGGAGAGCTGACTGAGAGGAGTTGAGACACTGGGAAACCTGAAAAGCAGTATCGTGAGTACAGGGGATCGTGTCTAGGGGCCTGACCAGGAAGGGGACGACTCCAGAGTAGAGTAGTCAGAGGATGGGTGTCAGCTGGTGGATAGAAAGGGGGTACTAGGTGTGTGCCCTGAAGATAAGTGCTCAAGAACATTATTCAGATTCATCCAGTGGCAGGATGAAGCTGCGGCCTTGCCTCATTCTCAAGATAGGAGTCCTCAACATTGTGAATAGTTCAAGTGTTGGAGTATCCCACTCATCCCTTCTCCCATCCCCATATCAAATAAAACAACGAAAACAACAACCCCTAGACTGTTCATTGACTGAGCCAAGAACGTAAAGTGTTAAGATTCTGCATGCAGTTGCTACCGGTAACCCAGGGGGACCTAAAAGTGTGAAAATCCAGCAGCCCTCAAGGGGGCAGTGCTACACTAGTACTAGGGGCTTTACAAGGATTTCATTTATTTTTTTAAAAAATATGTATAGGCTTAAAAGACATAAACTAGAACGTAAAAATGTTATTTGCGTGTATTAATTCGTTTGCTATAAATGATTATTTTATAGGAATACCATCCTTTATATTTAGACCAAAGCTTCTCTTTAAACGATGCATGAAGAAAGATTTGTCCTAATAAATTATTAAAGTGGTATTAAAGTGTTACTAAACCCAGGATCCTGCAGTCACTATATCTGCTCTCCCACAGTGCACAGAACATGGAAATGCAATTATCTTAGTCAATATAAACTGCTAAATACCTTTTCTCATCAGCAGTGTATAGCAGTTGACTTCTTTCAGTTCCTAGTAAAGCTTGTAGGAGGCGTTTACATTCTCCCCTGACCCTCTGTCTGGACAGTGCTGATTGGCCCTGTGCTGATCACATGCACTCTCCCAAGAAAAAAAAAAATACACACCAAACTGAACATGTGCAGCCTGTCCCCTGGCTCTGTAAACATCAGGTTATTGTTTGGAGACAGTGAAAGAAAGGGAGGATCAAAGTGACAGGATCAAACAGCCTTTATACACAATGCAAAGGATTAACCCATTAGGTTCCACAGTGACCAAAGCATGCTTGGTATACACTTTAACCACTTAAGCCCCGGAAGATTTTACCCCCTTCCTGACCAGGGAGTATTTTGCGATTCAGCACTGCGTGAATTTAATGGACAATTGCGCGGTAGCGCGACGCTGTACCCAAACGAATTTGACGTCCTTTTTTTCCCACAAACAGAGCTTTCTTTTGGTGGTATTTGACTACCTGTGCGATTTTTTGATCATGCGCTATAAACAAAAAAAGAGTGACAATTTTGCAAAAATAATATTTTTTATAGAAATTCCCCCCCAAAAAAATGTAAAAATCAAAATTTTTTTTAATTTTTGGCCAATTTGTTTTCTGCTACATATGTTTGGTAAAAAAAAAAATCACAATAAGCGTATTTTGATGGGTTTGCGCAAAATTTATTGCGTTTACTAACTAAGGCAAAGGGATTTTTGTCATTTTTGTTGATCTACGATTTTTTTTGCGGGACTGCGACATTGCGGCGGACAGATCGGACCCTTGACTGACATTTTTGACACTTTTGGGGTTACCAGTGACATTACTACAGTAATCAGTGCTATACATATGCACTGTTACTGTAAAAATGACACTGGGAGGGAAGGGGTTAACTTTATTGGAGAGGGAGGGGTTAAGTGTGTCCCTAGGGGCGTGTTTCTAACTGTCATTGGATGTGGCTAGTGGTGTAATAGCACAGATCAACGGTCCTACATAGCAGGACTGAGTGATCTGTGTTTTTACACAGGGGAGAATGGCAGGCGGCTTTGTTTACACTAGCTGCCTGCCTTTCTCCCTCTCTGCCCGACGATCGTGAGTGACCGGCAGACATCGGGTCCGCCGGTCACACGCGCCGTCTTCGTCGGGTACGAGCGGGGGCGGGAGCGCTCCTCCGGCGGCGCGCGCTCGCCCCCTATTCGCTCCCAGGCTAGTGACGTACCGGTACGTCACTTTGCCTGGGAGGGGCTGACTGCCGCCGTATATAGTCGGGCGGCGGTCGGCAAGTGGTTAAACCCAAAACCAAAAATGTAATATATTGCAGCTTACCAATCATTAGATGTGATAGCTGCTTTAGTTTTTTTCTTTTTTTTTTTTTTTTTAGTTATTTTTAGTTATTTTGTTTTATTTAGTTATTTTGGCTTTTTGTCTTCAGTTTTCACCTGGTGATCTGGCCAGTAACGCACCTCCTTTATTAGTAATGTTGCAGCAAATAAATTGAAACCCAGAATGAATTTTTTGGACTCAGGCTTCGGGAATCAAACCTTTTTATTCTCTAGCGAAAATGGCTTAGCCCGGCTCATGCCTGCTTGCTAAATGCCCAAAAAAGCGTGTACATCACATACTGTATATGAAACAGCAGTTACGTCACAGATTCTTATTTATAACCAGCTTGGCAGCAATATAATACATATCCTCCCCCTACCGAGGACTCCTGCACATCAGCAATTACATCCCTGGCCTTCACTCTTATCTGTATTCTCATTATTTGTATTCTCGTTAGTTCTTGGGAGGCTAGAGAGGAAAATATGAGGGAGAAGGTGGGGGCCTCAAATGTGTAGCTTGACTGTCATGGTCTCTGAAGTACCACATAATCTACTATTTTGTCTTAAAAGGCTATTTATCTGCCATTTTAGAAGCTTTCCAGGTACTGCCATAGTAAGACACAACTCTGGATGAATGGGCACAGGAGGTACAGCAGACAGCAACATTGTCAGTCTGGGGGTGAGGGTAGCGTTAAATGTTTTAGCAGATTAGATAATAGTGATGCACCAAAATTTCAGCCACAGAAAAATTATCGGCGGAAGAAAAAAAAATGTGCCCATAATTAGAGTTGAGCGGACACCTGGATGTCCGTGTTCGGCGGGTTCGGCCGAACTTGGAAAAAAAAAGTCCGGGTCCGTGACCCGGACTTTTTCCGAACTTTACCCGGACACCGAACCCCATTGAAGTCAATGGGGACCCGAACTTTCAGGCACTAAAATGGCTCTAAAAAAACAATGGAAAGGGCTAGAGTGCTGCAAATGGCAGCAAAATGTAGTTAAGAGCATGGCAAAAAAAAATTCCCCTTTAAATTTGTAATTTTTAAATAGCAGATTAGAACAGCACTGTGTAGTAAAATATAGCTGAACGCTGCACACAACAGACTGATAAAAATATATTTGTTTCTCCCTCCTCCTCCTCCTCCTCCTCCTCCTCAGTGGGCTCAAGTGAGGGCAAAAAGATCGTTCACTGCACCACCCCCCCACACAGCAAAATCGATGTAGATGTAGAACGATTGTTCTGTCCTGTGTCTCCTAATCTCTCCCTGCTTAATCTCTCCAGCCTGTCCCTAAAATGCTCAAATATCTTTCCCTGCCTACACTCCGACCTGTCCCTGCATTCTTTTCGGGCACAATGTTGTGTTACCCTGTCTGTCCCTAATCAGCAGCAGCCAGCACCGTTATGATGTGTGCTCTCTCCCTACACTACAGCAGAATGACGCACAGCGCTGTGTCTCTAGCTTATAAAGACCTGCGTCACATGCTTCAGCTGGCCAATCACAGCCATGCCATTAGTAGGCATGGCTGTGATGGCTTCTATGGCACACCAGTTAAACGCTTGTTGATTGGCTGTTGAAAGCCCGCCATTAAAACCGCGCCATTACATACAAAACAGGAAATAAAATTACCGAACACGGATTTTAAACCCGAACATACAGTAAAGTTTTCGGGTCCGTGTCCGGGTAACAAAAATCCAATTATCCGGTACGGACCCGAACAATACAGTCCGTGTTCGCTCAACACTACCCATAATGGCTGTCTTTTCTGCGGTTTTACAGCGACTTTGCCTTGATTTTGCAGCGATTTTACCTTGCTTAGCTCTGGTTCACTGTAATGCGATGTGGGAAATGCACAGGATTTGCTGCCTTTCCCCGCACTCCAAAGCAATCGCACGGCGTCCATGTGACCTGCTGTTATCTTAACGACACCCTGAAACAGATCGCAAAGCGCAGTCCGATTAACAGGATCTCATCACATGGGTGTTCACACCCATGCTTAACCCTGGTTCACAATAATGCGATGCGGGAAACAAAATGCTTGGCTGAAATCGCACCGCACAGACATCGCACAGATATCGCATGTCACAGACATCGCATGTGATGTGCACAGGAATGCAGTTGATCATGCTTTGCTGGGGTTTTTCGCCTTCATCTAAATCAACTGTGGGTATAGGATTGTGTATATGGTATGGAAGTATGATTTTTTTTTATACTCTTTTATTGGTTGAACTAGATGGACTTGTGTCTTTTTTCAACCTGACTATGTAACATGTGGTGTTTTCCACGCACCAGAGCAAAGCTAGGCTTATGCTGCGTTTTTCATAGGTCATGTGACTCAAAAACTGGATACAAAATGCATTACAAGAGCATTTTTGATGCGTTTCTGCTGCGTTTTCAATGAATTTCAATGGGGAGGTACATTTTTGGTGCAGTTTGCCAAATATGCACCAAAAATGCAGCAAGTAGGATTTTTAACACCGCTTTAAAAGGTGCCGATAATGGCCAACAATAAATTTATATTCATCTAATAAGGCGACCTGGTCGCCTCACAGGTCGCCGTAGGTCGCCTCCCATAGGGAAGCTGCGGACCCGTTCTAATAGTAGCGACACAAGTCGCTCCGACTTAGAAAAAGGGTCCGGAGCTTCTTTGGGGCGACCAGGAGGCGACCGCCATAGACTTCAATGTTATCAAGTCCGTGGCGGCCACTCCGAGGTCGCGGCGCGCTGCTCGCACCGCGATCTCGGAGGTCGCCCCGGGAAGTAGCGTCGCTCGTATGTGAACGGGCACTTAGTGTGAACGGGGACTAAATTTATGATATTATTAAAAAGTCGAATATAATACATTTATTTATAAAAATATTTATATATTTTAAACGAAAATGTCAATTTCGGTTTTGGTCAATTGCATCCTGAATTTTCAGTTTTAACACAGAGATTTTAATTTCGGTGCACCACTATTACTAACAAATTGAACCCGAACTCCAGCTCACGCTTTAGGCTCCATGCACACAGGGCGTCATAAAAACGTGCTCCAAAGCTGTTTACATAACGCCGGGAAACAGCAGCTGTAAAAACGTGCTTTCAGTAGCTTTTTCTACTAGCGTTATTGCACGTTTGGCCACAGTAGCTGTTAGCAGCGTTTTTTTCTGCCTCCATTCAAAATCAATGGTTCCCTATGGGAGCCTATTGATTTGAATGGAAGTCACACCGCAGGTCGGATCAGGGTGATCCGACTTGCGGCGCGACCTGCACTGTGAGAATCTTGAGGGGGAACTCCACGCCAAAATGGGGAAAAAAACGGCGTGGGGTTCCCCCCCAGGTTCCAAACCAGGCCCTTCGGATCTGGTATGGAATTTAAGGGTAGCCCCGCGCCGAAAAAACGGCGTGGGGTCCCCCCCAAAATCCATACCAGACCCTTATCCGAGCATGCAGTCCGGCATGCCAGGAAAGGGGAGGGGACGAGCGAGCGGCCCCACCCCCCCTGGATCATACCAGGCCACACGCCCTCAACATGGGGGGGGGGGGTGTGGGTGCTTTGGGGCAGGGGGGGCTCTGCACCCCGCACCTCAAAGCACCTTGCCCCCATGTTGATGAGGACAAGGGCCTCATCCCCACAACCCTGGCCGGTGGTTGTGGGGGTCTGCGGGCAGGGGGCTCATCGGAATCTGGAAGCCCCCTTTAACAAGGGGGCCCCCGATCCCGGACCCCTTCCCTATGTGAATGGGTATGGGGTACACTGTACCCCTACTCATTCACCCCATAAAATGCAGTGTATGGAAATAACGACAGGAGACGTTTTGGAAAATTTATTAAAAATCTTCATCCGGCTCTTGTCCTCTCCGGGGGTCTTCTCCTCTCCGAGGGTCTTCTGCTCTTTTGCTGTCCGCCCTTCTTGTCTTCTCCTCTCCGGGGTCTTCTGCTGTCTTCTGCTCTTTTGCTGTCCGCCCTTCTTGTCTTCTCCTCTCCGGGGGTCTTCTGCTGTCTTCTCCTCTCCGGGGGTCTTCTGCTGTCCGCCCTTCTGCTGTCCAATCTTCTTGTCTTCTCCTCTCCGGTCTTCTGCTCTTTTGCTGTCGGCTGTCGGCTGTCCTTCTTCCTCCGGTCCTCCTCCTCCGACGTCTTCAGCGATAATGCCGGCCTCTGGTCTCTGCAGCTTATTATATAGCCATTAGGGGCGTGGTCGCCAGATGACGTCATCGGGAGACCACGCCCCCTTGTGTCACAGATGACGTCATATGTCTCCTGTCGTTATTTCCATACACTGCATTTTATGGGGTGAATGAGTAGGGGTACAGTGTACCCCATACCCATTCACATAGGGAGGGGGTCCGGGATCGGGGGCCCCCTTGTTAAAGGGGGCTTCCAGATTCCGATGAGCCCCCTGCCCGCAGACCCCCACAACCACCGGCCAGGGTTGTGGGGATGAGGCCCTTGTCCTCATCAACATGGGGGCAAGGTGCTTTGAGGTGCGGGGTGCAGAGCCCCCCCTGCCCCAAAGCACCCACACCCCCCCCCCATGTTGAGGGCGTGTGGCCTGGTATGATCCAGGGGGGGTGGGGCCGCTCGCTCGTCCCCTCCCCTTTCCTGGCATGCCGGACTGCATGCTCGGATAAGGGTCTGGTATGGATTTTGGGGGGGACCCCACGCCGTTTTTTCGGCGCGGGGCTACCCTCAAATTCCATACCAGATCCGAAGGGCCTGGTTTGGAACCTGGGGGGGAACCCCACGCCGTTTTTTTCCCCATTTTGGCGTGGAGTTCCCCCTCAAGATTCTCACAGTGCAGGTCGCACCGCAAGTCGGATCACCCTGATCCGACCTGCGGTGTGACTTCCATTCAAATCAATAGGCTCCCATAGGGAACCATTGATTTTGAATGGAAGAAAAAAAACGTATAACGTGGCTTGACGCACGTTAAGCAACGTTATGGAGCCTTATGGAGCCTTTAGCAGCGTCAGACGTTTTTTGCAGCTTGACGCTGGAGCTCCTGAACCCACAGTTCCTGGGTTTTTTTTGGAGCTGTAAAACGCCTATGCCACTTGGAGCTCCTAAAAGCTCTATGTGTGCATGAGGCCATAGAATAACATGGATGGGCGTTCTGCAGCTGCAAAAAAAAACGTCTGACGCTGCTAACAGCAGCTGTAAAAACGTCCAGTGTGCATGAGTAGGGTTGAGCGGACACCTAGATGTCCGTGTTCGACGGGTTCGGCCGAACTTTAAAAAAAAGTCCGGGTCCGTGTCCCGGACTTTTACCGAACTTTTCCCGGACACCGAACCCCATTGAAGTCAATGGGGACCCGAACTTTAAGGCACTAAAATGGCTCTAAAACACCAAAGGAAAGGGCTAGAGTGCTGCAAATGGCAGCAAAACGTAATTAAGAGCATGGCAAGTGCTCTGCAAACAAATGTGGATAGGGAAATAACTTAAAACAACAAAAAAAAACAGAAAAATAAAACAATGTTCTTCTTCATCTCTGAAGGACGAGGCCCATATGGAGTAGGAGGGAGGTTGAGGTGGTGGTGGATGTGGCGGTGACATAGGCGTGCGCACAGGGTGTGCTGGGTGTGCCTGGGCACACCCTAATCACCTAGGGCACATAGCATTGCCAGTGAGGAGATGGGAAAGATCTCCCTGGGACCTGCTCTGCTCTATTTCTCCTTGCCTACAGGTACATGGCCCCGATACATTACTCTCCCTGCTGGCAAACACATGCATGTGTATTTCAACTTTGGGGTGCACACCTTAATGCAATAGGCTGCGCACACCTATGGGCGGTGTAGGTGGAAGCGGCGGTGGAGGAGGACCAGGGCCGGATTAACAGCATCATGGGCTTGGTGCTGAGGATTTTGAAGGGCCTTAAGGGCCGTGCCTTGCCATGCACCCAGAGGAGGAAGGGTGCAGCCATGCATGCCTAATTCAACATGGGATGCTGTCTCTGAAGCCCATAAACACATCCATGCATCGCCAACTGTCCCTCCTTGTCCGGCCTTCACGCTGTGTGGGGAGGTTCTGAGGGTGCTGCCTGGGGAAGCGAGCATAGAAGCCAGACTTCTGTGTTTACAAGTGACAGAAGAGCGGTAACAGTGAATATGGCCAACCCGGGGCCTATATAAAAGGTAGGGGCCTGGAGCTGCAGCTCCAATAGCCCCTACATTAATCTGGCCCTGAGGAGGAGGACGAGGTAGCCAACACTGCTTCTTTTCAAAAATTTTAAATGAGGGTACACCCCAAAAGAGTGAGAAAGAGCAAAAATGGAACAATGGGTGGGTAAGGTCGGTATCCATTGCTATTCTGCATAAGGTACGGAAAAGTCCCGTGGGATCCATGCCTGGTTCATTTTAATGAACGTGAGCTTGTCCACATTGTCTCTGGACAGGCGGCTGCGCTTGTCTGTTATAACGCCCCCAGCCGTGCTAAATACCCGTTCAAATAATACACTGGCTGCAGGGCACGCCAGCACCTCCAAGGCGTAAAGGGCAAGCTCAGGCCATGTGCCCAATTTGGAGACCCAGAAGTTGAAGGGGGCAGACCCGTCATTCACTACATGTAGGCGTGTGCACACATACTGCTCCACCATGTTGGTAAAATGCTGCCTCCTGCTAAGACGTTCCATCTGAGCTGCTGGTGCTGCTGTTTGTTGTGGCGTGCTGACAAAGCTTTTCCACATTTCGGCCATGCTAACCCTGCCTTCTGAGGTGCTGGCGGTGCCCTGGTTGCGTTGGCGACCTCCTCCTCCTCTGCCTTGTGCTTCCACTGTGGCCCCGCTGTCAGATGGGAATGCCAGCAGCATGGCGTCTACCAGCGTGCGCTTGTACTCGCGCATCTTGCGATCGCGCTCCAGTGAGTGAATTAAGGACGGTACGTTGTCCTTGTAACGGGGATCCAGCAGCGTGGCCACCCAGTAATCAGCACAAGTTAGAATGTGGGCAACTCGGTGGTCGTTGTGGAGACACTGCAGCATGTAATCGCTCATGTGTGCCAGGCTGCCCAGAGGCGACGAAAGGCTGTCCTCTGTGGGAGGTGTATCGTCCGTGTCCTCTGTATCCCCCCAGCCACGCACCAGTGATGGCCATGAGCTGGCCTGGGTGCCACCCTGCTGTGAACATGGTTCCATCTCCTCCTCCAGCTCCTCCTCCTCCTCATCCTCCTCATCCTCCAGAACTGTGCCCCTGCTGGACAATTGCGTCCCTGGCGTTTGCGTGTGCAGGAACCCACCCTCGGAGCCCCTTGCGAATGACTGCCCTGAAAGCCTTGGAAATGTTACCTCTTCATCCTCCTCCTCCTCCTCATCCTGTGCCACATCCTCTTCCATCATCGCCCGAATTGTTTTTTCAAGGAGGCATAGAAGTGGGATAGTTAAGCTGAGAACGGCGTCATTGCCACTGGCCATGTTGGTGGAGTACTCAAAACAGCGCAACAAGGCACACAGGTCTCGCATGGAGGCCCAGTTATTGGTGGTGAAGTGGTGCTGTTCCGCAGAGCGACTCACGCGTGCGTGCTGCAGCTGAAACTCCACTATGGCCTGCTGCTGCTCGCACAGTCTTTCCAGCATGTGCAAGGTGGAGTTCCACCTTGTGGGCACGTCACATATGAGGCGGTGAGCGGGAAGGCCGAAGTTACGCTGCAGCGCTGCCAGGCGAGCAGCAGCAGGGTGAGAACGCCGAAAGTGCGCACAAACGGCCCGCACTTTCTGCAGCAGCTCTGACATATCGGGGTAGTTTTTAAGGAACCTCTGCACCACCAAATTCAGCACATGCGCCAGGCAAGGGATGTGCGTCAAACCGGCTAGGCCCAGAGCTGCTATGAGATTTCGCCCGTTATCGCACACCACCAGGCCGGGCTTGAGGCTCGCTGGCAGCAACCACTCATTTGTCTGCTGTTCCATGCTCCTCCACAACTCCTGCGCGGTGTGTGGTTTGTCCCCCAAACAGGCAAGTTGTAAAACTGCCTGCTGTCGTTTACCCCTGGCCGTGCTGAAGTTGGTGGTGAAAGTGTTACGCTGTCCGGATGAGGAGGCGGTAGAGGATGAGGAAGCGGAGTAGGAGGAGTTAGGAACAGGAGGCAAACTGAAGCGCCCTGCAATCCTCGGTGGTGGAAGGACATGCGCCAAATTGCTATCCGCCTCAGGCCCATCCGCCACTGCATTTACCCAGTGTGCCGTTAGGGAGATATAACGCCCCTGACCGTGCTTACTGGTCCACGTATCCATAGTTAGGTGGACCTTGGCACAGATGGCGTTGCGCAGTGCACACCTGATATTTTCCCCCACTTGGTTGTGCAGGGAAGGGATGGCTTGCCTGGAAAAGTAGTGGCGGCTGGGCACGACGTACTGTGGGACAGCCACCGACATAAGGTTTTTAAAACTGTGCGTCTCCACCAGACGGAATGACAGCATTTCAAAGGCCAATAATTTTGAAATGCTGGCATTCAGGGCCAGGGATCGCGGGTGGGTAGGGGGGTACTTCCTCTTCCTCTCAAGTGTTTGGGAGATGGAAAGCTGAACGCTTCCACGGGACATTGTGGAGATGGTTGTTGGTGACCCAGGTGGTGGTGTTGCTGACAGATCGTCTGTTTGCGGGGTGGCAGGTGCCGGTATCACTACAGATGTGGCTGGAGCGGCCGAGACTGCAGCAGAAGAGGAAGCAGGATGAGCCAGAGACGTTTCTTGGTTTTGAAGGTGTGTACTCCACTGCAGCTCGTGCTTTGCACTTAGATGCCTGATCATGCAGGTTGTGCTCAGGTTGAGAAGGTTTATGCCTCGCTTCAAGCTCTGATTGCACAGGGTGCAAACCACTCGTGTCCTGTCATCAGCACATTTTCTAAAGAACTTCCACGCTAGAGAACTCCTTTGAGCTGACTTTGGTGCGCTCGTTCCCTTGCTGCGTTGGGCAGTAGCGGGCGTAGTGTCTAGGGCACGGCCGCTCCGCTTCTGCACCCTGCTCCCTCTTCTGCTGTGCTGGTGGCTCTGTGCGACCACCGCCTCTTCCTCCAAACTACTCAGGTCACCTGCATGACGTTCATTCCATGTGGGGTCGAGGACCTCATCGTCCTCCACATCATCTTCCACCCAGTCTTCACCCCTGCCCTCCTTGTCGGTCTCCACAATGCTGAACGCCGCAGCAGTTGGCACCTGCGTTTCGTCATCATCGGAGACGTGCTGCGATGATCCTTGCATGTACTCATCTTGAGAAATAAGTGGTTGGGCATCGCTGCACTCAATCTCTTCCACTTCTGGGGCAGGGCTAGGTGGATGGCCCTGGGAAACCCTGCTGACAGAGTCCTCAAAAAGAATAAGAGACTGCTGTATGGCTTGGGGCTCAGACTGCTGGCCTGATTTGCAAGGGGGTGAGGTGAAAGACGGTTGGACATTGGCTGCAGGTGCCAACTCTGACCTTTCTGCAGTAGACTGGGTGGGAGACAATGTGAAGGAACTGGAGGCACTGTCAGCAGCAAACCAATCTACTATCGCCTCAACTTGTTCTGGCCTCATCACTTCTAGGGGCGTTTGATGCCCTACCAAATACTGATGCAGGTTCTGTCGCCTACTCACACTTGAGGAAGGTGTTTCACTTGTGCGTGTAGCTGGCACAGATCGACCACGTCCTCTCCTTGCAACAGGAGCTCTACCAGCAGCACCACGACCCAGGCCACGGCCCTTATTTGACGGTCTCCTCATATTTCTGTAATTTAAGATCTTGCCCTAGAAAGGTTTTTATTGAATAGCGGAATAGGAAATATGATCCAAAAAAGTGTATGTATCTCGCACGTACAAAACCACACTAGGCCCCAATTACTATTGTTTCTACCCCTAAAAGGATGGATGAGGAGTAGGAGGAGTATGGAACAGACAGCACCCTCAAATCTTCAGAAGTATGAGATGAACCCCAAAAACTTGGAAAGGTGGATCTCACACGTACCGACACAGACTATCCCGCAATTCAATTGATCCTCAAAGGTTTTTATTGAATAGCGGAATAGGAAATATGATCAAAAAAAGTGTATGTATCTCGCACGTACACAACCACACTAGGCCCCAATTACTATTGTTTGTACCCCTAAAAGGATGGATGAGGAGTAGGAGGAGGAGTATGGAACAGGCAGCACCCTCAAATCTTCAGAAGTATGAGATGAACCCCAAAAACTTGGAAAGGTGGATCTCACACGTACCGACACAGACTATCCCGCAATTCAATTGATCCTCAAAGGTTTTTATTGAATAGCGGAATAGGAAATATGATCAAAAAAAGTGTATGTATCTCGCACGTACACAACCACACTAGGCCCCAATTACTATTGTTTGTACCCCTAAAAGGATGGTTGAGCAGTAGGAGCAGGAGTATGGAACAGGCAGCACCCTCAAATCTTCAGAAGTATGAGATGAACCCCAACAACTTGGAAAGGTGGATCTCACACGTACCGACACAGACTATCTCGCAATTGAATTGATCCCCAAAGGTTTTAATTGAATAGCGGAATAGAAAATATGATCAAAAAGAAAGTGTATGTATCTCGCACGTACACCACCACACTAGGCCCCAACTACTATTGTTTGTACCCCTAAAAGGATGGTTGAGCAGTAGGAGGAGGAGTATGGAACAGGCAGCACCCTCAAATCTTCAGAAGTATGAGATGAACCCCAAAAACTTGGAAAGGTGGATCTCTCTCACACGTACCAACACAGACTATCCCCCAATTTAACTGATCCCCAAAGGTTTTTGATTAAATAGCGGAATAGAAAATATGATCCAAAAAAAGTGTATGTATATCACACGTACACAACCACACTAGGCCCCAATTACTATTGTTTGTACCCCTAAAAGGCTAGATGAGGAGTAGGGGGGGTATGGAACAGGCAGCACCCTCAAACCTTCAGAAGTATGAGATGAACCCCAACAACTTGGAAAGGTGGATCTCTCTCACACGTACCAACACAGACTATCCCCCAATTTAACTGATCCCCAAAGGTTTTTGATTAAATAGCGGAATAGAAAATATGATCCAAAAAAAGTGTATGTATATCACACGTACACAACCACACTGGGCCCCAATTACTATTGTTTGTACCCCTAAAAGGCTAGATGAGGAGTAGGGGGAGTATGGAACAGGCAGCACCCTCAAACCTTCAGAAGTATGAGATGAACCCCAACAACTTGGAAAGGTGGATCTCTCTCACACGTACCAACACAGACTATCCCCCAATTTAACTGATCCCCAAAGGTTTTTGATTAAATAGCGGAATAGAAAATATGATCCAAAAAAAGTGTATGTATATCACACGTACACAACCACACTAGGCCCCAATTACTATTGTTTGTACCCCTAAAAGGCTAGATGAGGAGTAGGGGGGGTATGGAACAGGCAGCACCCTCAAACCTTCAGAAGTATGAGATGAACCCCAAAAACTTGGAAAGGTGGATCTCTCTCACACGTACCAACACAGACTATCCCCCAATTTAACTGATCCCCAAAGGTTTTTGATTAAATAGCGGAATAGAAAATATGATCCAAAAAAAGTGTATGTATATCACACGTACACAACCACACTAGGCCCCAATTACTATTGTTTGTACCCCTAAAAGGCTAGATGAGGAGTAGGGGGGGTATGGAACAGGCAGCACCCTCAAACCTTCAGAAGTATGAGATGAACCCCAACAACTTGGAAAGGTGGATCTCTCTCACACGTACCAACACAGACTATCCCCCAATTTAACTGATCCCCAAAGGTTTTTGATTAAATAGCGGAATAGAAAATATGATCCCAAAAAAGTGTATGTATATCACACGTACACAACCACACTAGGCCCCAATTACTATTGTTTGTACCCCTAAAAGGCTAGATGAGGAGTAGGGGGGGTATGGAACAGGCAGCACCCTCAAACCTTCAGAAGTATGAGATGAACCCCAACAACTTGGAAAGGTGGATCTCTCTCACACGTACCAACACAGACTATCCCCCAATTTAACTGATCCCCAAAGGTTTTTGATTAAATAGCGGAATAGAAAATATGATCCAAAAAAAGTGTATGTATATCACACGTACACAACCACACTGGGCCCCAATTACTATTGTTTGTACCCCTAAAAGGCTAGATGAGGAGTAGGGGGAGTATGGAACAGGCAGCACCCTCAAACCTTCAGAAGTATGAGATGAACCCCAACAACTTGGAAAGGTGGATCTCTCTCACACGTACCAACACAGACTATCCCCCAATTTAACTGATCCCCAAAGGTTTTTGATTAAATAGCGGAATAGAAAATATGATCCAAAAAAAGTGTATGTATATCACACGTACACAACCACACTAGGCCCCAATTACTATTGTTTGTACCCCTAAAAGGCTAGATGAGGAGTAGGGGGGGTATGGAACAGGCAGCACCCTCAAACCTTCAGAAGTATGAGATGAACCCCAACAACTTGGAAAGGTGGATCTCTCTCACACGTACCAACACAGACTATCCCCCAATTTAACTGATCCCCAAAGGTTTTTGATTAAATAGCGGAATAGAAAATATGATCCAAAAAAAGTGTATGTATATCACACGTACACAACCACACTAGGCCCCAATTACTATTGTTTGTACCCCTAAAAGGCTAGGAGTAGGGGGAGTATGGAACAGGCAGCACCCTCAAACCTTCAGAAGTATGAGATGAACCCCAACAACTTGGAAAGGTGGATCTCTCTCACACGTACCAACACAGACTATCCCCCAATTTAACTGATCCCCAAAGGTTTTTGATTAAATAGCGGAATAGAAAATATGATCCAAAAAAAGTGTATGTATATCACACGTACACAACCACACTAGGCCCCAATTACTATTGTTTGTACCCCTAAAAGGCTAGGAGTAGGGGGAGTATGGAACAGGCAGCACCCTCAAACCTTCAGAAGTATGAGATGAACCCCAACAACTTGGAAAGGTGGATCTCTCTCACACGTACCAACACAGACTATCCCCCAATTTAACTGATCCCCAAAGGTTTTTGATTAAATAGCGGAATAGAAAATATGATCCAAAAAAAGTGTATGTATATCACACGTACACAACCACACTAGGCCCCAATTACTATTGTTTGTACCCCTAAAAGGCTAGATGAGGAGTAGGGGGAGTATGGAACAGGCAGCACCCTCAAATCTTCAGAAGTATGAGATTGTGTTCACTGTACCCCACAAAGATTGAGTTCACTGCACCCCACAATGATTGTGTTCACTGCACCCCACAAAGATTGTGTTCACTGCACCTCACAAAGATTGTGTTCACTGTACCCCCCAAAGATTGTGTTCACTGCACCCCACAAAGATTCTGTTCACTGTACCCCACAAAGATTGTGTTCACTGCACCCTAAAAGGATGTTGTTCACTGCACCCCACAAAGATTGTGTTCACTGCACCCTAAAAGGATGTTGTTCACTGCACCCCAAAAAGATTGTGTTCACTGTACCCCCCCAAAGATTGTGTTCACTGCACCCCACAAAGATTGTGTTCACTGCACCCCAAAAAGATTGTGTTCACTGTACCCCCCAAAGATTGTGTTCACTGCACCCCAAAAAGATTGTGTTCACTGTACCCCCCAAAGATTGTGTTCACTGCACCCCACAAAGATTCTGTTCACTGTACCCCACAAAGATTGTGTTCACTGCACCCCAAAAAGATTGTGTTCACTGTACCCCCCCAAAGATTGTGTTCACTGCACCCCACAAAGATTCTGTTCACTGCACCCCACAAAGGATTTTGTTCACTGCACCCCAAAAAGATTGTGTTCACTGCACCCCAAAAAGGATTTTGATCACTGCACCCCAAAAAGGATGTTGTTCACTGCACCCCAAAAATGATTTTGTTCACTCCACCCCAAAAAGATTGTGTTCACTGCACCCCACAAAGATTGTGTTCACTGCACCCCAAAAAGATTGTGTTCACTGTACCCCCCAAAGATTGTGTTCACTGCACCCCACAAAGATTCTGTTCACTGTACCCCACAAAGATTGTGTTCACTGCACCCCAAAAAGATTGTGTTCACTGCACCCCAAAAAGGATGTTGTTCACTGCACCCCAAAAAGGATGTTGTTCACTCCACCCCAAAAAGATTGTGTTCACTGCACCCCACAAAGATTGTGTTCACTGCACCCCAAAAAGATTGTGTTCACTGCACCCCAAAAAGGATTTTGTTCACTGCACCCCAAAAAGGATGTTGTTCACTCCACCCCAAAAAGATTGTGTTCACTGCACCCCAAAAAGATTGTGTTCACTGCACCCCACAAAGGATTTTGTTCACTGCACCCCAAAAAGATTGTGTTCACTGCACCCCAAAAAGGATGTTGTTCACTGCACCCCAAAAAGGATTTTGTTCACTGCACCCCAAAAAGATTGTGTTCACTGCACCCCACAAAGGATTTTGTTCACTGCACCCCACAAAGATTGTGTTCACTGCACACCAAAAAGGATTGTGTTCACTGCACCCCAAAAAGATTTTGTTCACTGCACCCCAAAAAGATTGTGTTCACTGCAGCCCAAAAAGATTGTGTTCACTGCAGCCCAAAAAGATTGTGTTCACTGCAGCCCAAAAAGATTGTGTTCACTGCAGCCCAAAAAGATTGTGTTCACTGCAGCCCAAAAAGATTGTGTTCACTGCAGCCCAAAAAGATTGTGTTCACTGCAGCTCACACACAGAAAAATGGATGTGGATCACTGACACCTGCCTATCTCCAATCCCACACCACACAGCAATATCGATTGTAGTTTGTAGAACACAGTTTCCCTAAAATTCAGCAGACTCTGTCCCTAACAGGATTGAGAAGAGATCGTAGATCAGGATTGAGTGCAGATTCACCCCACCCCCCACACAGCAATATCGATTGTAGTTTGTAGAAGACACTGACCCTATAATTCAGCAGACTCTATCCCTAAAATGCCTACAACTCGCCCTGCCTAAACACTCCGACCTGTCCCTCAATTCTATCCGGACACAAATGGTTTTTTCCTGCCTATCTTTCCCTAATCAGCAGCCAGCACATTGATGTGTGCTCTGTCCCTTAGCTAAGCAGCAGAATGACGCTGCTGCGGCGGCTGCCTCGAACTTATAAAGACTTGGTCACATGCTTCAGACGGCCAATCACAGCTACTAAGACATTTGCAGGCATGGCTGGGATGGCTTAAGGCACACCAGTTAAACGATTGTTGATTGGCTGTTGAAAGCCCGCCATGAAAAGAGCGCCAAAGCATGCAAAACCCGGAAATAAAACGACCGAACACGGATTTTTACCCAAACATACAGTAAAGTGTCCGTGTCCGTGTTCGGGTAAAAAAAATCCAATTATTCGGTACGAACACGAATAATACAGTCCGTGTTCGCTCAACACTATGCATGAGGCCTTATAATCGGATACAGCAAATTGTTTTTATTTCTTCAAGGATAAAGGTTTGGCATGAATAAATAAAAGCCGATCATTTAACCACTTCTGGACCGGAAGGATTTGCCCCCTTAATGAACAGGCCATATTTTGCGATTCGGCACTGCGTTATTTTAACTAACAATTGCGCGGTCGTGCGATGCTGTACCTAAATAAAATTTCCGTCCTTTTTTTCCCACAAATAGAGCTTTCTTTTGGTGGTATTTGATCACCTGTGTGATTTTTATTCTTTGCACTATAAACAAAAAAAGAGCAACAATTCTGAAAAAAAAAAAAAAAAAAAAAAATTTTTTTTCACATTCTGCTATATAACATTCCCAAAAAAAAATAAAAATTAAAAAATCTAAATTTTTTAATAGTTTAGGCCAATTTGTTTTCTGCTACATATCTTTTGTAAAAAAAAATCGCAATAAGCGTATTTTGATTGGTTTGCGCAAAAGTTATCATGTCTACAAACTACAGGAATGATTTATGTCATTTTTATTGTTTTTTTTTTTTTTTTTACTAGTAATGGCGGTGATCTGTGATTTTTAGCGGGACTGCGACATTGCAGCGGACAGAAACCCCTAACTGACATTTTTGACACTTTTGGGGGGACCGGTGACATTACTACAGTAATCAGTGCTAAAAATATGCACTGTTAGTCCCGGTTCACACTTGTGCAATGCGGGGAGGCTGCGAATTTGCAGCCTGTTCCCGCATCGCAAACGCACCCCTGGCAGTTCACACTGCCATATGCGATACGCTGGGGGTGTCAATGAAATGTTAACGACACCCCCAGTTTGATCGCATATCGCAGTCCGATCTGACAGTTCGCACAGGATCGGATCGCACAAGTGTGAACCACTGTGCGATCCGATCCTGATGCGGCTGGAAAAAAGGGTCATGTGCGTGTTTGGTGCGGATACAGTGCGAATTCAGCCATACAAAGTGTATGGCTAAATTTGCATCCGCACCTCCGATCGCATGTAATGAAGGAGCAGTGCGCTCCGAATTACATGCGATCGGCGCACTCGCAGAAGTGTGAACCGGCCCTTACTGTAATAATGACACTGGCAGGGAAGGGGTTAACATTATGGGTGATCAAGGGGTTAAATGTGAGCCTAGGGGAGTGATTCTAACTGTATGGGGGGCGTGGCTTGTGAAATGATCATAGAGACCTGTGATCCTATATAGAAGGATCACATGGACTCTTTGATCATTCCAAGGAGAAGAATGGTCAGCTGTGTTTACAACAGCTGACTGTCCTTGTCTCTCAGCGGGGAGCGATTGCGGGTGTCAGGCAGCAATCGGAGCTGCCTGACCCATGCATCGGCTTCCTCGCTGCCGACTGGGGGCGGGAGCGCGCTGCTGCCGGCGCTTGCTCCCTAGCTGCCTACATGCGACCGACGTAAGTCTACGTCGGTTCGCGCAGGAGAGCCACATTGCCGCAGTAAAAAGGCGGCGGCCGGTCGGGAACTGATTAATTCACCCCTGCCAGTGTTAAATGGTTTGTCTTATTAATGTAAACTGATAAATTGTGCTGGAGAGCTTTTGAAAAACAACAGACTTGCTGTCCGGATCACCAGGGCTGGCCTGAGACATTGTGCTGCCTGGGTCCAAGAATGAAATGCCCCCCCCCCCCATCCAAAAAATTACACGCATGTCCAGCAAAGAGATATTTCCATAAAGCAAAGAGACATCCCCATATAGTAAAGAGACAGCCCAATCTAGCAAAGAAAAATACTCATATATTCAGCAAGAGACATCTACATAAAGCAAAGAGATATCCCCATATAGTAAAAAGACAGCAAAGAGAAATACCCATATATTCAGCAAGAGACATCTCCATAAAGCAAAGAGATATCCCCATTCAGTAAAGAGACAGCCCAATCCAGCAAAGAGACATACCCACATATTCAGCAAAAAGACATGCCCCCTCCAGAAAAGAGACATGCCCAGAGGGAAGGAGGGAGTCTTGGGTCCTCGGGCAGTGTGCCCCTGTTGCTGCCCCTCTTAAAGTGCTGCCTGAGTCCCATGGACCCACTGGGACCCATGGTAGGGCCGGCCCTGCGGATCACTATATGGAAATAGAGGAAAACAAGTCTAAGAAAGGAAAACGAATGCAGCCATCACATCTAAGAATTGGTAAGCTGCAATATAATAAATGTTTGCTTTTTGGGTTTAATACCGATTTAAGTAAAAGGATGTTGCACTGTTTGGCCTCCCAGGTGTCGGAACCTGCGCGGAGGAAAAGGCCGGGAAACGGAGAACAGCACTTAAAGGTTTACCATAGCATGTGATCTTTACCGGCTGTCTGGGTTTGCGTGTTTACTAAAGCCTGACATATTAAATATACATGAATGATATATGAAAATAAATATTTCATTTTGGCGAGAACAATGTAACTTCTAAAAAGCAATTGGAAATTTTACAGGGTTGACTTGACATTTTTTCACGGTGAATAACTTTACATGTATATAACGCAGATGTGATGGCTATATGTTAAATAAATTATTTATTGCCACGTATTCCATCGGGGTACATGCAAAGCTCTACAATGTAAAAATCACTCATAAAAAAAAAAAAAAAACTTGTGCTCTAATTTGCTTTATTAGGTTTTTGAAAGTTCATGATTATATTTCATTCTTGTCACTTTTGTAATGGGAAAATGTATGATGATTGTTTAATACCAGGAGGTCTCCAAACTTTCTAAACAAATGGCCAGTTTACTGTCCTTCAAACTTTAGGGAGGCCAGACTGTGGCCAGTGGGAGGAGAAAATGTCCTTGGGTCAGTGGGTGTAAACAATACCAAATCTTTAGTGGGAGGAATAATGCCCCATCATTGGTGTCAGTAAGAGGAATAGCGCCCCATCATTGGTGTCAGTGAGAGGAATAGTGCCCCATCATTGGTGTCAGTGAGAGGAATAGTGCCCCATCATTGGTGTCAGTGAGAGGAATAGTGCCCCATCATTGGTGTCAGTGAGAGGAATAGTGCCCCATCATTGGTGTCAGTGAGAGGAATAGTGCCCCATCATTGGTGTCAGTGGGAGGAATAGTGCCCCATCATTGGTGTCAGTGGAAGGAATAGTGCCCCATCATTGGTGTCAGTGGGAGGAATAGTGCCCCATCCTTGGTGTCAGTGGGAGGAATAGTGCCCCATCATTGGTGTCAGTGGGAGGAATAGTGCCCCATCATTGGTGTCAGTGGGAGGAATAGTGCCCCATCATTGGTGTCAGTGGAAGGAATGGTACCCCCCATCATTGGTGTCAGTGGGAGGAAAAGTACCCCATAATTTGTGTCAGTGGGAGGAATAGTGCCCCATCATTGGTGTCAGTGGGAGGAATAGTACCCCCATCGTTGGTGTCAGTGGGAGGAATCGTGCCCCATTGTTGGTATCAGTGGGAGGAATAGTGCCCCATCATTGGTGTCAGTTGGAGGAATAGTGCCCCATTGTTGGTATCAGTGGGAGGAATAGTGCCCCATCATTGGTGTCAGTGGGAGGAATAGTGCCCCATCATTAATTCAAGTGGGAGGAATAATGCCCAATCATTGGTGTCAGTGGGAGTAATAGTACCCCATCATTGGTGTCAGTGGGAGGAATAGTTCCCCATCATTGGTGCCAGTGGGAGGAATAGTGCCCCATCATTGTTGTCAGCGGGAGGAATAGTGCCCCCTTATTGGTGTCAGTGGGAGGAGATAAATAGTGCCCCATCATTTATGTCAGTGGGAGGCTTAATGCCCCATCCTTGGTGTCAGTGGGAGGAATAGTGCCCAGCATTGATGTCAGTGGGAGGAATAGTGCCCAGCATTGATGTCAGTGGGAGGAATAGTGCCCCATCATTGATGTCAGTGGGAGGAATAGTGCCCCATCATTGATGTCAGTGGAAGGAATATTGCCCCATCATTGCTGTCAGTGGGAGGAGTAGTGTCCCATCATTCAGCTTCGGGTGTGGCTGCTGCAAGGTTCTCTGGCTGTGTGTCTGGAGCTGCTCCAGGTGATCTGTTTGAGAGGGGAGTGAGGTGAAATCCCTCCCAGCCCTGCTGGCTCCTTCCTGGGGAGGCCATGCAGGCCAGCGGGGCCTCTCCTGCTGGAGGCTCTCAGCCATCCCCTGGTCGGATGGATGGCACCCCTGCTTCTGGACAAGCCGTGGTTGGTGATCTCTCTGCACCTGGTGAGGATGAAGATGCTGGATCCATTCGGGAGCGAGTGGTGGCCGGGATCAAAGTCCTCAATAAGGAAAGAGACAAGCTCTACAAGCTTAGAGCGGATTTAAAGCGCCTGAGAAAGCAGCGTGAAGGCTTGTTCAGCAAGAACCGCGGATCCATGGATTCAGAGGTCCAATTAGCTAAGGTCCGTGTGGAACATCAGGAAACCATCGTGGCCATGATGGAAGGCAGGGATGGTCCCTTCAGGGAGAAGTTTAGCAACGACCGAAGGTTTGCAAAGATGGAGGTGGAGGAGGAGACCCCATGTTCTGACCCCCTTCCCCCTCAAGGTGAGGTAAGCAGTCCATTGCCATCTCAGGGCTCAGGAGGCATGCTAAAGGTAATCCAGGTAATGGAGTCTCCAGTACAGGGAGATAAGCTGGTGTTTGGTGATGTGGAGGACTTGCCGGATCATGTACCTGATAAGATAAAAGCTATCAAGTTTCAGGTAATAGACAAAACTGTTTTTGTGCCTTTTAGCACCTTGCCTAATAATGAGGGTTTTCCCAGTGACACCCAGGATGATACCCCTGTACTCAGCAATGCTTTGCCTGCTGAGAAAATGTTACGTTTAAAAAATGACATTTCTGCTCAGGAACTACAAAACCCAGAAGAGCCGATTAACCCTGCTTCTGCTGAGCCCAAAACTGTCTCAGTAATAACTAACCAGGACTCTACAGCGCAGCAGCAGGAAGCATTTGGTACTGCATTAGAAACAGTAACTACACCTAATAACATTGCAGGTGTGGTGGGACCCACCATTGTATGTTTAACTGATAATGCTGCTGATTTAGGCCAAGCTGAAAATAATAATAGAAATGTACCTGATAATGTGACATCAGTGTGGGGTCTTGGCCCTAATAAGCCTACATTTGCACAGGTGGTAAGCTGTGCTCCTGGCAATATCATCAAGCCAGGAATACAATCAAGGAGGAGCTCCGCTTCCAATCGGGGTTTTCCCTTGCAGGCTGCCACTATGAGCACCATTGGATCTGGTCTTGGGTCTATGGCTCCTGCTGGGGGTCCAAGGCGGAACGTAGTCCTCCTTAAATGGGAAGGTGGTGCAGTCCCTGTAGCACGGCGTATGGTTGTGGACCTGATCTTGGATATGGGTTTTGGGGCTAATGACCTATATGCCTTGATACATGTGGCTGGAAGTCGGGAGTACACGGTTAGTTTCACCAGACCAGAGGGTCTTGACCTGTTCTGGGAACGATATATGGCTCGGTGCAGGTCAAGACCCGAATGGGAAGGTCTGGTGCCAGTGGCAGTTTCCCAAAGGTCAACAGTAAAGAAAATCACTATTATCCTCACAAATGAGAGTGTTCCTGCTCGGGACTTAGAGGTCTGGTTGAGAAATTATGGGGATGTTTTGACCAGGCCAGATAAAATTTATGATGAGCGTGGCATCTGGACCGGGGGTTGGTCGGTAACGGTCAGGTTGGCTAGGGATGGGAATGTTGTCCGTCACCTGCCCTCCTCTGCCTTTATAGGGAGGGATAGGATGACCATTTTTTATCCCGGTCAGCCAAAACTGTGTCACCGCTGTGGAGAAAAGGGGCATTTTAGCTCCTCTTGTTCAGCTCTGATCTGTTCGGTGTGTCGGGGGCAGGGTCATGTGGCCAGGGACTGCACCCAGGCGATAAGGTGCAACCTGTGCCTGCGCCTTGGCCACCCCTACAGCCGATGTCCTGAAGCCTTGCATAATATGGATAGAGAGGTGATAGATGACCTCTTAAGGCTGGACAGGATGGAGGATGAGGCCCCTGTTTTACCACCCTCCTCTGCGGTGACTGACCCCCCTGGTCTTGTTCAGGATCCCTCCCCAGTCCCTGTGCCCACCCCTCCTGTATCTGTAAGTATTCCTTCTGTGTCTGTCCCTGTGTCCCCCCAGCCTACTGTCCCTGCTCCTCTTGTGTCAGAACCTTCCAAGTCTGTGCCCCCCAAGTCAGTTATTCCCGATAAATCTTCCCTTCCTAAGTGTGACCTTAAAGAAGCCCCCCACCCACCAGGAGTGGTAGAGGGTACCAAAAAGGGTGCTGCTGCGGCTTCCTCTGTAAAGAAGTCCTCTGTGAATACTTCAAAGAAGAAGAAGAAAACAAGAGATGAAAGCATCTCTGAATCTGACCTGCAGTACCTGGAGGAGAGAAGGAAGGTTGTGAGGCGGAAGAGACAGACGGTGAGGACGGAACAGGGACAGGATGCCCCAGTGTCTGTCCCCAACCGTTCTAGGGCTTCTGCTTGGGATATCTCCTCATCTGGGGATTCTTCTGAGCAGAATTCAGAAATTGAAATGGAGTTGGAGGAGGCTTCAAGAAAGAGAGAGGCTTCTGGTGATGAGCAGCAGAGGGGAGCTAAGAAGCAATCCACTCAATAACCCAAATGGCGGTTCCCCCTCCGTTAAAAGTGGTGACAATAAATGTCGCCAGTATTAAGTCAGTAAGAGCTCGTTCTATGGCCTTCTTTTTGTTCAGCCAATTAGATGCTGAAATTTTATTTTTGCAGGAGACTAGGCTCACCTCCTTGGCAGATATTCATATGGCCAAGAGAGAGTGGAGGTATGGTCCATCTTACTGGTCTCTTGCGGCCGAGCCTTACGGCGGGGTGGCGGTGTTGTTTAAAACCGGCATGGTAACTGTCCGGCGGGTTATTGAGGTGGAGATTGGGAGATGTATGGTCTTAGACGTTCTTGTGGGAGGGCAGGACCTGCGCCTAATTAATATCTATGGGCCGCACACAAAGTGGGACAGGAAATGCCTTTTTACAAGGATCAAGCCATTTCTTTTTACATCCCGGCAAGTGGTTTTTGGAGGTGACTTTAATACTGTGACTAGGCCCAAGGACAGGAAGGACTTCAATGACCGGCTGGGATATGATAGCGTTTTTTTAAATAGTATGGTTAGGGATGCTGGTCTTGTGGATGTGCACATTAAGCACCTCCCGGATGACACAGGGTTCACCTTTCATCGAGGTAATAGTCAGAGTAGGATAGATAGGTTTTTTTTGAAGGAGGCCTCTGCTTTCTCACCCCCAGTGGTGCAGGCGGTGGAGTTCTCTGATCACTGTATGCTATCTGTGGTCTTGAATGCTTCAGATTTCCCTCAGAGGGGCAAAGGCATCTGGAGATTAAATTCGACTCTCCTTGAGGAAGAACATGTTAGACAATCCTTTGAGGAATTCTTTCAGGCACAGGTGACCATCCTGGACTTTTGTAGCAGCAAGGCTGAGTGGTGGGAGCTGACCAAAAAGAGGATTGCTGGATTCTTCAGGGGCCTAGCCAATAAAAAACAGTTTAATAGATACATGACCTACCAACGTTTGCGGAGGAAGCTGGATATTCTTGTCTCGAGAGGAGGAGATCCTGGGGCAATCTCTGAAGTGAAAATCCTCCTCAGGAAGTGTCAATATGACCGGCATACCTCTTTGGTTCTGGAGCGGGACTATGGGAAATACCACTCGCCTGACCCTTACCAGAACTGCAAACAGGGTGTAGCTGTTAAGATGGTCGTTGGCCTTAAGGATAGTACAGGTTCCTTGACAAAGTCCAGGTCAGGGATCCTGGAGGTCGTCAGGTCTTTTTATGCTGAACTTCTTGGGAGGAAGGAGCTTGACCGAGACAAGATGGAAAGCTTTTTGGACTCTATTCCAGGTCTAAATGGTGGAGATGTCCCTTTGATGAATTTGACAGAAGAGATCACAGTTGAAGAGGTGACGAGGGCAATTGAACAGCTTGCCATCAAGAAGTCACCTGGACCGGATGGTCTGACGGCTGAGTTTTACAAAGCCTTTAAGTCTATTCTGGCCCCACATTTGGTAGAGATTTTTAACAGTTGTCTTGCTGAGGGGGTGCTTCCCCCTTCCATGAGACACTCAGCTGTGATTCTTCTTTCAAAAGGTAAAGATCCTTCGATGATTGAGAATTGGCGCCCCATCAGCCTTCTCAATGTCGATAGAAAGGTGCTGGCGAAGATACTTTTCTGGCGCCTATCGGCAGTAGCAGAGTCTTTGCTTTCTCGCCATCAGCACTGTTCGATCCAGGGTAGGAGCACCTTCACAGCGGTTTTAGCTGTCCGGGAGGCCTTGGAGCAGTGCAGGGCTGCAGGCTGGGGAAAGTATCTACTGGCATTGGATCAGGCAAAGGCTTTCGATCGTGTCAATCATGAGTACCTGTGGTTGCTCTTTAGTAAGTACGGTCTGCCGGGTGGTTTTGTCGATTGGTTAAAAGTTTTGTATAAGGGGGCAGAAAGCTTCCCTCTTGTTAATGGTTGGGTTGGACAGTCCTTTGAGGTTGGTTCTGGGGTGCGCCAGGGTTGTCCGCTGAGTCCCCTGCTCTATGTGTTTGCAATCGACCCCTTCATCAGGAGGCTAGAGAGCAGCATGTTGTGTGGGGTACCAGTGGGAATCCCGGGTGAGCCGCCTTTGAGGGTTGTTGCCTATGCGGATGATGTGTCAGTGATTGTCACTGGGACAGATGAAGCGGAGGAGGTGGTCTCTCTGACATCACGGTACTCTGAAGCATCAGGCTCCAAGATCAATCAGGAAAAGAGTGAAGTTTTTTGGATGGGAAAGGAAGGTGAGGGGTTTGATCTCCCGGACACTTTTCCAGTGCCCCAGGAAAAAATTAAGATATTAGGCATTGAATTTGGACCTGGCGATTATGGCCTCAAAAACTGGGAAGGCAGGCTGGAAGTTGCCAATACTAAGGTGGTCAGCTGGAAGAGATGGAAGTTATCTCTGAGGGAAAGGGTTGATCTGATTAAGACTTACCTGATACCGATCTTCTTGTATGTCAGCCCTGTCTGCATCTTGCCAGTGTCTCTCTATGCTAGGATCTATAGTGTGTTCTTCCAGATGCTGTGGGGGAACAGACTGAACCCCATCAAGAGGAATGTCACCTATCTATCCAGGAGGGAGGGTGGCTTAGGTATGGTCAACCCCGTTCTTTTCTTTTCACTGCTATTTCTCAAGTTTAACATTGGTAGTATGCTTGCAGTGGAACCTCCTGGATGGGCAGGCATGTTTAGATCTTGGTTTAGGCCTTTTCTGCGACTTTGGGAAGAAGGTGGCCAAGTGAAGAATCTCAGGGGTCATCGTGGTCAGCTCCCAGCCTATGTCGCTCCGTGTCTGAAGTTGCTGCGGCAGTGGCGACTGTCGGCTGAAGATCTCAGATCCGCTCCGAGGAAAGTCCTTATGAGCCGAGTCTTGAGTGAAGTCTTTCATGACCCACTGGCCTTAAGGGATTGCCCAGGCCCAATTTTGAGGGAAGGGTTAAGATTGATTAATTTGGCTAGAGTCCCCCTTAAATTCAGGGATCTGGCCTGGTTGTGCTTCCACGGGAGGCTCTATGTTCGGGGCAATTTGAAATTCCGCAGTGGGATGGATCGTGGTTGTCCTCGGGAGGAATGTGCAGGTGAGGAGGAGACTATGGACCATTTTCTGCTTCGTTGCCCTTTTAACATAGAGGTATACAAACAGGTTGGGCGGGCCCTCGGTGTTCCTTTCCTCTCCAGGCTGGGTTATGCTGAGTGGGTGTACGGAGCATTCAATACTGGTGGGGGCTTTTGTTTGGATACACTTTTTTTAGTTAGTTTAGTAGTCCGTTATTACACATGGAACGCACGGTGTCAGGTCACCCTTCGGCGTAAAATCCTTCCTGTTCAGGTGGTGGTGTGTGACATTCTGCATGAGGTGGGGAAGATTCGGGCGCTTGAGAGAGACAAGTGGGGTCAGAGGGCTTGGCTGAAGGCGTGGAGGGGTTTCAAGCCTCCCTGACTGCCAGGAGTCTCTTTCCCGGGTGTGGCTTTCTGTCTCTTATCACCCTAGATTTTTTCTTAATGCTCAGTTTTTGATAAATGGCTGCATACATAGGTGATGGGTTGTGCCTCTTAGGCCCTCTCTGCTGCTTTATGTAAATAGTTTTCTAAGAATGTTGGAAGTGGATTATGTATATATTGTATATATTCTGCACATGGATGTGAATTCCTTTGTTTTTTTTGTTGGAATATTGTACTATAGTTCTGTTTTTTACTTTTGTATAAAATATGTTGCTTGATTCTTTTCAATAAAAGATCAATAGTGTCCCATCATTAGTGAGTGGGAAGAAAAATTTCTCATCATTGGTGTCAGTAGGTGGGAGGATGCCCATCATTTGCATCAGTGGAATAGTGCTCTGTTGTTGGTGTCAGTGGCAATAATTATGCCCCCATTGTCGGTGTCAGTAGGAAGGAGGAATAGGGCCCCAAGGGCCAGATAAAGGCAAAGGACCGCATCCGACCCTCGGATCACAGTTTGGAGACTACTATTTTATAGGCTAAAGTGAAACTAAACCTCTAACATAGGGAAAATCAGCATCAGCATTATGGTTGCCTGTTGTATTTTGTAAACCTAGATGTCCAGAGCACCCCCCCACCATCAAAAGTCAAGTGTCCCCCACCCTCCCTTACATTTCTGGGCACCCCCCTTATCTTGTGCTTCTGCCGGGAAGAATCTAGGGGAGATGTTAAAAGCAGAAAGTGCAGGGTCTTGAGGAGGACCAGAGGAAGGCTGGAGTCATCTGCCAGGGTCTGCTGAATGCTGAGACCAGGGGAGGCGGAGATGAGGGGGTGCTGTGGCTGCACAGAGAGGCTCAAAATCTGAAGGAGGAATGATGTCCTTCTCTCTTCTGCCAACTGCTGAGATGAAGGGGGTCAGGGGCAGAATCAAGCCTGTCCGCGGCTGCACAGAGAAGCGCAAAATCTGGAAGAGGAGTTCTGACCTCCTCTCTGCTGCCGACTGCTGAGACAAGTTGGGGGTGGAGATGAGGGGAGTGCCGCAGCTGCAGGAGAGGTGTGAGAGCCACATCAAATGGCCTGGCGGGCCTAAATCAGCCCACGGGCCTTGTGTTTGACACACGTGCTGTAACTGAATGGTCTCCCCTGCACTTCTACTGTGCGCCACCATTTTGAAAACCTGAGTACATGCATATATGCATGTTTCTTCAAATCCGCCGTGCCTGTGTAGGAGCGGCGGCAAAAACATAAACAGTCCAAATGTGATGTGTGACGGGAGTCACTTTGGTTGGGGGGCTCGTGGAACCCAGCTTATCTTAGAGAGGTTGGGAAATTCCTCTCTCAGCTCTCTAGGCCCCCTCTTTGTGTAAGTCAGCCTGTGTCTATTAGGGACAGAGGATGACCAAGGAAATGGTGGACAGCTACTTAATGGACACTGAGAATATGGTTTGAATTACTTTAAATGGGACAGTAATATTTATCAACAATATACCTGAAGGAATATATGAAGACTCTGGGACTCTAGGCCTAGGATCCATGTTAAAGGCCTAGCTGCCTATTGCCAATAGGGGACTGCTCCGCACAGTCAGACTCCTAGCAGATGCTAATATCAGCTCAACCACCTGTCTTCCACACATTGTTGATTGTGCTAATTAACTCACCTATTGTCTACTGTAATGTACTTTGTGAGCTTGATGACATCAAGTCTGCTAGTTAATTATCTCAAGTTAAATAAATCTCTATCATCTGTTAGTTGCTGAGGGGAAAGTAGAATACTGTTTCTGTTGGCTGTTCCTTAGATATGTTAATTATATTTCTGTACTCAATTTCATCTGCATAAGACTGTCCACTTTCCAAAAAGGGGTCACTTGGGGGATATCTGTACTGTCCTAACATTTTTGGGTCTCAAGAAATGAGATTGGCCGTCAGTACATCAGGATTGATCGATTTTCAGATATATATCCCATAGTTTGTGGACTCTATCACTTTCCTACAGACGAAATATTATACGCTGATTTGGGTTATTCTCACCAAAGGAATGTAGCAGAATACATGTTGGCCTAAATTTATGAAGAAAGCTTATTTATTTGCAAAATGGCTACTTAATTCATATTGCTGGTGAGTGGGAATTGCAGGAGGGGAGCACGAAGTGGCACTCTGAGAGCACCAGAAGAATTCAGCAAGCACACACACTTTATTTTGCACCTATGGACTTTATATATTTTTGCACTTGCACTTTTATGTAACACTGTTTATAATATTGTTTTTCTTAGAGCCGGTTCACACTGGGGCGACATGTCAGACGACCTGGTCGCCTGACAGGTCGCCGTAGGTCGCCTGCCATAGAGAAGCTGTGGACCCGTTCTAAAAGGAGCGACACAAGTCGCTCCGACTTAGAAAAAGGGTCCAGAGCTTCTTTGGGGCGACCTGGAGCGACCTGCATTGACTTCAATTATATGAAGTCCGTGCCGGCCGCTCCGAGGTCGCGGTGCGAGCTGCGCACCGCGACTTCACAGGTCGCCCGGCAAAGTCGGCTCGCCCCGGGGTCTTACTGTGATTTTTTATACTGTGGTTCTAGAAGCAGA
This sequence comes from Pelophylax lessonae, assembly GCF_965119305.1. Taxonomy (NCBI): domain Eukaryota; kingdom Metazoa; phylum Chordata; class Amphibia; order Anura; family Ranidae; genus Pelophylax; species Pelophylax lessonae. Next base: position 665,012,935 of record NC_138770.1, on the reverse strand, counting down.
GCCTAATTGTTTGTTGTATTGCTGTATTGGTTTAAGGAGGCAGAATAAGCAACTCTGGCAGCTGCAGTGGATGACACACTAGTCTCTGCTTGGTTGACAGAGGATCAAAATGGTTTAGTAGGCCAGTCCACTACCTCCTGCTGTGGCTGGATAGCATAGGCAACATCACTAAACATAGGAAACAATGTTCTGCCTGAGGACTGACCAAGTCCACCTTTGCCTGTGGACACATACGCTGCTGACCCCCTCACAGTGCCATGGGAATATCTGCCTCTCTTTGTTGGCCTAGGAGATATGATGGGGTGGGAGTTGCTTATTAAAAGAATGTAGTAAAGATGTGGAAATGTGTGCGTGAATGCACTTTAATCAATGGAAAGTGGTGTTTGGTGCACTTTAACCTGAGCACTCGCTACACAGACACACTACACTGACACACTACAATATACTGCAGTAAAACTGCACTGATGGACTGCCATAGACTGCAGTAACACACTGAAATATACTGTGTTAAACGGCACGTATTGTACTGAAATATACTGTGTTAAACGTGCAGTAACGCACAGAAACATACTGTGTAAAACATGCAGTAACGCTCAGGAATATACTGCGTTAAACGGCACGTAGTGCACTGAAATATACTGTGTTAAACGTGCAGTAATGCACAAAAATATATTGCGTTAAGCATACATTAATGCTCTGAAATATACTGCATTGAACAGCATGTAATGTGCTGAAATATACTGCGTTAAACGTGCAGTAACACACAGAAATATACTGCGTTAAACGTACAGTAACAAACAGAAATATACTGCGTTAAACGTACAGTAACAAACAGAAATATACTGCGTTAAACGTGCAGTAGCGCAGTGAACTATGTATACTGCAGTAAACCTGCCCAGACAAAATAAACTGACACTAATGTAAAATGGACTTTTATACTTTTAAAAGTATGTTTTGCACTTAGATGCACTGCTGTAATTTCAGTGACTGTGAGTTACAGTGCATGGCCCGTCATATACTGATTACCCCGACCACCTTGTATTTATACAGAGCGCCAGCTAATCTATTGTTTTTTGTCCATCTATACATGAAAGAATTGTAAATGTCATGATACTGGGCTATTAACTGTTCCATTCTCATGATGTTGTATAGCTCCGCCATCCAAGGAAACTCAAGATGGACTTCTTGACTGTAGTAACAGAGGCAGAGTAGAGCCATTTGCAGGTCAATTTGAGTGTAGAAAGTAACGTTTGGGTGCAAACCTCAGCACAAGTTTTGATACATAGGGTTGTTTGGTTGTTTACAAAATACCTCCTCACAAAATGCATACCTAGAATGCACCAAAACACATGGTGGTGCATGGAAGAGGCATTTAAAAATGTGGGAAAAAAGTTGTTTTTAAAAGTATGTATGTTGAACATATTATGTTATATTCTCTGAATGCAGCTAGCTCTTTTCCTAAGTTGGCCTTGCCTTTGCTCAAAAAAACAAAAACAATGTAATGCTGGCACAATATTTTATCTGGTTTCCTCTGACCAAAACAGTTAAAACTGTTGACATTTCTTTTATTGACCATAAGTCCCCGTTCACACTAAGGCGACCTGTGAGACGACCTGGTTGCCTCACAGGTCGCCGTAGGTCGCCTTCCATAGGGAAGCTGCGGACCCGTTCTAATAGGAGCGACACAAGTCGCTCCGACTTAGAAAAAGGGTCCGGAGCTTCTTTGGGGCGACCCGGAGGCGACCGCCATAGACTTCAATGTTATGAAGTTCGTGGCGGCCGCTCCGAGGTCGCGGCTCGCTGCTCGCACCGCGACCTCGGAGGTCGCCCCCCGAAGTCGGATCGCCCCTGTGTGAACGGGGCCTTACAGTTTGGAGGGTGCATCTCTTCACTAATAACTGTGTGTGCTTCCATCTCAGATGTCCGTGGAATATGAACATTAGCTTGTAATCAGTTGTCTTTCTTTCAGAAGATGAAGAGTTGTTTATTATAGTAACTTGGTAAAAACAAACCTCAACTTTTTTCTTTAGGTTTAACCGGATTGCCCAAAATGTTTGGGAAAAAGAAGAAAAAAATTGAAATATCAGGGCCTTCTAACTTTGAACACAGGGTTCACACGGGATTCGATCACAAGGAGCAGAAGTTTATAGGCCTTCCCCAACAATGGCAAAGTTTGCTGGCAGACACAGCCAATAGGCCTAAGCCTATGGTGGATCCATCATGTATCACACCGATACAACTTGCGCCCATGAAGGTAAGAAAATCCATTTTCATAGTGATCCTCATGTATATGTCTAACATTTTTTTTTTCATTTTGTGTTAAATATTATATCGAAGTAATTTCAGGAGTAAGTCCTTTTTGAGTTGGGTGGGGCAGATGTTTACTGTTGTCTGATACATACTTTCACTACCTGGATCAGGCTGGCCAAATTTGGCTGTACTGCTGTTTCACTAGCTTGTATTTCTATGAAGAAACCACCACAGAGCATAGAGAAAACATACAGTACCAACTAGCAACAAATCCATCAACCATCTGACCCTTATCAGCACAGGCAGAGAGTGCATGCTTAACGGTTATACTTTATGTTTGCTCAAATCAAGAAGAAGCCAACACTCAACCAAAAAAACTCACGCTTTTCATTTCGCAGTTTTAGTAACAAAAAGTGCCAAAAAAGTCATAGTACTTTTTGTTATCACTGCTGTAATATAACTTGTATATACCACCAGACACCCTAATCCTTACACACAGCATTTTTTAAGCATTGCCTGATTTTTTTCTGATCTCTACAACCCCAGCAGAGAGATTTCCACCCGTCATGGCTGTGATAGTAATTCTGGCCAATTTTCAGGCAGATTCAGCAACTTTTTACCAACTTCATACAAAAGACTATTAGTTGGATCAAGGTTGCCTACCACCAATGGTTTCAGCTGTATCAACCATGAGGTTTATTGGTTGAGTGTTGGTCTTTGCTTGAATTGAGCCCAAAGTACCAGACACCCTAATGTTGTACCTTAAACCCAACATTTTTCAGACAATAGCTGTTTTTTTATGTTTGCAACTCCAACAAAGAAATTTTCACCAGTTATATCTGTGATAGTAATGTTAATCATGCACATGCCGATTTTCAGCCACGGTCGGCAACTTTTTTACAGCCGGATACTAGTGATTGACCGATATCGTTTTTTTATTGCCGATGCCGATATTTTGGTCATCGCGTATCGGTATCAGCCGATATGGACCAATATTTTCGTACATTTAAAACATTTTTATTTTTTTTATTTTTTGACAGGTACTTGGTAAAGACCCCAAACCCCTCCTCTGCACTTAAAAGTATTCAAAACGCCAAGTTTGGCTGTTTTGAATGCTGTCATGTTTTTGAATCTGGCGCCAGTACCTGGAAGATGTCATGACATCACTTTCGGGTTTTTGCTTGTAGACCCGATCAGAGCAGAATGTGGCTTTGATCGGTTCTTTGGTGGCAATGCAGGTTGGTTGTCCGGGTCTCCCGGTGGGACGGGAGACCCGGGCGAGCCACGTAAGGCAGCGGGAGGGGGGGGGGGACGTCCCCTTCTGCTCCTTGTAATGACAGCCGAGCGGCTTCTCAGCCGCATCGGTTGACATTTCAAGACAGCCGACCGTCGGCTATGGATGCCGGTACCTGGGGTGATGCCTCTAGCTGACGGCATCACTCCGGTACAAACACTTTCCTGAAATATCGGCAATATCGGTCACCTTGGTGGCCGATTCCGATATATGGGGGAAAGTGCATATCGGCCTTCGATATATCAGCTTTGCCAATAATCGGTCGATCCCTACTGGATACCAAAGACTATCAGTTGGATCAAGGATACCTACCACAGATGGTTCAGTTGTATTAACCATAAGGTTTTTTGGTCGAGTGCTGACTTTTTCTTGATTTGAGCATATAGTACCAGACATCCTAATGCTTTACTTTAAACACAGCATTTTTCAGACACTGGCTGTTTTTTTCTGATGTTTGCAACCCAAGCAGAAATACATGAACAAGTTATGGGTGTGATAGTAACTTTGGCCATGCACATGCCAATGTTCAGCCACTTTGAACCAGCTTGAAGACTAATCAGTTAGATCAAAGTTACCCACCAACAATGGTTTCAACATTACCAGCTTTTAGGTTAATTGGATGAGTGCTGGCGTTTTTTTCCTGATTTGGGCATTTAGTAACAGAAATCCTAATGTTGTAGGCTACACATATAATTTTTCAAGCCTTGGTTGTTATTTTATGATGTCTGCAACCCCAGAGATATCCACTAGTCATGGCTGTGATAGTAGTTCTAACCATGCACATAACAATTTTCAGGCAGGTTCAGACACTTTTAAACTAGCTTGATACCAAAGACTACAGCTGGCCATACACCGTTAGAATATTATGCGAACATTTTTGTTCTCAGAACATTCATTCAATTCTTACATGGGGTAGTGGTCAAACCAATGTTGGTTTTTGACCATAGTGATGGGAAAAGTCAAAGGAGCTGGATACATTTTCTTAAAGTTAACAATGAGACCTGTTTAATATGTCTGGAATTCCATTCAAATAGCAGATCTAGACAGAATGTTAAGGGCTTTTGAATGAAATTATTTGACTCAATGATGGTAAGAATGAATTATTTTTCTATAAACATTCCCACAAAAATCTAACCACGTATGGCCAGCTTATTAGTTGGATCAAGGTTACCTACCACCAATGGTTTCAGCTATATCAAGGTTTTAGTGGAGGTTAGTTTTCTCCAATATTACTGTCACATCCATAACCAGTAAAGATCTCCTAGGTAAAGTCATGGGCATCATGACAATCTTTCTAGGAACATATGAGCAAAAATCGAACTATGTATGGCCAAATTATTAGTTGGATCAAGGTTACCTACCACCAATGGTTCCAACTGTTTCAAGGTTTCAGCTGAGGTTAGTTCTCTCCAATATTACTGTCACTTCCATAACCAGTAAAGATCTCCTAGCTGGAGTCATGGGCATCATGACAATCTTTCTAGGCACATATGAGCAAAAATCTAACCATGTATGGTCAAATTATTAGTTGGATCAAGGTTACCTACCACCAATGGTTCAAACTGTTTCAAGGTTTCAGCTGAGGTTAGTTCTCTCCAATATTACCGTCACATCCATAATCAGTAAAGATTTCCTAGCTGGAGTCCCTAGTTTGAAATACTTACCCACCAGTCTGCTAACAGACCAAAATAAACCTGTCTAACAATATAAGTTAAAAACAGGAGTTTAGTTAACACACATTTGCAAATGCATGCGGAAGCTGCAAGGCCAACAACAAGGCATCCTGCGTATCTTGCAGAACCTAACACTAAATAACACTACTCAACCTGAGTGTCCAAGTGTCTTCACAAAAGGAAGTACATGCTTGCTAATAGATGGATGGGAAACAGATGGGATTGGAGACCGCCCAATCCTCCCCCACCTGATCCAATCCATGACTGGCAATGAAAAACGCATGGCTGTATAAAAAACCATGGGGTGCAAACTAAATGTGATCAGCTGGGAAACACACACCCCCATCCCTTTAGTAAAGATGTTATAGGCAAATGGGGACTTTGAGTGAGACACCCGCCTGTAAAGCAAGCGTCTCCATCCCTAGCAAGATTTCAAACTAGGGACCGGCTGTTTTTCACACACCTTTATTTATCCCATCTTGCTTTTCAATTGAGTTTTCTCCAATATTACTGTCACATCCATAACCAGTAAAGATCTCCTAGCTGGAGTCATGGGCATCATGACAATCTTTCTAGGTACATATGAGCAAAAATCTAACCATGTATGGTCAAATTATTAGTTGGATCAAGGTTACCTACCACCAATGGTTCAAACTGTTTCAAGGTTTCAGCTGAGGTTAGTTCTCTCCAATATTACCGTCACATCCATAATCAGTAAAGATTTCCTAGCTGGAGTCCCTAGTTTGAAATACTTACCCACCAGTCTGCTAACAAACCAAAATAAACCTGTCTAACAATATAAGTTAAAAACAGGAGTTTAGTTAACACACATTTGCAAATGCATGCGGAAGCTGCAAGGCCAACAACAAGGCCTCCTGCGTTTCTTGCAGAACCTAACACTAAATAACACTACTCAACCTGAGTGTCCAAGTGTCTTCACAAAAGGAAGTACATGCTTGCTAATAGATGGATGGGAAACAGATGCGATTGGAGACCGCCCAATCCTCCCCCACCTGATCCAATCCATGACTGGCAATGAAAAACGCATGGCTGTATAAAAAACCATGGGGTGCAAACTAAATGTGATCAGCTGGGAAACACACCCCCCCATCCCTTTAGTTAACGATGTTATAGGCAAATGGGGACTTTGAGTGAGACACCCGCCTGTAAAGCAAGCATCTCCATCCCTAGCAAGATTTCAAACTAGGGACCGGCTGTTTTTCACACACCTTTATTTATCCCATCTTGCTTTTCAATTGAGTTTTCTCCAATACTACTGTCACATCCATAACCAGTAAAGATCTCCTAGCTGGAGTCATGGGCATCATGACAATCTTTCTAGGCACATATGAGCAAAAATCTAACCATGTATGGTCAAATTATTAGTTAGATCAAGGTTACCTACCACCAATGGTTCAAACTGTTTCAAGGTTTCAGCTGAGGTTAGTTCTTTCCAATATTACTGTCACATCCATAACCATTCCTAGCTGTCCTCACTGATATCATGACATAAAAGTTATGTTCTATATGTACATACTAAAATTAAGACATACCTTTTGAAGAAAAGTACAGTAGATTGTGAAAAACACATTTCAAATGTATTGTTCTGGCAGCATTAGCGGATTACTTTGTGAATTTTTTTCCAAAATATTCATTCTTGAAAATTTCCATTACAGGCCATTGGGCCACATTCTTGTTGCTGAGTGTTGCTGCATGTTTGCTTGTCCTGTCCTTCCCATTCCTGTATATTCTGCTGTCAGTGCATCTCAGTGATGAACTGTAGAACCCTCATTTCAAACCATATCTGTGCCGGTGTTAATTTAAACGTCCATATATATATGCAATGCGAGAGATTCACTAAGGATTATATTGTAGAGCCAACAAGTATATGGTCTCTTATACAGCATAGCCAGTGCACTGTGATTTTGAGATATTGTGTTGACTTAAATGCAGTGGTTTGAGAGCATCAAGACAAAACTGTTAAAAATTAAAGTATTTTGTATTTTTAGAGAGCATTAATATAGAATTGTTATTGTAATAATAACGTGTAAGTATTTTTTGATGTCATATTTTTACTTTTAATTTACTGTATTAAAGTGCCGTAATTACATGGTACCTTACTTTACAGCGCCTGAAATCCGACACAGGACATTTGGCCGTGGGGCTTTCAGCGCCGAGAACAAATGTGAATTTTACTGTAAGCACTCACGTCCCCATAACTGTTTCATATCCCTAACACCTACTGTTACCCTATCTCTTTACCTTTGCCTTAACATTTACCCACCTCCTAAAATGAACTCCTAACCTGTTCCCTAACACCAATGTATATTTACCCCAAAATTTTCTTTTAAGTTTTAAAATGAATGGTAGCCAACACGTTTGGGGGCCAAACAATTCCTTCATCGGGGTTTAAATGGTCATGGCACTGCATGATTGTTTCAGAGATCGTTTTAGAATAAATGGGGAAAGGCTGGAACCCTGTCAGGTTTTACAGCTATCTGGGGCTCCATTAGAAAGATTTCCCCTCACTTTCTGTTCTGGGGGGCAATGTTTTAGGTTCAATTTGCTACAGGGAAACAGACAATAAAAAGCTCAGGAGGAAGTGGGTATTAGGTGCTGGACTGTAAAACTTTGATTTGTCCATGCTTGGGTTGAAGAAGTAGGTATTAGGTGTTGGACTCGAAACTTCATTTTGTTCATCAAGGAGCAATGCTTGGGCTGAAGAAATAGGTTTTAGGTGCTGGACTCGAAACTCCATTTTGTTCATCAAGGAGCAATGTTTGGGCTGAAGAAGTAGGTATTAGGTGCTGGACTCGAAACTTAATTTTGTTCATCAAGGAGCAATGCTTGGGCTGAAGAAATAGGTTTTAGGTGCAAGACTCAAAACTCCATTTCGTCTAGTAAGGAGCAACTCTTGGGCTGAGGAATTAGGAATTAAGCACAGGACTCAAAACATAATTCCATCCATCAAGGAGCAGTGCTTGAACCGAGGAAGTAGGTATTAGCTGCTGGACTCAAAATTTATTTCTGTCCATCAAGGAGCAATGCTTGGGTTGAGGAAGTAGGAATTTGGCCTGGGCTCTAAACTTGATTCCATCCATCAAAGACCGATGCTTGAGCTTTATCGCCAGACCTCAGCAGCTCTAACACAAAGCAGGCTGATGGCCACCACTGACAATTCCAGGTGGAATTGACACAGAAAGAGGGCCAGACAGTCATGAGGCCATATTAATTTATCGGTAATAAAAATGAGATGTGACCACTGCATTTTTGGGGACCAAACGATACCTTCATCAGGATTTAAAGCTGGATACACACTATCCAACTTTTGTGGTTAGATTTCCTTCAGATTTACCTTTTCTATGTAGTGCAGGGGCCTGCCTGATTGCATACAAATTGAAAGTGTGTAGGTTTGACCTCATATTATATGGTTTTGGTAAGTCTGAAGGAAAAAGTCTTCAGAAAATCTTATAGTGTGTATGGCCCATTAATGGCCTTGGCACTGCATGATTCTTTCACATACCTGTATAGTTGAGGAATAAATAGGGAAAGGCTAGAATACTTGTCAGGTTTATGGATATCTGGGGTTCTGTTCGAGAGATTTCTCCTCACTTCTTGTACTGTGGGCAAAGTTTTGAGGAAACTGCAAAAGGGAAGCAGACAACAATAAAAAAAAACTTAAGAGGAAGTGGGTATTAGGTGCTGGACTCAAAACTTCGATCGATCCATCCATCCATCAAGGAGCAATGCTTGGGCTGAAGAAGTAGGTATTAGCTGCTGGACTCAAAACGTAATTCTGTCCATGAAGGAGAAATGCTTGGGCTGAATAGGTAGGTATTAGGTGCTGAACTCAAAACTTCTTTCTGTCTTACAGGGAATAGTGCTTGGGCTTGATGGACAGACCTCGGGAGATCTAACATAAAGCGGAGAGATAGTCTCCACTGAAAAATCCAGTTGAAATTGACAAAAAAATGGTCATCTTAGGAGTCCATATTGATTTGTTGTTGATAAAATTGAGAGATATCCAACGTGTTTCGGTGACCAAACGATCCCCCTTTATAAGACTTTTCTTTTCTTCTGATTGATGCCCCTCTCTAAATGTAGGACTTTATAGCTAGAGTTCTTCAGAAACCTGGTCATTTCTTATTTAAGCCTGATTAAGAGGAATTTGCCCCCGAAATGCGCTGGATACTATTCTCTTTTGTACGTATCAATTTTATCAGAAATAAATGAACAAGGGCTCTTAAGTTCCGGTTCACACTGCCACGACTTGTCAGTCGTGCTCCATTCTGTGCAATGGAAGCGTTCTAATCAGAGCGACTCAAGTCGCTCCAACTTAGAAAAAGGTTCCTGCACTACTTCGGGGCGACATCGGAGTGGCTTGCATTGACTTCTATTAGAGAAGTCGCGATGACGTCGTGCTGCACGGGACTGCTCAAAGTCGGGGAGACTTTGAGTTGCCCCAGTGTGAACCGGTTGTAAGACAACCATCTAGTGCTTAATTTTTCTGATTTCAACAATAAAAACAGAAAGGGGATCTATCATTCCTCTACTTACCCAGGAACAACCTTTTTAACTAGGCAAGAAGTACTCTTCACTCGAACCTCCAATAACAGGAATATTTCTCCTCTATTCCTGTTCTGTTCTGGTGATAATTCAAAATTTGAGATTTACTTTCACTAATGGGGATAATGGTCAGCAGGATAATTAGAGAGGGCGAATCTCCCTATTGGGGAAACAGACAGCAATATAAACCTGACAGGCCTTCTAATCCCTTTCCACTTATTTAAAACTAAAAAAAAAAGTTTTGGCTATGGATACATTTTAACCTAACCTTGAAAATGACCTAACAGTCAAATTACCCTAACATTGAACATTTGAAATTAAGCCCCAGCATCAATAGTAACACTAAAAATTTACCATCAACAGTTAACCAAACCCTAACATTTTACTTGTCTAATCTAGCATTAACTCCTAAACATAACCATCTAATTTATAATTTAAAAATTAATCTTGTTAACCTCAAAATCCCTAAACTATCTGTACGACTTTAAACTAGGGCTTATATTGTAGCCCCCCTCGATATTCATGCTAGGTCTTATTTTCAGGGTAGGTCTTATTTTCGGGGAAACATGGTAGCTATGTTGTCGTTATTATTTTTTCTCCCTGCTTACCTGATGCTGGGAGGGCCACAGTTTAGATACCCACCCATGCAGTGGATCCTCTTCCTATTCTGCGATCCTCTTCTCTGCAGCCACGACAGGATCCCTAGCCGCCATATTCCCCTGTGACATCATCGGGAGGCTGCACCTGCTTTTTTAGGCACAGCCTCCTGATGATGGGCTGCTAGGTCCACCCCCTTCAACGTTAGCGAATGGAGTGAAGTGCAGGGCTCCCACTGCCTCCTGGGATATGTACATCTCATGTCCCAGGAAGCACCTGGGCCACTGACGTCTTTCTGATATGGCCTCATATAATAGGTTTTCAACGATGTCCCCATCATTTGTTGTAGCTGAGTAAGAGTATAGATCTTATTTTAATTGAAACATTTGCTTTGGAGTATTACTTGGATGTTATTTAGAGTCTATACAGGGGCTTAGCTGTTTTCATTTTATTTATTTTGTATATTTAGTCAAGTCACATTAATGCAGAGAGTACAGAGGACCTTTCGTATATTATTAAGCATAGTTCACCCCCACTCATAGATGGTTTGAATTCCATCAGAATTGTCTCTCGGGGCTAATGCCGTCAAACATGTGCAAAGCACTGAAGTCATCCTGCTGTATTCTCTGTAAAGTATAATAGGGGGAAGTCCAGTAATAACCAAGAACTCGCTCATAATTTTGGTGATGGGCCGGGAAGCTCCACCGACAGCTGTAAAGGATATAAGAAACCTTATGAACAATTCTGATTGCTTGCAATCACCAATAACTGACATCAAATTAATGACATAGGTAATATTGCCAAGAGCAATCCCCCCTGCTAGCATATCACAGCTCTCCATAGTGGGGTTAGGCACAGACACAAATTAACTTCAACTTAGGAACAGGATCCTAAAGCCCAAATGGTGTTACGGGTGAAAGCTTATGGGTAAAATTGGTGTAAAGCAAAATCTAACTTGTACGTTTTTTTTACCGAATTTGTCTTCATAATTGAGCTGTAGTTGATCTGATCAGGTATGCCTGTCAGTTTTTCAGGCGGACCTGAACAAAGGGTCCATGCATTCCTTTGTACCAGAGGGTGCAAATTAACTTCTGTCCGTTTACACCTGCCTACCTCTGGGTCTGATCAGGCCCACTAAAAAAAATGGAGGAGGACTGTGTCTTCCTCTGTTTGGGCAAACCAGATCAAAGGCAGCAGGTGTAAACAGACAGCAGAGTCCGTTTACTTATGGCCACCTATAGAGCAAAGTGGGGTCTGTCTGTGTCCTCTCTGCATAAACTGTGGACACAGACCTGTCATCTGCCATCTCTGCTCAGATCTGCAGGGGATCAGAGGACAGATCCTTTCACTGTGTAAAAAGGCCCTAACAGGCTGCTAAACAGATCACTGGTGTCATGTTGCTGGATCTGGCAAGTGGCTTTTGATCCAGAATTATGGAGGTACCATCAGGTGAGAGATCAATATGCCATAGCTCAAAGAACCCTTGAGGAACGATGGGGTTCCATGGAACCCTGGTTGGTTTAGATCTACAAGCCAAAAAGTAAATTCCACCTACAAGATAGAAGAAAACCCCATTGAATCAAACTAAATCAATCTTTCTTTGGTTATTTCAAACAATCTGTCATGGTCAGGGGTCAGGTTTGGAGACCAGTAGTTATAGCAGTAGAGAGGCTCCCACCAACCAGCAGGATATGTATACAAGCAGGTCATCTTGATGGATAACCTGGGCTCACCCGAGGTGTGGAGTCTAAGCACCAACTGGTGTTTACCAGAGCTTCTGATGGTGGAGATCGGTTTTACTGCTTGTTAGTACCAGGTCATGGTCCTCAGGATCGCCCTACCAGGAGGTGAGCAAGCCAGGGTCCAGTAGCAGATATAGCAGGTAGCCAAAAAGTAAATTCCATCTACAAGATAGAAGAAAATCCCATTGAATCCAACTAAATCAATCTTTCTTTGGTTATTTCAAACAATCTGTCATGGTCAGGGGTTAGGTTTGGAGACCAGTAGTTATAGCAGTAGAGAGGCTCCCACCAACCAGCAGGATATGTATACAAGCAGGACATCTTGATGGATAACGTGGGCTCACCCGAGGTGTGGAGTCTAAGCACCAACTGGTGTTTACCAGAGCTCCTGATGGTGAAAATCGGTTTTAATGCTTTTTAGTACCAGATCATGGTCCTCAGGATCGCCCTACCAGGAGGTGAGCAAGCCGGGGTCCAGTAGCAGATATAGCAGGTAGCCAAAAAGTAAATTCCATCTACAAGACCAGTAGTTATAGCAGTAGAGAGGCTCCCACCAACCAGCAGGATATGTATACAAGCAGGTCATCGTGGCGGATAGCGTGGGCTCACCCAAGGTGTGGAGTCTGAGCACCAACTGGTGTTCACCAGAGCTCCTGATGGTGGAAATCGGTTTTACTGCTTTTTAGTACCAGGTCATGGTCCTCAGGATCGCCCCACCAGGAGGTGAGCAAGCCGGGGTCCAGTAGCAGATATAGCAGGTAGCGATAAAGCAGATGCAAGGAACATGCCAAAGGTCAATAACAAGTGGATGCAGGTTGGGATCAAGCAGAATTGTTGTCAAGTAACAAGCCAAGGGTTGGTAATGAGTGGTAGCGAAGATACAAACAGCACCAGGAGTGACAATAGCAAGATATTTGCTGGAGAGAGCAATCTAATCTGGCAAACAGGAAGTGCAGAGTCATGGCTAAAATCTGGCAGTTCATTGGAGGAGCAAAGGGTTCAAAGTTCAAGGGAAACAAAGTTCAAGGCATAATTATTCAAGGAATTGTCTAGAGAACTGCCCAGTATCCCAGGTGGCTCAGCAGGTATTGCCAGACACAGCAGAGGTCGCAGGTTCAGATTTGGGTTCTGAAACAATAATTTATAATGAAAGATCTTTGGAAAGGTTACCTGAATAATAAATCATTACACCTATGGACAGCATTACACACGCTCAGGTCATGTGTTGTAGCATGGTGTCTGCAGCTATTTAAGATGTACATTTTATTGCTTCAATTTTACTCAGCCCAACATCTACAGACTGGTGTAAATGATCATTGCAATCCTTGGTTATCCTTCTTTTAAATATTTGTGCACAGACAACGTAGAATGTTACTTACTATTTTGTTTCTTAAATATATTACTGCTTAGCGAATCTCTCCAGATACATGTCTCCATGTAACCAGTAATGTATTCTACCGTTCTGTATCAAACATTGACACTCCGTATTTCTAGAGGTGCTGCATTCTTCAAATCATTTCCTTCAAGTTAAGATAACGCTATTATGTAGATAATCCATGTACATTATGAACTCGGATAATGACTCTCCATCCACTACCGTAATTGTTAGGACAGTGTTCCGCCCCTTTCAGTTTCTTATTTCTTCCGAATCGTTTGTGGGGATGCAGTCTTTAACATCTTTTGATCATCTAAACATGAACATAGTAAGAACATCATATATACACATTTTCTTCACCGTCCATGCTGATGTGTGTATAATCTTTTCACCTTCAGAGCCCCATTAAACTGGAACGAGAAGCTTCAGCCAAGGTAGGCAACACATCTGTGTCATATGAGACAAAAATGTGTAATATTAAAGGGGAGGTATCATTTTTTTTTTTTTTTCAAGATTTTTGGGAGCGTACCAGTGTCCTGGTTATGTCTATCAAAACTAATATTAAAAGTTTAATTCCACTGAAAGCTGAAATGTCTGTAGCTGAAGGGATTTGGTGAATTGCAGCACATAAGTGGCTTTAGACAAGAGAGTCATTTGCAGCTTCTCATCGGCCACAGTCAGATAAGCACTGGCCTCTGCATCTTAATTTCTTCATCATTAAAGAGGGGTTTCAACTAGAATGTGGTGTGAAAGGCAGTGGCTGCATTAAAGAAGATCTGTTATTAAACGTTTTAATTTACAGGTCTGTCCTCTATGGCAGTGGTCCTCAACTCTGGTCCTCAGGGCCCACTAACAGGCCAGATTTTAAGTATTACCTTGGGGAGATGCAGAATAGAGTACTGCAATCACTGAGCAGCAAATGATATCACCTGGGATGTATTTCAGTTATCTTGCAAACCTGGCCTGTTAGTGGGCCCTGTAGGCCAGGGTTGAGGACCACTGCTCTATTGGACAAAGTACATGTATGTACCCTGTTTCCCCAAAAATAACCCCTACCCCGAAAATAAGACCTAACGTGATTTTCAGGGATGGCTGCAATATAAGCCCTACCCTTAAAATAAGCCCTAGTTAAATTTTTTGTAAAAACATGTTATCAATTTTGTAAAAAGATTATACAATGTGCAGTGTGTCTCTTTTTGTATTGGGGAAATACCTTATTTATAGCGCTGCTGGGTACTCACGTGACCTGCTGGAGAGCTTCTCCTCTCCTTCCGGCTGACGTCAGTGGCCCCTCCCTCTGCAGTGCTCAGAACAGGGCTGACGGCCTTTCCCTCTGCATTATTCGGAGTGGGGAAGAAGAGCTCCGGTGGGTCATGTGAGCACCCAGCGACGCTGTCAATAAGGTATTTTCTAAAATAAAGTTACAAGAGGAGACACACTGCACATTATACAATCTTTTTACAAAATTGATTACATCATTTTACAATGACTTTAACTAAGGTTTATAAATAAGACATCCCCTGAAAATAAGCCCAAGTGTGTTTTTTTTTTTAGAAAAATTAATATAAAACCCGGTCTTATTTTCGGGGGAAACACGGTAGTACTATGTCCCATGCTTCATGAACGAGACGCTTTCATGAGACAAGCAACGACAAGAGGAATGCAGAGTCCCCTCTCTCTCTGCATTTATCTTGCTGCTGCTTGTCTTCGGAAAGCAAAGGAGAGGGAACATGTCAGGTTCTGCATTCCTCTTGCTGCTGCATCTTTCAGGAAAGCAGAGGGAGAGGAGATGTGTCACATTCCTGAGACAAGCAATGGCAAGAGAAATGCAGAGCCTGACAAGTCCCCTCTCCTTCGGCATTCCTCTTGCTGTTGCTTGTCTTGGGAAAGCGAAGGAGAGGGGACATGTCAAGTTCTGCATTCCTCTTGCTGTTGCATCTTCTGGTAAAGCAGAGGAAGAGGAGGTGTGTCACATTCCTGAGACAAGCGACGCAAGAGAAATGCAAAGCCTGAGAAGTCCCCTCTCCCTCTGCATTCCTCTTGCTGTTGCTTGTCTTGGGAAAGCGAAGGAGAGGGGACATGTCAGGTTCTGCATTCCTCTTGCTGTTGCATCTTTTTTCGGTAAAGCAGAGGAAGAGGAGGTGTGTCACATTCCTGAGACAAGCGACAGCAAGAGAAATGCAAAGCCTGAGAAGTCCCCTCTCCCTCTGCATTCTTCTTGCTCTTGCTTGTCTCAGGATAGCAGAGGAGAGGGCACATGCCAGGCTCTGCATTCCTCTTGCTGTTGCTTGTCTCAGGAAACCAGAGGGTTAGGGGATGTGTCACATTTTTTGAGACAAGCAACAGCAACGAGCCTGACACATCTCCTCTCCTTCTGCTTTGCCGAGACAAGCAATGGCAAGACGAATGCAGAAGAGGAGGGGACGTTTGGGGATCTGCATTCTTCTTGCTGTTGCTTGTCTTGGGAAAGTGCTCACAGTCAAGACAAGCTGTAGCTATAAATCAGCCATCTCCTTTTTAGCTGTTGTCGGATCAGCTACAACAGAAGGGGAGGGGGGCAGGTCAGATTTCATAACTAGGATTAGAAAGCACATAGAAAAATACGACAATATAATACATGTACTTTGCACCATAGGAGACAGAAAATTTAATTTAAGGATAGATAGATCTTCGAACACTTGTGAGGGCAGAAGATGTCTCCTCTTCAACTACAGGGGTTAATAAATTAAAATCCTATCTGATACTTTATAGAGTTAGCTGAATTACATAGCTCTAAATAAATTATAAGGCCAACAGTCTGTAGACACTTGACCTTCTGTGGACATTTGGCCTTTACAGCTTACCATATCAATATTACAGGCAATAAAATAGAGTTGGCCTCCACATTGTGGCTACAGTAATGTCCACTTTTCTAGGAAGGCTTTCTGCATGATATTGAAACATTTCTTGGAAATTTGTGCCCATTCAGCCAAACGAGTTTTTGTGAGGTCAGGGTTATATGAGAAAACTCTTACGTCTGATATTATATTAAGAATTAGACACACAATCTCAGTCTCCTAAGGAAGCGGCAATATATGCCTACAAAACTTTGAAAAATACTGAATGAAAGCTTACGTTATGTAATATAAGGCAGAATGGGGTAATTGTAGAATGGACATTATTGCTATGGGATTTGGATTTATATGTCAACCTTATACATTTTAAGGGTAACCTTTTAATCATATACATTAAATATATTGATTTTATAATAGAACATATGTATTGGTACATGTACATGATAAAAGGCCGTGTTTGTGTATTTTTTTTTTGAGTTCAGACTCTCAATTAATGTTCCAAATTCATCACATAGGGCAGGGGTCCTCAAACAATGGCCCTCCAGTTGTTCAGGAACTACAATTCCCATCATGCCTAGTCATGTCTGTGAATGTCAGAGTTTTACAATGCCTCATGGGATGTGTAGTTCCACAACAGCTGGAGGATCGTAGTTTGAGGATCCCTGACATTGGGTGTTCAGTAGCGTTGAGGTCAGGGCTCTGTGTAGGCCACTCCCACCCCCCTGAGGCCACTCCTCAAATGTCTCTACGTTTTTGAGTTTGTGAACCCGAATGTAAAATTTGGAGAGGTGTCGATGTACTTTTGGTCGTATAGTGCATATCCAAGTCTGCTATTGAACACGTTTTCTAATTTTCTTTTTTTTCACTTTCTGCTTGATGTTTTTTTTTTTTTTTTTTAATGTGGCAAGAGTTGACTTTGGCTTACAGAGCCATAAGTAGCACACTGTAAGCTGCCAACTAGGGTATTTCATGTTATTTAGCAAAGGTCCCCAACCTTTATTTTGCTTGTGAATTACAGTGAAGAATGACAGGGTGTGGTGAGACATGCAAACCTAGAAAAAGTGTTAGGAAATTATGTAATACTGAACATCTGAACTGAAAGGATCAATATGGCAACCAAGCATGTACAATGTAGAAAAAAATCACCATTGTTTGCCTAAATACCATATTTCTAATTTCTCAGGTTTCCTTTAAATACTAGGGAGAACAGCTTAGCCTTTTAAATGATTTAGGGAACCCTATGCTTCTATAGAGGGTTCTTATTTAAATTATTTTATTCATGAAACAGGGAACAGCATATCAAAAACAAGACAAACATACAATGGTGTCTCCCATGGGCACATGGTGACCAAAGTATGTAATAATAACCACATTTCTGTTTGTAAGTTATAAACAAAGGGCCAATAAGGCAATCTATAGTATCCAGTATGGGATGATGACATAAGGTAGATATTATGTTCGATCCAAGATATCCCTGGGAGTCAACAGGGACACGCCTACTCTGGGTTGTTTTCTTTTTTCGAAGGTATAATGGAAAATTGGGTAAAAGTGTGAATTCAGGTAAGAAATTAGGCAGAAGGGGAAGAGGAAGTAAAAGAGGGTGAAGAGAGAGGAGGAAGAATGAGACCAGAGGAGGAAAGGGGATTGCATGAGCGGAGCTCTCAGGTAAACACCAAGGGGTATCCAAGTGGTCATGGGTATCCATGCAAAAGAATCTTACCCTTCTCTGAAAATGTAAACTCAGTCCAATAGAACCAAGTATTTTTGTAAGTTTCATGTTAATTTATAGGCCGTCTTGGATGCCACCATAGTAGGTAATGATTTTTTTCTTTTACCTGGTGTTTCCATATTTTGGTCCAACCCCTGTAGATATCATTATGCTTGGTCCAAGATATCCTTGGGAGTCATAAAGGCATGTATATTCTAGGTTGTTTTCTCTTTTGGAGGGCATAATGGGAAATGGGGTAAAGGTGTGAATTCAGGCAAGAAAGTCTAGGTGGGAATAGAAGACATGGGCAGAAGGGGAAGAGGGAGTAAAAGATGGTGGGGAGAGGGGAGCAAGGATGAGACAAGAGAAGAAAAGGAGGGTTACATGGAAATAGATCTCAGGTGAACACCAAGGGGTAGCCAAGGCGGTCATGAGTCCCCATGCAGAAAAACCTTGACCTCCTCTAAAAACGTAAACTCAGTCCGGTAGAATCAAGTGTTTTGGTAAGATTCATTCTTATTTTGGGAAGAAAAGACAAGATACTCTATCAGCCTATTATTTACTCTGCGGAGCCACATGGTTATTGCAGGAAGGAAAGGGTTCTTCATTTTAGAGAAATGCAAGACTTGGCTTTATTTAGGAGATGCTAGAGCAGTGGTTCTCAACTCCGGTCCTCAGGACCCACTAACAGGCCAAGTTTGCAAGATAACTGAAATACATCCCAGGTGATATAATTTGCTGCTCAGTGATTGCAGTACTCTAGTCTACATCTCCTCGAGGTAATACTTAAAATCTGGCCTGTGTAACAGGAAGTCAGGTAAATCTGTGGGTGTTGTCACAGACGGGAGATACATTTCTGCCTTGTTTAGACAATTCACCAATTACTATCAGGTGTCGGCTGCAGAGATAGCCAGAAAGGTTTAAGGACGTTGGAAAGCTTCAGCTATTCAGAATGAGGCAATTAAGGCCTCTATAAGTTATCCAGAGGATGACTACTGATTGCTGCATTCTGAGGCTTTGTGCGTTAAGGAGAGCAGTGAGCTGGGAGACTTCGGAGGGTGAGGTGGTGTTGACTTTTTCTGTGTGAAAAGAAAACAAATAGACTATTTGTCTTCAGCTGTATGACCAGCAGTGTCTGCCCAGCAGTTGGTTGGGACAGACACCATAGGTAGGTTCCTGTGTTGTGAAGGTAGACGCCCCAAGTGGCCAGGGTTTATTTTATGTTTGTTTGATTTATGCTGTTTGGATGCTTGCACTTGTTTCCAGCAAATTGGAAGAATAAACCATAGACTGTTGTTTTCAACCACTCCTCGGCTGTCTCTCTGTGTAATGAACCCACCCAAGTGGTCACCCACACCCGCTACCGAGCTAACCCCTTACACCTGTTATTGGGTCCTGAGGACTGGAGTTGAGAACCTCTGTGCCAGAGAAAGCACTTTTTATACTGTTTTTACCGGAAAGGAAGAAAGGTGTAATAAGAATGCTGGGATATCCAGGGATGGTGAAGCCTGTAAATTTAAGAATTTTGTCTGACCCTAGTCCAGAATTGCCACAGTTTTGGACAAAACCAGAAGATGAAGGAATTGAGGGTTCATCAGATTTGCATTGCCAGCATAGGTGAGTTACCTTGGGGTAGGATTTATGGAGAATTGATGGAGTTCTGTAAAATCTGAACACAACTTTAAAATTGGTCTCTTGGAAATTTGTGTACGTAGAGAACTTCAGTGAGAAGCATAAAATCCTTTGATGCTTAGGTGGTTTGCAAGTCAATTGCAAGTCTTTTTCCTACTGCTTTATGGTCAGCCTTTGGTTGCAATAAATACAGTCTGTATAGGATAGAAAGGGAGTGTCTTAAGGGGCCTGGATCCTTGCCAAATGCTTCAAAGCATGTGAGGAGGTGTGAAACCACATTAGAAGGTGGTAAAGGCGAAAGGAAATGCCTAACTTGCCAAAGAGTCAATTAGAAGATTGGAAGGAATCTGCAGGGGACATAAGGGCTACAACAGGGGGACATAAGGGCTACAACAGAGGGCCATTGTGCTGAAAAAGTGAAAAACGTTGGATGAAGTTTTTCAAATATAAAGTGCAGGAAGGACATTTATTGTACCTGGACTATCATGAATCAGAAATAATGGTCAGTAGGGTGGGGAAAGGCCAAACGTCAAGAAAGCTTGAGCACAAACATTCAAAGTGGGTCCTATAGTAGAATGATACCTTACTTGTGGGAGTTCAGTGGGAAGTTAGAAGAGGACTGTTCAAGAGAGTTTCTTTTCTTGATGTCCTCATGTCTCAAATTATTAATAATTTCCCTTTTAGTAATAATTTCCTTTTGGGATTAATAAAGTATTCTGGATCTGAATGTCTACACCAGTCTATTAACCTAACCAGATGGCAGACTGGCATCTGGCAACCTGTTGAGTTGCGTTTTCTGTCTAGGGTGTGTATTGGCACATAAAGTATGAGAGAGGAAGGTGGATGGGGAAATGTTGGGAATAAGTAGAGAAATTTTGGTAGAATGACCATCTTGAGGATGTTAAATCAGCTAAACCACAAAAAATATCCCAATTCTGAAGCAGTAAACAGACTCTGAGGAGGAGAGGGGGGGAGTTCCAAGAAATGATTTCCTTTGAGTTGGCCAGAATTTGGGTACTAAGGTTTGTTTTTTTTTTTAAAGCTGAAATGGCCCACCTGAAAACCTTCTCAGATTCCCCACACATGATGTACAGAAACAAACCACTTTCTATGTGTAATGTAGATTAAACAAGAAAAGTTCTGCAACACTGAAAGCATCTGCTTACGCATTTCAGCCTAGGTAACCCTAATCATACAGTGTCTTGAAAACGTATTCACACCCCTTGAAATTTTCCACATTTTGTCATGTTACAACCAAAAATGTAAATGTGGAAGGAAAATGATTAATGGTTTTCAAATTGTCTTACAAATAAATATGTGAAAAGTGTGGTGTGCATTTGTTTTCAGCCCCCTTTACTCTGATACCGCTAACTAAAATCTAGTGGATCAATTGCCTTCAGAAGTCACCTAATTAGTAGATAGAGTCCACCTGTGTGTAATTTAAGCTCAGGATAAATACAGCTGTTCTGTGAAGCCCTTAGAGGTTTGTTAGAGAACCTTAGCAAACAAACAGCATCATGAAGGTCAAGGGGGAAGGGGGACACACCAGACAGGTCAGAGATAAAGTTGTGGAGAAGTTTAAAGCAGGGTTAGGTTATAAAAAAAATATCCCAAGCTTTGAACATCTCATGGAACACTGTTCAATCCATCATCCGAAAATGGGAAGAGTATGGCACAACTGCAACCCTAGGCATGGACGTCCACCTAAACTGACAGGCCGGGGAAGGAAAGAATTCAGCAGAGAAGCAGCCAAGAGGCCCATGGTAACTCTGGAGGAGCTGCAGAGATCCACAGCTCAGGTGGGAGAATCTGTCCACAGGACAACTATTAGTCATGCACTCCACAAATGTTCCCTTTATGGAAGAGTGACAAGAAGAAAACCATTGTTGAAAGAAAGCCATAAGAAGTTGCATTTGCAGTTTGTGAGAAGCCACGTGGGCGACACAGCAAACATGTGGAAGAAGGTGCTCTGGTCAGATGAGATGAAAATTGAACTTTGTGGCCTAAAAGCAAAATGCTATGTGTGGCGGAAAACGAACACTGCACATCACCCAGAACACACCATGCCCACTGTGAAACATGGTGGTGGCAGCATCACGTTGTGGGGATGCTTTTCTTCTGCAGTGACAGAGAAGCTGGTCAGAGTTGATGGGAAGATGGATGGAGCCAAATACAGGACAATCTTAGAAGAAAACCTGTTAGAGTCTGCAAAAGACTTGAGACTGGGGTGGAGGTTCATACAAATGCATATCACACTTTTCACATATTTATTTGTAAAAAAGTTTGAAAACCATTTATCATTTTCATTCCACTTCACAATTATGTGCCACTTTGTGTTGGTCTAAAATCCCAATAAAATACATTTACGTCTTTGGTTGTAACATGACAAAATGTGGAAAATTTCAAGGAGTATGAATACTTTTTTAGGGCATTGTAGCTATGATGCTAATATGACCACCTAGACTGAAATGCATTAGCAGATTGCTACATGGCCTCTGTGGATCAGTAATAAAGACATTGCCAAGGATTCAGTGATGTGCCCTAGTAGCTCATTTGTTTGAAAAGAAAGAAACTGCCATGTACAGAGATCGCCATGGAGAGAGACTGTAATGTGAAGAGATTGCCCTGCAGAGAGAGACTGCAATGTAGGGAGGGATTTCTATGTTGGGAGATGATCCGGAGAAAACATCCCCTGGAGAGAGACTGCCATGTGGACAGAGAGTACTATGTGGACCAGTTGCCCTGCAGAAAGACTGCTGTGTGAACAAAGACTGGTGTTAAAGAGATCGACCAATAGAAAAATTGTCATATGAACAGAGACTACCATGTGCATATAGACTTTATTGCAAAGAAATTGTCATGTGAGAGACTATAATGTGAAGAGATTGGGCTGCAAAAAGACTGTCATGTGGAAAGGAAATGCTGTATTGAGAGATGATCAGGTGAAAAGAAAGATTGTCATATGGACAGAGTTCCCTGCAGGAAGACTGCCATGTTAGGAGAGACTGCTGTTTAAAGAGATTGTTTATCAGAGAAACTGAGACAGTCCTTCAGAGACTACCATGTGGCTGGAGACTTTATTGTGAGGAAAGAGACAACCATGTGGTTGGAGACATAAATGTGAAGAAAGAGAGTACCATGTGGCTGAAGACTTTGATGTGAGGAAAGTGACTACCATGCGGTTGAAGATTTTGATGTGAAGAAAGAGACTACCATTTGGTTGGAGGCTTTAATGTGAAGAAAGAGAGTACCATGTGGCTGGAGATTTTGATGTGGAGAAAGAGATTACCACATGGTTGGAGATTTTGATGTGAAGAAAGAGACTACCATGTGGTTGGAGATTTTGATGTGAAGAAAGAGACTACCATGTGGTTGGAGATTTTGATGTGAAGAAAGAGACTACCATGTGGTTGGAGATTTTGATGTGGAGAAAGAGACTGCCATGTGGTTGAAGACTTTACTGTGAAGAAAGAGACTACCATATGGTTGAAGATTTTGATGTGGAGAAAGAGACTACCATGTGGTTGGAGATTTTGATGTGAAGAAAGAGACTACCATGTGGTTGGATACTTTAATGTGAAGAAAGAGACCACCATTTGGCTGGAGGCTTTAATGTGAAGAAAGAGAGTACCATGTAGCTGAAGACTTTAATGTGAGGAAAGAGAGTACCGTGTGGCCAGAGGCTTTCATGTGAAGAAAGAGACTACCATGTGGTTGAAGACTTTACTGTGAAGAAAGAGACTACCATATGGTTGAAGATTTTGATGTGGAGAAAGAGACTACCATGTGGTAGGAATCTTTAATGTGAAGAAAGACTACCATTCGGTTGGAGGCTTTAATGTGAAGAAAGAGAGTACCATGTGGCTGGGGATTTTTAATGTGAGGAAATTGACTACCATGTGGACAGAGGCTTTCATGTGAAGAAAGTGACTACCATGTGGTTGAAGACTTTACTGTGAAGAAAGAGACTACCATATGGTTGGATACTTTAATGTGAAGAAAGAGAGTACCATGTGGCTGGGGATTTTTAATGTGAAGAGAGAGATAACCATGTAGATGGATCCTTTAATGTGAAGAAAGAAAGTACCATGTGGACGGAGGCTTTAATGTAAAGAAAGAGACTACTATGTGGTTGGAGACTTTAATGTGAAAAAAGAGACTACCTTGTGGCTGGAGGCCTTAATGTGAAGAAAGAGACTACCATGTAGCTGAAGACTTTAATGTGAGGAAAGAGAGTACCGTGTGGACAGAGGCTTTCATGTGAAGAAAGGGACTACCATGTGGTTGAAGACTTTACTGTGAAGAAAGAGATTACCATATGGTTGAAGATTTTGATGTGGAGAAAGAGACTACCATGTGGTAGGAATCTTTAATGTGAAGAAAGACTACCATTCGGTTGGAGGCTTTAATGTGAAGAAAGAGACTACCATGTGGACGGAGGCATTAATGTAAAGAAAGAGACTACCGTGTGGCTGAAGACTTTAATGTGAAGAAAGTGACTACCATATGGTTGGATACTTTAATGTGAAGAAAGTGACTACCATTTGGCTGGAGGCTTTAATGTGAAGAAAGAGAGTACCATGTTTCTGGGGATTATTTTAATGTGAAGAAAGAGACTACCATGTGGATGGAGGCTTTAATGTGAAGTGAGTGCGCTCTCAGCACAGAAACCCGCGGACCCATGTGTGGGTGGTAAAGCCCTCCATTCTTGCTACCTAACATGCGTTACATGGGAGGCAACAGGTTAAAAACGTTCAGAAAGCCTATTTAGAGACCAGTAAGCCTCCAATTCCTTTTTGTTTCCACTAGGTGTCAGTCTTATGAAAGCCTATTGGCATCCTCCAATACCGCTCATCCTCTCCACTGCCCCCTGCCTGGTGCCTGATAAACAGATAAAAAAACAGGATCACCAGTTTGAAACAATATCATTCTCCTGCTTTAATGGCTGTGTTTGGTTTGAAATATTGAGGGATTCATTAAACAGCAAGGCCCAGCCAACAGCCGACTTTTCATTAATTTTATCTAGAGCAGGAATTCTCTACCTTAGAAAGACCAGGGCTGGTAAATTATTCTAAATCCTTCCGTGCCCCAACAGTACAGGAATAAAGTTTATACTCAGAAATAAAGGTATGGGAACGTAAAACAAGTATTAAAATATTGGAAGGCTCTGGATGGGGCTGGGTGTGAACAGACTTGGTAGCCCTGTAGGGGATGAAGTTTCTGGAGGAGGCTGGGGAACACTGTGGATGTTGGGGGAGCACTATGTATGGAGGTCTGGAGGCTCTGCAGCAGGTTTGGGGCACCATGGGAGGCGAGGGGGGGGGCTATGGAGGGCTGGAGACTCTAGAGAAGGCTAAAGGGCACTGTGGGAGGCCTAGGGGGCAGGGGCAAGGGATTTGGGACACTGTTGGATGTTGGGGGCACTATGGAGGCTCTGCAGCTGGCTGGGGGGCACTGTGGAAGGCTGGGGGCACTGTTTAAAAACACTGTTGGAGTTTAGGGGGCACTATGGTGGGCTAGAGGCTTTGCAGCAGGCTACGGAACACTGTAGGAGACCAGAGGGTGGGCACTGTGGGACACTGTTGGAGTTTGGGGGCACTATGGAGGACGGGAGGCTCTGCAGCAGGCTGAGGGGCACTATGGGAGGGAGGGACTGTCAGAATCTGTTGGAGGTTGGGGGCACTATGGAGGGCTGGAGGCTCTGCAGCAGGCTGAGAGGCACTGTAGAAGGCCGGGGGGGGGATGTCAGACTCTGTTGGAGTTTGGGGTCACTGTGGAGGGCTATAGGTTCTGCAGCAGGCTGAGGGGCGCTGTGGGAGTCCTGGGGGGGGGGGGGTAGACTGTCACACTGACTCTGTGGGAGTTTGGAGGTACTATGGAGGTCTGGAGGCTCTGCAGCAGGCTGGTGTCACTGTGGGCCACAGTTGGAGGTTGGGCCACTATAAAAGGCTGGAGGTTCTGCAACAGGCTGGGGGGGCACTGTGGGAGGCTGGTGGGTGGGTAGTGTTGGAGTTTGGGGGGCACTATGGAGGGCTGGAGGCTCTGCAGCAGGCTAAAGGGGCACTGTGGGAGGCTGGGGGGGGGGGTTGACTGTCAGACTCTGTTGGAGGTGTGGTGTACTATGAAGGGCTATGCTCTGCAGCAGGCTGAAGAGCACAGTAGGAGGGGGGAACTGTCAGACTCTTTAGGAGGTTGGGGGCATTATGGAGGGCTGGAGGCTTTGCAGCAGGCTGGGGTCACTGCGGGGCACAGTTAGAGATTAAGAGGCAGTAGACTAAGCGGCACTATGAGAGGCCTGGGGCGGGGGGGACTGTAAGACTTTGTTGGAGGTTGGGGGCATTATGGAGGGCTGGAGGCTGTGCAGCAGGTTGGGGGGCACTGTGGGAGACCGGTGGGTGGATACTGTGGGACACTTTTGGAGTTTGGGAGGCACTAAGGAGTAGTGATCGACCAATAACGTTTTTTTTATTGCCAATACCGATATTTTGGTCATCGGATATCGGTATCGCCCCGATATTGGCCAATATTTTCGGACATTTAAACATTTTAATTTTTTTTCCACAGGTACTGTGGTGGAGGAATCTGGGGGTCTAAAAGACCCCAAACCCCTCCTCTGCACTTAAAAGCATTCAAAATGCCAAGTTTGGCTGTTTTGAATGCTCGCATTTTTTTAAATTTGCTGCCGAGTACCCCGGAAGTGATGTCATGACATCACTTCCGGGTTTTTACATGGAGACCCGATCAGAGCCGAATGCGGCTTTGATCGGGTCTTCTCTTCGGCAGCCGTGCAGGTAGGATGCCCGGGTCTCCCGGTGGGACGAGAGACCCGGGCGAGCCGCGGAAGGTGGCAGGAGGGGGGGGGGGACGGCTTCTCAGTCACATCGGTTGTCATTACAAGACAGCCGACCGTTGGCTATGGACGCGGGTACCGGGGTGATGCCTTTAGCTGCAGCCATCACTCCGGTACAAGCACTTTCTGAAATATCGGCAATATCGGTCACTTCAGGGGCCGATTCCGATATATCGGGAAAGTGCATATCGGCCCTCCATATATTGGCTTTTCCGATAATTGGTCGATCCCTACTAAGGAGGGCTGGAGAGTGGAGACTCTGCAGCAGGCTGAGGAGCACTGTGGGAGGCTGAGGGGGGAGGAACTGTCAGACTCTGTTGGGGGCACTATGGAGGGCAGGATGCTCTACAGCAGGCTGAGGAGCATTGTAGAAGGCTGGGGGGGAGGGGGAGGGCGGGGACTGTAAGACACTGTTGGAGGTTGGGGGCACTATGGAGGGCTGGAGGCTCTGCAGCAGGCTCGGAGTCACTGTGGAGGTTGGGCCACTATGGGAGGCTGGAGTTGGGCCACAGTTGGAGGTTGGGCCACTATGAAGGGCTGGAGGCAAATAAAAAAATAAAAAACTATGATGCATGCAAAATAAATAAAACTTATAAATATATATATTTATATATAAATGCAATGTATTCTTTGAATGGAGCAGGTGCAGATGAACATAACAATCTCTCCTCATCACAAATGTTTTATAAATGGAGGAGGTGCCGAGTCTCCTATCATCTGTGTGCTATACCACATTTGGCCACTAGATGGAGGTAAGTATTATAGTACACTCCTCTGATACCTAACTCCATCTAGTGGCCATATACACTTCTCTGATACCGAACTCCATCTAGCGGCCAAATTGTGTATTTTCCATTTTAAATCAATGCTTATTATAGGACACTCCTCTAATAATTACTCCATCTAGTGGCAAATTGAGTATTTTCCATTTTTAATTAATGATTTAAATTCAAACAGCACAGGATATAGCATAGTCACATTTATTTTTTTTAGCCACATTTGCACAGATGGAATGTATGTGCACTTTCCCTTTCACTTTATAAATCAACCCCTTAAAGTAGCAAATAAAAAAAAAGAACTATGATGCATGCAAAATGAATAAATCTTATGAATGCTAAGTATTCTTTGAACGGAGGAGGTGCGGATTAACGTCACAATCTCCTCTCCAATCTCAGATGTTTAATAAAAGGAGGAGGTGCCAAGTGAACGATCTTCTATTATCTGTGTACTATACCATATTTGTCCACTAGATGGAGATAAGTATTATAGTACACTCCTCTGATACCTAACTCCCTCTAGTGGCCAAATACACTCCACTGATACTTAAGTCCATCTAGTGGCCAAATTGAGTATTTTCTATTTTAAAGCAATGCTTTACGATCAAACAACACAGGAAATTGCTTATTTACCTTTGTTTTTTCCACATGCAATTTTGTGTTTACATTCAAGCAGCACAGGATATAGCATATTTACATTTGTTTTTGCTCAATTTGCACAGAACAAATGTACATGCACTTTCATGAGGCAAATGGCTATGAAAATTCTGTTAACGACTTATTTTTAGGAATAAAAGGCATACTGTGAAAGCAGGAGGTACAGACAATCATCACAAACTCCCCTCCTCCAATCACAGATATTTTATTAATGGGGGAGGTGCAGAGTGAACGATCTGCTACCATCTGTGTACTATACCACATTTCGCCACCAGATGGAGCTAAGTATTATAGTACACTCCTCCTGATACCTTACTCCCTCTAGTGGCCAAATACACTCCACTGATACTTAACTCCCTCTAGTGGCCAAATACACTCCACTGATACTTAACTCCATCTAGTGACCAAATTGAATTGAGTATTTTCTATTCTAAAGCAATGCTTTACGATCGAACAACACAGGAAATTGCTTATTTACCTATGTTTTTTCCACATACAATGTTATGTTTATAAATCAATGAAATTATTTAAATTCAAGCAGCACAGGCTATAGCCTATTTACATTCATTTTTGCCCCATTTGCACAGAACAAATGTACATGCACTTTCATGAGGTAAATGGCTATGCAAATTCTGTTAACAACTTATTTTTTGGAATAAAAGGCATACTGTGAAAGCAGGAGGTACAGACGGGCATCACAATCTCCCCTCCTCCAATCACAGATATTTTATTAATGGTGGAGGTGCAGAGTGAACGATCTGCTACCATCTGCGTACTATACCACATTTTGCCACCAGATGGAGCTAAGTATCATAGGACATTCCTCTATCTAGTGGCCACACGTGGTAGCTTCAATTTTTAATCAATTATTTGCATTTGAACATAACAGGATATAGCTCATTTATATTAGTTTTTTGCCCCATTCGCACTTAACAAATGTGCATGCATTTTCATTGAGTGAACGATCTGCTGCCATCTGTGTACTATACCACATTTCGCCACCAGATGGAGCTGGTGGCGAAATGTGGTATAGTACATACCTCTGCTACTTGTGGTATAGGACATACCTCTGCTACTTAGCTCCATCTAGCGGCCACATGTGGTAGTTTCAATTTTTAATTAATGATTTGCATTTGAACATAACAGGATATAGCTAATTGGTATTTGATTTTTGCCCAATTCGCACTAAACAAATCTGCGTGAATTTTCATTGGGTGAATAGCTATGCAAATTCTATATAAATCAACCCCTTTCCTGCCTTCTAGAATTAGAGAGGAAAAAAAGTTTCTATAAGTCAGTAAGCAGTTTTTAAAACTCCTTTCACTTTCCTTAGTGAATACATCAAAGCAGACTTTCAAGAATGCTTCCCCTTCAACCCTTCCCTCATGATACGCACCGACAAATACGCCTGTCAGAATCATGTATTTAATTCTAAATCTGACATCCAGCTTGTCTGCTCTTAGTGGGGATACAGAGCTTGGGAGAGACGCCTGGAACGATGGGAGGAGGAGGTGTCATTCTCTGGGTCAGTAGCACAGAGGATACATTAGCCACATTTTATTAGCAATACAAGGATGGGGGGGCTGATGGAGAGAGCTTGGATCCAAAACAGGAAAAAATGGTTTATTTCACTGAGCATGTTCGATGGAACGTACAATGCCTGAATTGGGAAAGTACACAGCAGAAAAAGTAGAATGAAGAATAAGGGGTTGATTTATAAAGAATTTGCAAAGCCTTTTGCCCAATGAATGCTCATGTACAATCGTTCCGTGCTAATTGGGTAAAAAATGAATGTACATAGGTTGTATGCTGTGCTGTTCGAACGTAAATTATTGATTTATAACAGAAAATGTCACATTTTGCCACTAGATGGATCTAAAAATCAGAAGACTGGCCGATAATACTTACCTCTAACTAGTGGCCAAATGCAGTATTTTCTGTTTTAAATCAATGATATACATTCAAACAGCACAGAATATAGCCTAGTTGCAATTTTGTTCTGCCCAATTCTCACAGAACGAAGGTACGTGCATTTTTAATCAGCCCCCAGTGGCGAATGAAATAAAAAAATGATGCATGCAAAAATTAATAAAACTTATTTTCAATGAATGCTAGGTGCTTTAATAATGGAGAAGTGTGGATAAATGTAACAATCGAACCCCCTTCAGAGAAGGCATTACATTCGTTGAAAGGATGTGTTATAGATTTTATAGCTTTTCTTTCTCATGTGCCACTTTAAAGAGTTCGTTTATAGGGAATTTTCATAACCACCTGTGCAGTGAAAGTACACGGACATTCGTTCTGTGCAAATGTGGCTAAAACAAATGTAAAGAGGCTATACCAGTGATGGCGAACCTTGGCACCCCAGGTGTTTGAGAACTACATTTCCCATGGTGCTCAACTGCACTGCAGAGAGCATGAGCATCATGGGAAATGTAGTTCCAAAACATCTGGGGTGCCAAGGTTCGCCATCACTGGGCTATATACACTGTGCGGGTTCGATCATAAAGCATTGCTTTAAAATAGAAAATACTAAATTTGGCCACTAGATGGAGTTAAAGCGGAGTTCCAGCCATTTCACTCACCTGTCCAACGGTCCATCGATGCGGCCGCCTGAAGCCTCGATCCTCTCCCTCGGCGCCGGCATCACTGCTGTGGGCACCCGGCTGTGACAGTTTGCGGCTTCACAGCCGGGTACCCACTGCGCATGCGCGAGTCGCGCTGCACGTCTTGATTGGTCAGCAATATTCTGGGACCTCTGACATGTCCCAGAAGATTGCAGGGAGGAAGGGGGAGAGGAGAACTTCCGCTCAGGGCGCCGCGGCGCTCCGAGGGGAAGTGGGAGCGGGTACCTGTCAAAACTAGGTACCCGCTCCCCCCCCCCTAAAAAATGACATCCCAAATGTGGCATGTCAGGGGGTTAGAATACCTAAAGCGGAAGTTCCATTTTTGGGTGGAACTCCGCTTTAAGTATCAGAGGAGTCTATTTGGCCACTAGAGGGAGTTAGGTATCAGAGAAGTGTTCTATAATATTTACCTCCATCTAGTGGCCAAATATGGTAGAGTACACAGATAATAGCAGATCATTCACTTGCACCTCCTCCTTTTATAAAGCACCTGTGATTAGAGATGAGGTTGTGATGTTAATCCGCACCTCCTCCATTCAAAGAATACTTTGCATTCATAAGTTTTATTTATTTTGCATGCATCATAGTTTTTTTTTTTTTTTTTTTTTTATTTGCTTCTTTAAGGGGTTGATTTATAAAGAGTTTGCTCAGTGAAAGTGCACATATATTCGTTCTGTGCGAATGTGGCTAAAAATGGACATACTCAATTTGGCCTCTAGATGGAGCAATTATTAGAGGAGTGTCCTATAATAAGCATTGATTTAAAATGGAAAATACCCAATTTGGCCGCCAGATGGGGCTACATATCAGAGGAGCGTCCTATAATACTTAGTTCCATCTAGTGGCAAAATGTGGTATAGTACACAGATGATAGCAGAGCCTTTACTGCATCTCCTCCATTTTCCATTTCAAATCAATAATTTACAATTGAAAAGCACACATTCACTTTTTTTGCACGGATTTGCACAGAAGAAATGTGCATGCACTTTCACTGGGTGACTTCTTTATAAATTAACCCCTTTAATGTGGCAAATGTAAAAAAAAAAAAACCTTTTTTTTTTTTTTTTTTTAAATAAAAGGTCTTCTGTGGATGCAGGAGGCGCAGAAGAACATCCCAATCTCTCCTCCAATCACAGAGGTTTTATTATAGAGAAGTTGCAGAGCGAGCGATCTCCTATCATCTGTGTATAATACCACATTGGCCACTAGATGGAGTGAAGTATTATAGGACAAACCTCGGATACTTAGCACCATCTAGTGGCTGAATGTGGTATTTTCTGGTTTAAATCAATGATTTACATTGGAGCAGCACAGGATATAACCAACTTACATTTTTTTTGCCTAAATTTTCCACATGGGGTAGGTGCATTGCATACATTTCTTTACAGTGCAAATGTCCAAATAGTTTTTGGCTGGAGTTCAGTGGTAAAGCTTAGGAAACGATCCAGCAAGGAAACGCTAAATAGACACACATATTTGGTAGCCATACCTGCCGTATGATTGCCATATTGTTTGTAATATGATTACTTTCTATCTATGACCATCAGCTCCATCTAGTGGCCATAATGCAGTAATTATTATTATTTTATTTTTTTGCTGTATTTCAGGAAATAAACGCAATATGACCACTAGATGGAGCTGACGATTGTAGTAAATAATTATATAACAAACAATATGGAGATCATTCATAGTGCCCGTGCAAAACGCCTAAGACATTCGCATGGCAATTTTTTTTATACATAAACCCCTATTTCTGTTCTGCAATAAAGGCTTCATAACTCCTCCTCGTGAGATCCTTTGGAATGTACACTGAGCACTTGAGCAGTGCATGTACATTGGCACATCTTGCTACTGGGATAAATGGATTTGTTCGCTGGAGAGAAGGTAAGCATTGACAGGTTCAATTCTACTTTAACCACAACTCCGGAAGGTTTTACCCCCCCTTCATGACCAGGCAATTTTTTTTTGTGATACGGCACTGAGTTACTTTAACTGACAATTGCACGGTTGTACGACGCTTTACCCAAATAAAATTGATGTCCTTTTTTTCCCACAAATAGAGCTTTCTTTTGGTGGTATTTGATCACCTCTGCATTTTTTATTTTTCGCGATATAAACAAAAAAACACCGACAAGTTTGAGAAAAAAAAACAAACATATTTTTTACTTTCTGCTATAAAACACATCCAATAAAAAAATGTAAAAATGTCTAATTTCTTCATCAATTCAGGCCAATTTGTATTCCGCTACAAAGTTTTGGTAAAAAAAAAAAACCCCAATAAGCGTATATTGATTGGTTTGCGCAAATATTATCGCGTCTTCAAACTATGGGATATATTTTTGGCATTTTTATTTATTTTTTTTTTTTTTTACTAGTAATGGTGGCGATCAGAGACTTATAGTGGGACTGTGACATTGCGGACACTATTGGACACTAAGTGCTGGTTCACACTACCACTACCAGAAAGTCGCCCCGTGACTTGAAGAGACTTGTTTAGAGACTTGGAAGAGACTTGGAAGAGACCTGGAAGAGACTTGTGCACTACTTTGAAGAGACAGGCGACTTTGTCTGTGGGGAATGCCTGGCTAATCTCTTTCTTCTTCCTGGAAAGTTTGATAACAAGTCGTGTCAATTAAGATAAGGAGGCGACTCCCATTGAAGTATATGGGACAGTCGGATCACAGGTCGCCTCAAAGTAGTACAGGACCCTTTTCTGAAGTCGGAGCAACTTCAGTAGTGCCAATTAAGACGGCACTGATTGATTAACATTGCTTTTGTTATGTCAAGCTACCAAGTCGCGCTAGTGTGAATGGGCTCTAAGGGGTTTATTTACTAATGCCTCGTACACACGAGTCGAAATTCGGCCTGGATTTTTCGTCCGACGACCGATCTGCCGATTTTCGGCTTGTTAGTATGATGCTTCCGACAACCGACTCCAACTTTTCGGCCGAAAAAATCCTGGTGTGCAGGCTATATAATTTTTTGTCGACCGTCAAAACACGTCCGATTTTCGTCTCATTAGTACAGATTTCGATGGGGAAAAATCTTATGAGCAAGACTAGGCATGCTCAGAGATGAAAGAACACATAGAAAGCAATCCAACACATGACGTCACTTCTGAAGTAGAATTCTGTCGTGCGGGAAAATTCGTGTGCAGTCTAGAGCACATTCCAACCAACAGACACCACTCTGGACAAAAGATGGACGACCGGTCGGCGGAAATTCGTTGCGTGTGTACGAGGCTTAAAGCTAGAGAGGGAAAAATTAGTCACAATTCTGCAGAGAAACCAATCAGCTTCCAGGTTTTATTGCTAAAGCTTAATTAAACAAGCTGAGGTTAGACGATGATTGGTTTCTCTGCAGAATTGTGACTAATTTCTCTTTTGCTCATTGATGGACACAGCTTCTTATCATCTTGACAGTTGGGTTATGCTGCCCACTACAGGAATAGGACACTAGGCAGGAAAAAAGTTTACTATGCCTATGGGCAGTCCCAGGGGGTATACTTCCACTCTCAGCTATAGGCATTCAGTTTTTTCTGCATCGTCAGGAGTAAGGACCTACTTCCTTGCTGGGATCTCTGGTTCTGGCAATGTTTTTCCTTTTAATTGGATTCTTTCCTTTCTTTGGTATTTTGTTCCTGTGAGAATCTACTATCAACTGTCGGACTGGGTAATCCAGATCCAGAGGGTCTTCCAGTCTGGCCAGCGAGTGCGAGTTAAACATCTCTCAAGGGCACATTACGACCTGGCCTCGGCCTGAGCAGCGTTTCTCTTGACCGACAGCCACCCACATTCCAAATGAGCAGTGGTCTGTCATTAGCGGTGCCCATCCTGTTCCTGGTATGGTAAGTAGCTGTCCCCTCTCTACCCCTGGAGGGTTTTGGGGTGGACACGTGCCCCTCCCTGGGACGGTGGGACCCCTGAGTTCCCCTCCCTCCTCCCAGCCCCTCCAAAATCTCAGTGGTCACTGTGGGTCTTCAGCCCCCCCCTCCCCCCCCTCCTTGGATGACGTTACGAGCTGGCTTTTGCCACCTGCTCCTAAGGGGGGTTTGTTGGAGTTGCTGCTGACCGGGTTTTTCCTGGTGCGCAATGGGGGGTTAAGCAGGGTTCCCCGCTACCCTAGGGGTTTGTGACTAGGGCAGGGATGTCCTCTGGGCTCCCTGCTGCAGTTGTTGGGCTGGGGGAGCAGATGGTTTGGCATCCGTGGGTCCGCGCCTCAAGCGACCGGATCCGGGCCAAAATTTAGGCTGCGGCTTTGCGCCCTACTGGTCAGGAGCTATGTGGGGCAGCCCCAGTGAGGGTGGCTGAAGCCACTACCCTCTGTTTGGGCATCCTCCCTCCTCTCCGCTGTCCCTTGGTGGTCGGCTCTGCTGAGGCTCGCGCCTAGGCAGCCGGGCGTCCACAAAAATTTAGGCCGCAGCTTGCGGCCTACTAGGCCATCTGGCCAGCTTGGCGCCTCCCTTGGAAGGGGTGGCGCTCTGAGGGCAGTTTATTTTTTGATGGCAGCCATTATTATGGAGGGCACCATCAGGTTACCCTGCCTGCGCATCCGCGTCATGGTGGGTGGCCCCCTTTTAGGGGAGGTTATTGTGTGGACCTCTATGGAGGGGCTCGGAGGGCGACCCCTTTGTTTTTGTTTTTTGCGGGGTCCAGCAGGTGGTCCATTCGTGGGCCCTTGGTCAGTGTCCCCTTTGCGGGATAGGAGTCAGCGGCCCTCCCCTGATTGTTGTTTTCCTGGGTGACCTTAGTATATAGCATCCCCCGCCCTCCCCTGCTCATCTGTCCATCAGATCCTGGATCTTTTTCGGCCACTGCCAACACGAGTCACTCTACTGGGTCTGCGTTCATGCCCTCCCAGTGCTCAGAAAGTGAGGATGTTTCCTCTGCTCCTCTAGCCACGCATGAAAAGGTGCTGGTGGATGCACTGATTGTGTCAGTGCGTGATATTTTAAACATGGCGGGAGATGCTGCGTCGGAGGCACTGGTCCCTTTTGGCACCACAGGCCCTCCCGCAGTGGCGAGGGTCTTCCCCTTTCCCCCTTCCTTTGACTACATTGTCACAAAACAGTGGGGTTGTCCAAAACGCACTCTTGTGATCCTTAAGCATTTTGCTATGCGGTATCCTTATAAGGATTCCCTGCTTAAAAAGTGGACGGTTCCACCTGTAGTGGACTCGCCGGTTTCCAGGTTAAACAAGCTACCTTAATTCTGATTGAGGAGTCCCCAGCCTTTAAAGACCAGGTTGATAGGGTAGCAGAGGCTCTGGCCCTCCATATGTTCACTGTGGCTGGTTCGACACTCAGGCCGGTACTTACTATTGCCCTGGTGTCGCAAACTCTTACCGAGTGGGCTAAACTTTTACGCCGGGACCTGAAGGGGAAGCAGCTTCCCCCTGCCTTTGCAGTGCTGGCGGATCAGTTGGTCAAGGAGCTACAGTTTATCTGTAATGCCTCTTTGATTTCAAGGCTGTCCATATCAGCAGTGGTTCTTTGGCGTATTATCTGGCTGTAATGCTGGTCTGCAGACCAGACTTCTAAGAAGGCCTTATCTGTTCTCCCCTTTGTAGGGGATTGCCTGTTTGGGAACTTCCTTGAATGACATCATTAGGGGTCTCACAAGGGGGGGAAGAGAACACTTCTTCCACAGGCTACCAAGGGCAAGGAGCAGTGACGTACACGTGAGCCATTCTTCTCGGCTCATTAGAGGCCTTTTTGTCCCTCAGGGTCTCGACAGGTAATCTAAGCCCTTCAGGGCCTCCACCGGAGGTTCCAAGAGGACCTGATCTGGCAAGCCACGAGTGGGCTCTCCCAGATCTGCAGACATGGCTTCCTCTGCATGAAGTGGTGCCCTCACCCGTATCTGGGGTGGGGGGGACGTCTTCGCTGGTTTCCAGATCCTTGGACCTCCCTGGTACTGGACAAGTGGGTCCATAAAGTCATTCAGTCTGGCTACAAGATCGAGTTTCGGTCTTATCTTCCGGAAAGGTTCTTTTTTTTTCCACCCTGCACTTGTCCCCAGATCGCTTACGGGGTCTCTTTGGGGCAGTTGCAAGGCTTGTTACTTCAAGGGGTATTTGTCCGGGTTCTGACTTTGGAACGTTTTCAGGGGTTTTACTCAAACCTCTTTACAGTTCCCAGGAAGGAAGGCACGGTACGTCCAATTCTTGACCTCAAGGCGCTAAACTGCTTTGTGCGGGTACAGAAGTTCCGAATAGTGTCCATTCGCACGGTAGTGGCGTCCTTACATCAGGGGAATTTTCTCGCTTCCATCAGCATCAGGACGCCTACCTTTACATTCCAATATGTGCCGATCACCAGCGCTTCCTCTGCTTTGCCATGGGCGAGGAGCATTATCAGTTTGTGGCATTACCCTTTGGTCTCGCCTCCTCTTCTCGGGTCTTCACAAAAAATGTTGGCCCCCGGTGCTAGCATTGTTGCGTCAGCGGGGGTCGTGGTACTCGGGTACC
Organism: Pelophylax lessonae; assembly: GCF_965119305.1. Classification (NCBI taxonomy): domain Eukaryota; kingdom Metazoa; phylum Chordata; class Amphibia; order Anura; family Ranidae; genus Pelophylax; species Pelophylax lessonae. The sequence continues at coordinate 664,975,886 of NC_138770.1, read as the reverse complement.
TAGGCGATCTACTTCTGTGAGCAGAGTCTCTGACTGCTCTGATGGACAACTTGGAGATTACTCTGTGAACTCTGAGTTAGTTCGGTTGGATTCCAACCCTTCAGAAGTCTGCTCCACAAAACTGTACTATATGGGTCTGACTCTGGACTCGGCCTAAGCCAGAGTGATTCTTCCTCTGGAAAAACTCCATCAATTTCTGTTGTCCAGCAGACGGTCATCCCTCCGGGAGCTGGGCCTGATGGTGTCTAACTTCAAGGCGGGTTCGTTTGCACAGTTCCACACAGATCTCTGCAATAAGAGATTCTCTTGCAATGGGAGAAGAATCCACACTCTCTAGAGGTGGCTTCGTTTTTCGGCAGTTTGACAGGAAAAATTCCTTCTCCCCCTGTGCTGGACGGTTGTCACCACAGATACCAGTCTGTCTGGGTGGGGAGGCGTTCTCGACACAGATTGTGCTCAGGGGGTCTGAACTCTGGAAGACTGCCGATCAATGTCCTGCAACTTAGAGCGATCAGACTGTCTGGATCATTGGAAAATTTATCTTTAGGGGTGTCCGGTACGAATTCAATCAAACAATGCCACAGCCATGGCCTATGTCAATCACCAAGGGTGCACAGCAGTGTCCTGGTGGCTCGGGAAGTAGCTGGCACTCTAAGGTGAGCAGAACGATTGTTCCAGCCCTCTCTGGTGTACATTTTCAATGGAAGGTACAGAGGTTTGTGGCATGGTCTCGGAGTCCTCTGGCCGACGCCGCAGACGCATTAGTGGCACCTTGTGGTCTGTATCGTCTGCTTACACCTTCCCCTGCTCAAACTGCTGCCAAGACTCCTGTGCAGGATCGAGGCTGAAGGGATTCTGGTCATTATAGTGTCCTCGCCTCGCCTGGCCTCGCCGGTCTTGGTACGCCATTCTGGTATGGCTGGTCGCCAATGTTCTTTGGAGACTTCCTCTCAGAGAAGATCTGCTGTCCCAAGGGCCAATCTTCCATCCTGCTTTACAGTCACTGGCTTTAATGGCTTGGCTGTTGCAAGCCAAGTGCTGAGGGATAGAGGTTTATCTGAATCTGTGTTTCCTACGCTTAAAGGCTAGAAACTCTACCTCTAAAAAAGATCTACCATCGTACTTGGAAGATGTACATTGCATGGTGTTAGTCTCTTGGGGTTTCCCTCGCTCCTTTTTGGTGGCTCGAATCTTGGCTTCCCTCCAACGGGAGGGGGGGGGGGGGGGTTGAGCAGCACCTGGTCTTGAGTACCATCAAGGGCCAGGTTTAGTCCTTGGCGGTTTTCTTTCAACGTTCATTGGCAACACATTCTTTGGTGCACATTATCTAGTGGCTCCTCCAGTGCGGTCTCCATTGCCGCCGTGGGACCTCAAATTGGTGCTCTCTATTCTTCAGAGAAGCCTCCCTTTGAAAGTCTTTGGGAGGTTCCCCTGCTTACGTTGTCCCAGAAGGTGGCCTTTTTGGTGGCTATTACTTCTGAGTGCAGGGTGTCAGAGCTGGCAGCATTTTCTTGTCGTTCACCTTACCTGGTGGTTTTACAGAGATAAGGGGGTTCTTCGTCCCTGTCCGTCGTCAGTTCCAAAGGTTGTCTCTGATTTCCATTTGCATGAAGACATTGTGTTGCCTTCCCTATGTCCCAAGCCTAAACATCCTATGGAAATTGCCTTGCATTCCCTGGATGTGGCTTGGGCAATCAGGGTGTACCTGGTCAGACTCACTATTTTTTCTCACGGATGGACCTTGAAAAAGGGTTGGCTGCTTCTGCTGCAACCATTTCCAGATGGATCAGACAGACTGTGATTCAGGCCTTTCATCATTAGGCGTCAGTGCTGCAGGTTTGCAAGGCGGCCACCTGGTCGTCTGTGCACACTTTCACAAAGTTTTATAAGGTGGATGTGTTGGCATCTGCGGATGCTTCCTTTGGCCACAAGGTTTTGCAGGCTGCTGTTTAGAGGACCTGATCCTCTTTGAGGGTGTATTGTTTTTTTCAGGTGAGCTCCAGTTATGCTTACGGTTGAGCTCCATGTTATCTGGTTGGCTATGGCTTAGCCTTGGGACTTTTATATTGCTGTTCCCACCCCTCATGTTTGACACTGCTTTGGGACGTCCCAACTGTCAAGAGGATACAGAGCTATGTCCGTCAATGAACGAAAGAGAAAATGGGAATTTTTGACTAACCGTAAAATCCTTTTCTCTGATGTTCATTGACGGACACAGCACCCTCCCCTCTGTGGAGTTGGTTTTCTTCTGACACTGCTTGTAACAAAACGTAATGCCTATAGCTGAGAGTGGAAGTATACCCCCTGGGATTGCTCCATAGGCGTAGTCAAGTTTTTTCCTGCCTAGTGTCCTACTCCTGTAGGAGGCAGCATAACCCAACTGTCAAGAAGATAAGGAGCTGTGTCCATCAATGAACATCAGAGAAATGGATTTTACGGTAAGTCAAAAATCCCATTTTTGCCCTCTCTAGCTTTAGTAAATAAACCCCTAACTGACACTTTTGACACTTTTTTGGGGACCAGTGACACTAATACAGCGATCAGTGCTAAAAATATGCACTGCCACTGTACTAATGACACTGACTGGGAAGGGGTTAACATCAGGGGCGATCAAAGGGTTAACTGTGTGCCTAGCTATTGTTTTTCTGTATTGGGGGAGGTGTTTATTCTAGGGGAAGGCATACATCCTTGTCTCTGCTTTGCAGGAACACAGGATCCATGCCTTACCTGCTGACAGAATGGCAATCTGCCTTATTTACATAGACGGATCGCCGTTCTGCCTTTGTACCGACCGATCAGCGGGTACTGGCAGACATTGGGTCTGCAGAACCCGCTGATCAGATCACAACGGGAGAGAGCTGCCGCTGGCACACACTCGCGCTCGATACCTGGAAGTGTGGGATCACAGATATATACATGATCCTGCACAGCGCGGCTGTCCTGTAGCAGTAAAACTGCTATAGGTCGGTTAGCAAGTGGGTATAGAATTCAGCTTCCTGATTGGACAGAGAAGTAGCAGCAGCAGACATATGAGGTCATCCCTCTGTTCACTCTGCTCTATCTTCCTGCCAGCACACTGACATGCCATTGTGCTTCCCCTCCCACTCCCAGTCTGAGTGCTGCTGTCCTGGGAATTTAAAAGCCAATGTAATGCATATGTGCAGATTTGCATAAAGAGGGTGGGCTTTAAAGCCAACATGCTGCACATATGGGCGGCAGAGGTTTCCATGCTGAGAGCTCCAAGAGATCCAAGTTCCTAGTAGTAATCAGGACCTGGCAGGATCAGCTCCTGATCATGTAACAGCCAGTCATAGTGGTCATGTGATCAGGCAGACCTTTCTCCCCCCTTCCAGATAAAGGGATGCTAAAGCTGGAGTGGGAATCTCCTGGCTTAGTGGTTAGCACTCCTGCCTTGCAGCACTGGGGTCCTCAGTTTAAAACTTAGCCAGGGCACTACCTACATGGAGTTTGCATGTTCTCCCTGTGCTTGTGGAATCCGTCCACCTCACAGGTGTGGCATATCAAGGTGCTGATTAGACAGCATGATTATTGCACAGGTGTGCCCTAGGCTGGCCACAATAAAAGGCCGCTCTAAAATGTGCAGTTTTATCACACAGCACAATGCCACAGATGTCGCAAGTCTTGAGGGAGCGTGCAATTGGCATGCTGACTGCAGGAATGTCCACCAGAGCTGTTGCCTGTGAATTGAATGTTCATTTCTCTACCATAAGCCGTCTCCAAAGGCATTTCAGAAAATTTGGCAGTACATCCAACCGCCTCACAACCGCAGACCACGTGTAACCACACCAGCCCAGGACCTCCACATCCAGCATCTTCACCTCCAAGATCATCTGAGACCAGCAACCCGGACAGCTGCTGAAACAATCGGTTTCCATAACCAAAGAATTTCTGCACAAACTGTCAGAAACCGTCTCAGGGAAGCTCATATGCATGCTCGTCCTCCTCATTGGGGTCTCGACCTGACTGCAGTTCGTCGTCGTAACTGACTTGAGTGGGCAAATGCTCACATTCGGTGGCGTCTGGCACTTTTGAGAGATGTTCTCTTCACGGATGAATCCCGGTTTTATCTGTTCAGGGCAGATGGCAGACAGCGTGTATGGCGTCGTGTAGGTGAGCGGTTTACTGATGTCAACGTTGTGGATCGAGTGGACCATGGTGGCAGTGGGGTTATGGTATGGGCAGGCATAAGTTGTCTATGGAGTGGCCCATGGTGGTGGTGGGGTTATGGTATGGGCAGGCATACGTTGTCTATGGGGTGGCCCATGGTGGCGGTGGGGTTATGGTATGGGCAGGCATACGTTGTCTATAGAGTGGCCCATGGTGGCGGTGGGGTTATGGTATGGGCAGGCATACGTTGTCTATGGAGTGGCCCATGGTGGTGGTGGGGTTATGGTATGGGCAGGCATACGTTGTCTATGGAGTGGCCCATGGTGGTGGTGGGGTTATGGTATGGGCAGGCATACGTTGTCTATGGAGTGGCCCATGGTGGCGGTGAGGTTATGGTATGGGCAGGCATACGTTGTCTATGGAGTGGCCCATGGTGGCGGTGGGGTTATGGTATGGGCAGGCATACGTTGTCTATGGAGTGGCCCATGGTGCTGGTGGGGTTATGGTATGGGCAGGCGTACATTGTGGATGGAGTGGCCCATGGTTGGGGTGGGGTTTTGGTATGGGCAGGCATACGTTGTCTATGGAGTGGCCCATGGTTGGGGTGGGGTTTTGGTATGGACAGGCATACGTTGTCTATGGAGTGGCCGATGGTGGCGGTGGTGTTATGGTATGGGCAGGCATACGTTGTCTATGGAGTGGCCCATGGTGGCGGTGGGGTTATGGTATGGGCAGGCATACGTTGTCTATGGAGTGGCCCATGGTGGCGGTGGGGTTATGGAATGGGCAGGCGTACATTGTGGATGGAGTGGCCCATGGTTGGGGTGGGGTTTTGGTATGGGCAGGCGTATGTTATGGACAACGAACACAGGTGCATTTTATTGATTGCATTTTGAATGCACAGAGATACCGTGATGAGATCCTGAGGACCATTATTGTGCCATTCATCCACGACCATCACCTCATGTTGCAGCATGATAATGCACGGCCCCATGTTGCAAGGATCTGTACACCATTCCTGGAAGCTGGAAACATCCCAGTTCTTGCATGGCCAGCATACTCACTGGACATGTCACCCATTGAGCCTGTTTGGGATGCTCTGGATCGGCATATACGACAGCGTGTTCCAGGTCCTGCCAATATCCAGCAACTTCGCACAGCCATTGAAGAGGAGTGGACCAACATTTCACAGGAACCAATCACCAACCTGATCAACTCTATGCCAAGGAGATGTGTTGCACTGTGTGAGGCCAATGGTGGTCACACCAGATACTGACTGGTTTTCGGACCCCCCAGACCCCCCCAATACAGTAAAACTGCACATTTTAGAGTGGCCTTTTATTGTGGCCAGCCTAAGGCACACCTGTGCAATAATCATGCTGTCTAATCAGCATCTTGATATGCCACACCTGTGAGATGTATGGATTATCTCGGCAAAGGAGAAGCGATCACTAACACAGATTTAGACAGATTTGTGAACAATAATGGAGAGAAATCGGCCTTTTGTGTACATAGAAAAAGTCTTAGATCTTTGAGTTCAGCTCATGAAAAATGGGAGCAAATAACAAAAGTGTTGCGTTTATAATTTTGTTCAGTGTAATATGTTTATTTCCTTTGATCGTCAGCTCCATCTAGTGGCCATAAGGCAGTATTTTCTTAAAATACCTCATTCAGGAAAATACTGCATTATGGCGTCCTATGAATGGTGGCGGTGTCAGAAGACTGCCCTGTAGTCAGGGTGCAGAGGGGCAGCTACTCGGCATACAGCCTCAGCAGGATCTGGAAGAGCGGGGCTTTCACTGTAGTAGTGATTACAGTGATTTACAGCTTCCCCAGAGTCCCCCAGATATGATTTTCTGTATTTCTTCGAGATCTGTGCAGTAATCCAGTGTGAGACTTCCTGTAATAAAGACCGCTCACTGCTGCTCTCTCTCCATGTGCAGGGTGACTGGTCTTGTCTCCGCCCCCAGCTGTAGTTTTCTGCAGGCAGCTGGTAGTGGGTGGAGCCTGCTGGGCCCCTCCCACAGCTCTGCTCTCTGCACAGGCTATGTACAGCACACTGATGATGTCATTACTACTTTTACAGTGTAGTATCTTGGTTTATGTAAGTTTTTGGTAATAGTTAAAGGTTCAGTCCATGCAATGATGAGTCTGATTGTCTAAATGAGGGATCTCCAAACTACGTCCCGGGGGCCACATCAGGCCCACAGCTGGAGCCAGTGATGTATCCCCAGACTCAGTGCGCAGACTGAGGATTCAGATCAGTTGGTGTCTGCTTCTGATTAGGACCCTGATGTATGGGGACCCTGATGTATGGGGAACTCTGATAGGGGCCTTGATATATTGGGGACCTCTGATGGGGACCCTGATGTATGCGGGGAACTATGATGGGGACCCTGATGTAATGGGGAACTCTGATGGGGACCCTGATGTATGGGGGAACTCTGATGGGGGCCCTGATGTTTGGGGGAACTTTTATGGGACCCTGATGTATGGGGGAACGTTTATGGGACCCTGATGTATGGGGGAACTCTGATGGGGACCCTGATGTATGGGGGAACTCTGATGGGGGCCCTGATGTATGGGAGGAAATCAGGGGCCCTGATGTATGGGGGAACTCTGATGGGGGCCCTGCTGTATGGGGGAACTCTGATGAGGACCTTGATATATTGGGGAACTCTGATGGGGACCCTGATGTATGCGGGGAACTCTGATGGGGACCATAATGTATGGGGGAACTCTAATGGGGACCATAATGTATGGGGGAACTCTGATGGGGGCCCTGATGTATGGGGGAACTTTAATGGGGACCATGATGTATGGGGGAACTCTGATGGGGGCCCTGATGTATGGGGGGACTTTTATGGGACCCTGATGTATGGGGGAACTCTGATGGAGACCCTTATGTATAGGGGAACTCTGATGGGGACCCTGATGTATGGGGGCACTCTGATGGGGACCCTGATGTATGGGGGAACTCTGATGGGGGTCCTGATGTATGGGGGGAACTCTGATAGGGGCCCTGATGTATGGGGGAACTTTTATGGGACCCTGATGTATGGGGGAACTCTGATGGAGACCCTTATGTATAGGGGAACTCTGATGGGGACCCTGATGTATGGGGGCACTATGATGGGGACCCTGATGTATGGGGGAACTCTGATGGGGGCCCTGATGTATGGGGGGGAACTCTGATAGGGGCCCTGATGTATGGGGGAACTCTGATGGGGGCCCTGCTGTATGGGGGAACTCTGATGAGGACCCTGATGTATTGGGGAACTCTGATGGGGACCCTGATATATGGGGGAACTTTGATGGGACCCTGATGTATGGGGGTAACTCTGATGGGGACCCTGATGTAGGGGTTAACTCTGATGGGGACCCTGGTGAATAGGAGAACTCTGATGGGGACCCTGATGAATGGGGGAACTCTGATGGGGGCCCTGATGTATGGGGGAACTATGATGGGGACTCTGATGTAAAGAGGGAAGCCTGATAGGGATCCTAATGTAAGGGAGGACTCCAATGGGGGAACTCTGATTAGGAAGGTGAAGGCCTTATGGGGACCTTGATGTAAGGGGGGGACTCTGATAGGGAACCTGATGTATGGGGAAATCTCATGGGGACCCTGATGTAAGGGGGAACTCTGATGGGGACCTTGATGTAGCGGGAAACTCTGAAGGTGACCCTGATGGAAAAGAGGGAATCTGATGGGGAAATCTAATGGGGACCCTGTTATAAGGTGGAACACTGATAGGGACCCATATGGAATTGGGAACCCTGATGTAAGGGGGGACTCTGATAGGAAACCTGATGTAAAGGGGAACTCTGATGGGGAGCTCTGATGAGGACCCTAATGGTAAAAGGGAATCTGATGGGGACCCCAATGTAAAGGGGAACTCTAATGGAGACCCTGATGGAAAGGGATAACTCTAATGGGGACCCCAATGTAAAGGGGAACTCTAATGGAGACCCTGATGGAAAGGGGGACTCTGAAGGGGACCCTGATGTGAGATGGGACTCTCATGGTGACTCTGATGTAATTGGGGATTCCAATGGGGTCCCTTAAGTAAAGGGGCTAACTCTAAACGGGACCCTAATGTAAGATGGGAATCTGATAGGGACCCTGATGTATGGGGAACTCTGAATCCTGAGCACTCTGATAGGGATGGGGGTGGCAAGCTTCTAAAATGAATTTATTTTCCGGAGTGTATTTATTCATTTATTTATACAGCTGATTTTTTTTGACCCATGAATATTTGTGAAATATGGCCGTTCTTGCGTTCTATTGAGAAGCTTGGAGGCCCCTTTGGGTGTTCCTGCCTCCTAGGTGTTATCAATATCCCATCTGGATTTCCCATGATATAAAACCAAGCTGGAAGAGTGGGATTGTGCCACAGGTGTGCCGGTGTGGGAACTCAAACGCAGTGCAGTCCCCACTAATGTTCAAGAAATATATATATAAAATGTTAGGCTTAAAGCCGAATTCCAGGTATGATCTGTATTGTATAGTTATATTGATCCAGTTGGACACATTATACTCTATATTGTCAAAAGTATTGGGACACCTGCCTTTACACACACATGAACTTTAATGACATCCCAGTCTTAGTCCGTAGGGTTCAATATTGAGTTGGCCCACCCTTTGCAGCTATAACAGCTTCAACTCTTCTGGGAAGGCTGTCCACAAGGTTTAGGAGTGTCTATGGGAATGTTTGACCATTCTTCCAGACCAAAAATATCCACTCACAGTTAGGCAGTAAAAGATGCGGTTTCAGCAGACATCCGGGGCCGTGCGTTCCATGGCCCTCAATATCCTCTAGTGGAAGTGACGCAATTTGTTAGAAGATCCTGCTCTACATACCTTTCCTTTGAACAACTGAAACCGCAGCTTTTACTGCCTAACTGTGAGTGGATATTTTTCATGTAATAAATAAATTATTTTAACATACTACACCAGTGATGGCGAACCTTGGCACCCCAGATGTTTTGGAACTACATTTCCCATGATGCACTCTGCAGTGTAATTGAGAATCATGGGACATGTATTTCCAAAACATCTGGGGTGCCAAGGTTCACCATCACTGTACTACACTATGGGCGTATCGCTATATTTTCTCCATATGTGAGCGATGGCAACATAGGAAGTCGGTAGGAAAGCTGGGAAGTCCAGGGATACATCCTTACTGCAATAAAGGCTACATGCCCCTGCAGGGGTAAGGATCTGTGGTGAGTGCATTACCATAAGGCAGTGATGGCGAACCTTGGCACCCCAGATGTTTTGGAACTACATTTCCCACAATGCTTATGCACTCTGCAGTGTAGTTGAGCATCATGGGAAATGTAGTTCCAAAAAATCTGGGGTGCCAAGGTTCGCCATCACTGCCATAGGGAATAAGCACCTGCATGAGCCTTGATGCACTAAGGAGTAATAAAGCACAATCACCATATGTTTGGATATATTTCACTGCACAGGATCACAAGGAAGGCTCCCCATTGATTTTGAACACTCATATAAGGATTAAAGAAGCACAAGCACTTTTTCAGCTATTCGGAAATAGCTGCAATTTACACAGGATTACCATTGTATGGACTGTTAAAACATTATCACGAACCAGCACTATTTATTTGATTGGTGTCACCTCAAGGGTATTGTATTGGTTTTATTTATTTATTTTCATCTATATAAGAACCTTTAATTATGCCCGTGGGATAATTGATCATAGAGGTACTCCATTTAATAGCACATTGACACTTTACAAAATCATTATTTATTTATTTCACATTTGCATCTTGCATATTTATTTGTGCACGCCACTCCCTCTAGTGGCTAAGGAAGGGCATCACTTTTTCAGCACGGCTTTTTTTTTATCCAGCACCATGACACTTTTTTTTTTACCATTGATGAATATTTATTTATTTATTTATTAGTATTTATTGTTATTGCATCTATTCTTGACTTTGGTTTAATATTGGATTGAACACACACCAGAGAAGCGCCCACCTCACATCCCCCCTTTTTTTTATTCATTTCAATATTTCCATTTGGAAATATAGAGGTGGCAGGACACTCCAACACATTGGTTACCACACATACCTACAGAATTTCCAGAGCGCGGGATAGTCCCAGACTTTTTCTTGCACAAAGCAAGGTCCATAAAGACATAGATGAGCGAGTTTGGGGTGGAGGAACTTGACTGGCCTGCACAGAGTCCTGACCTCAACCCAATAGAACACCTTTGGGATAATTTAGAACGGAGACTGCGAGCCAGGCCTTCTTGTCCAACATCAGTGCCTAACCTCACAAATGCGCTTCTGTTAGAATGGTCAAACATTCCCATAGACACACTCCTAAACCTTGTGGACAGCCTTCCCAGAAGAGTTGAAGCTGTTGTAGCTGCAAAGGGTGGGTCAACCCAATATTGAACCCTACAGACTAAGACTGGGATGCCATTAAATTTCATGTGTGTGTAAAGGCAGGCGTCCCAATAGCCGACAATGACTGTAGTAGTTGGCGCTACTACAGTGATAGTCACAAACTTGCAGGTCCTGTGCTGAGCGGCTTTACCTCTACACAATGTTCGCAGGAAGAGGGGTGGAGTGGGCACAAACTCTGCACAATGTTTGCGGGGGGGGGGGGTGTTGTGGGCACACACTCTGCATAATGTTTGTTGGGGGGGGAGTGGGCACACACTCTGCACAATGTTTGCGGGGGGGGGGGGAGTGGGCACACACTCTGCACAATGTTTGCGGGGGGGGGGGAGTGGGCACACACTCTGCACAATGTTTGCGGGGGGGGATGTGGGCACACACTCTGCACAATGTTTGTGGGGGGGGGATGGGGGCACATACTCTGCACAATGTTTGCGGGGGGGGGAGTGGGCACACACTCTGCACAATGTTTGCGGGGGGGGGGGGGGATGTGGGCACACACTCTGCACAATGTTTGTGGGGGGGGGATGGGGGCACACACTCTGCACAATGTTTGTGGGGGGGGGGGATGGGGGTGGAGTGGGCACACACTCTGCACAATGTTTGCGGGGGAGGGGGGGGAGTGGGCACGCACTCTACACAATGTTTGCGTGGGGGGGGGGGGATGGGGGTGGAGTGGGCACTCAGCATAGAGTTCAATATCGCAACTTTTGTAAAAAAAATACTTGATAGATGCCCTAATTTTTTGTATGATGCTTCTTTGTAATATACAGGATGTACTTATTATTGGCTAACATTCATTCTGGCATAAACATTGATGAAAAGTTATTCTTTGGGTCAGTTAAAATATTTTATAAATGCTATTTGTTAACAAAATGTATCTGTGACTTCCCGTAATTACTCTGCGCAAGCGGATCAAAAGTAGGAGGTAATGCAGAATGAGACAGTCAGGAATTACAACATTGCTTACTGCATAGCTAAAAAAAATTATTTTAGCAGATTTAGAATGATATGTTTTAGTAATAGAAGTATTGATGTTAATATAAAGCATTTTAAAAAGTACCTATAGTATACTTGTTAGTCCCTCTGGTAACCGCAAACTTATAATTGAACACTAGATGGCAGCAGAAGCTTTTGTAGATTTCAGCTGGTTGCACTGCCTTGTAATTCTAGCAGAAGGTGGCTATAGGGAATGACAGCAGAGGTACCGCAGTGTTCTCATCTGATTTCTTTTTTTTTTATGTCATTTGGGATGAAGATGTTCAATACACTGTTAGGAAATGCATTATCATCTATATACAATGTAAAATAATGAGTACATTACACAATGATATGCACATAGACGCAAAGATATTAAAAAGTGCTCATAATGCACTTAGATAGAGGCATCAAACAAAACACATTGGTGAAAAAAACAGTACAAGGTAAAGTAATATAAATCCTAGAAAATGTCAGAGACTACGGGCGTGCTGCAGGAAAATATCGGAGACTGCGGACGTGTTGGTGGAGAATGTAAGAGACTGCATGCATGCTACAGGAGAATGTAAGAGACTGCAGGCATGCTACAGGAGAATGTCAGACTGCAGACATGTTACAGGAGAATATCAGAGACTGCAGACATGTTACAGGAGAATATCAGAGACTGCAGACATGTTACAGGAGAATATCAGAGACTGCAGACATGTTACAGGAGAATGTAGGAGACTGCAGGCATGTTACAGGAGATGGTCAGAGACTGCTGACATGTTACAGGAGAATGTCAGAGACTGCAGGCATGCTACAGGAGAATATCAGAGACTGCAGACATGTTACAGGAGAATGTCAGAGACTGCAGGCATGTTACAGGAGAATATCAGAGACTGCAGACATGTTACAGGAGAATGTCAGAGACTGCAGGCATGTTACAGGAGAATGTCAGAGACTGCAGACATGTTACAGGAGAATATCAGAGACTGCAGACATGTTACAGGAGAATGTCAGAGACTGCAGGCATGTTACAGGAGATGGTCAGAGACTGCAGGCATGTTACAGGAGAATATCAGAGACTGCAGACATGTTACAGGAGAATGTCAGAGACTGCAGACATGCTACAGGAGAATATCAGAGACTGCAGACATGTTACAGGAGAATGTCAGAGACTGCAGACATATTACAGGAGAATATCAGAGACTGCAGACATGTTACAGGAGAATATCAGAGACTGCAGACATGCTACAGGAGAATATCAGAGACTGCAGACATGTTACAGGAGAATGTCAGAGACTGCAGACATGTTACAGGAGAATATCAGAGACTGCAGACATGTTACAGGAGAATATCAGAGACTGCAGACATGTTACAGGAGAATATCAGAGACTTCAGGCATGTTACAGGAGAATATCAGAGACTGCTGACATGTTACAGGAGAATGTCAGAGACTGCAGACATGTTACAGGAGAATATCAGAGACTGCTGACATGTTACTGGAGAATATCAGAGACTGCTGACATGTTACAGGAGAATGTCAGAGACTGCAGGCATGTTACCGGAGAATATCAGAGACTGCAGACATGTTACAGGAGAATGTAGGAGACTGCAGACATGTTACAGGAGATGGACAGAGACTGCAGGCATGTTACAGGAGAATGCCAGAGACTGCAGACACGTTACAGGAGAATATCAGAGACTGCAGACATGTTACAGGAGAATATCAGAGACTGCTGACATGTTACAGGAGAATGTCAGAGACTGCAGGCATGTTACCGGAGAATATCAGAGACTGCAGACATGTTACAGGAGAATGTAGGAGACTGCAGACATGTTACAGGAGATGGACAGAGACTGCAGGCATGTTACAGGAGAATATCAGAGACTTCAGACATGTTACAGGAGAATGTCAGAGACTGCCGACATGTTACAGGAGAATATCAGAGACTGCAGACATGTTACAGAAGAATATCAGAGACTGCTGACATGTTACAGGAGAATGTCAGAGACTGCAGACATGTTACAGGAGAATGTAGGAGACTGCAGACATGTTACAAGAGATGGTCAGAGACTGCAGACATGTTACAGGAGATGGTCAGAGACTGCAGACATGTTACAGGAGATGGTCAGAGACTGCAGACATGTTGCAGAAGAATGTAAGAGACTGCAGACATGTTGCAAGAGATGGTCAGAGACTGCAGACATGTTACAGGAGATGGTCAGAGACTGCAGACATGTTGCAGAAGAATGTAAGAGACTGCAGACATGTTGCAAGAGATGGTCAGAGACTGCAGACATGTTACAGGAGATGGTCAGAGACTGCAGACATGTTGCAGAAGAATGTAAGAGACTGCAGACATGTTACAGGAGATGGTCAGAGACTGAAGACATGTTACAGGAGATGGTCAGAGACTGCAGACATGTTGCAGAAGAATGTAAGAGACTGCAGACATGTTACAGGAGATGGTCAGAGACTGCAGACATGTTACAGGAGAATGTCAGAGACTGCAGACATGTTACAGGAGAATATCAGAGACTGCAGACATGTTACAGGAGATGGTCAGAGACTGCAGACATGTTGCAGAAGAATGTAAGAGACTGCAGACATGTTACAAGAGATGGTCAGAGACTGAAGACATGTTACAGGAGAATGTCAGAGACTGCAGACATGTTACAGGAGAATGTCAGAGACTGCAGACATGTTACAGGAGAATATCAGAGACTGCAGACATGTTACAGGAGATGGTCAGAGACTGCAGTCATGTTGCAGAAGAATGTAAGAGACTGCAGACATGTTACAAGAGATGGTCAGAGACTGAAGACATGTTACAGGAGATGGTCAGAGACTGAAGACATGTTACAGGAGAATGTAGGAGACTGCAGACATGCTGCAGGAGATGGTCAGAGACTGCAGACATGTTACAGGAGAATATCAGAGACTGCAGACATGTTACAGGAGAATATCAGAACCTGCAGACGTGTTACAGGAGAATATCAGAACCTGCAGATGTGTTACAGGAGATGGTCAGAGGTGGGCAGGGGTCAGCACTCCTGAAAGGTGCAGGTTGTATTCAGGGAATTTAGGGCCACATGTGGAGTTGTGCAGAGGCTACAGAGCTGCCAGGAGCCAGGCGTATAAGGAACCTGAAATTGATTTGTTGTAAGCAGAAAAATGGGCATTGCAGTTTGTTGTGTATGGGGCTGCGTAGATGCAGACGGGTCAGGGTGCCCATGCTGACCCGTGTCCACAGCCAAAAGTGCCTACGATGGACATGTGAGCATCAGAACAAGCAAGAAGAAGGTGACTAGGTCACGTTTTCTTTAACATCATGTGGATGGCCGGGTGCATCACTTACCTGGGGAGGAGATGGCACCAGGATGCAGTATGGGAAGAAGACAAGCCGGCGGAGGCAGTGTGATGCTTAAGGCAATGTTCTGCTGGGAAAACTTGGCTCCTGCCATTCACGTGGACCTTGTTGGTGGCCAAGTACACTACACACCTTCATGGAAATGGTATTTCCTGATGGTAGTGGCCTCTTCCAGTGCGATAATGTGCCCTGCCACACTGCAGGAATGGTTCAAGAATGGTTTGAGGAACACAGCAGTGTGTTTCAGGGGTTGATTTGGACTTCAAATTCTCCAGATCTCAATCGAATTAATCATCTGTGGGATGGGCTGGAAAAAGGAGTCCGATATATGGAAGCCTCACCTCTCAATTTACAGGACTTTAGGGATCTGATACTGATGGCTTGGTGATACCACAGCATACCTTCAGAGATCTAGTGAGGTCCATGGTTCGATGGGTCAACGCTGTTTTGGCAACAAAAAGGGGACCTACCCAGTATTAGGTGGGTGGTTATAAAGTTATGGCTGATCGGTGTATATACTGTAGTTAGTCAGACTGAAAAAAAGACACAAGCCCATCTAGTTCAACCAACAGAGTAAAAAAAATAAATAATAAAAAAAAATATAAATACATTCATATACAGTATATATACACACACACTGTACATACACACATACACAAGCCTATACCCACAGTTAATCCAGTTGATCTTCTCCTTCTTCTTTCTCCTCTTCCTGCTTTCCCCTCCTCTTGCTTCCTCCTCCTCCTTCTTCTTCCTTCTCCTCCTCCTTCTCCTTCCTCCTTCTTTCTCTCTTTCCTCCTCCTGCTTCTTCTTTCTTCTGTCTCCTCCTTCTTCTTCTTTCTCCTCCTTCTCCTCCTTCTTCTTTCTCCTCCTTCTCCTTCTTTCTCATCTTTCTCCTCTTCCTGCTTTCTCTCCTCCTCTTGCTTCCTCCTCCTCCTTCTTCTTTCTTCTGCTTCCTTCTCCTCCTCCTCCTTCTCTTTTCTTCTCCTCCTCCTTCTCCTTCCTTCTCCTGCTCTTTCTCCTTCCTCCTTTCTCTCTTTCCTCCTCCTGCTTTTTCTTCTTTCTCCTCCTCCTCCTTATTCTTCGTCTTCTTCTTTCTCCTCCTTCTCCTTCTTCTTCTTCCTCTTCTTTCTTCTTCTTCTCCTTCTTCTTTCTCCTCCTCCTCCTTCTTTTTCTTTCTCCCCCTCCTCCTTCTTCTTTCTCCCCCCCTCCTCCTTCTCTTTCTTTCTCCTTTTCTTCCTTCTTTTTCTTTCTACTCCTTTTTCTTCTTCTTTTTCTTCTTCTTCTTTCAACTCCTTTTTTTCTACTCCTACTTCTTCTTCTTCCTCTTCTTCTTTCTCCTCTTCCTCCTTCTCTTTCTTTCTCATTTTTCTCCTTTTCCTCCTTCTTCTTTTTCTTTCTCCTCCTTCTTCTTCTTTCAACTCCTTCTTTTTACTACTCCTACTTCTTCCTCTTCTTCTTCTTTCTCCTCCTTTTTTCTCCTCCTTCTTCTACTGTCTCCTTCTTATTCTCCCTGGGCAGTGGTTTACAATATAAAGGGAGACTGTACAGTAACAATAAAGTTCAATACAAGGGCATTAGGAGAGCCTTGCCCATATGAGCTTACAATCTAATAGGGATGAGGCAAGTGATACAAGAGGTAATAACTGTGGATTAGTGATCGACCCATATCATTTTTTTATTACCGATACCGATATTTTGGTTATCGCATATCGGTATCGGCTGATATTGGCCGATATTTCTGTACATTAAAAATTTTTTTTTTTGACAGGTACTCTTGTGGAGGGATCTGGGGGTCTATAAGACCCCAAACCCCTCCTCTGCACTTAACCACTTGCCGACTGCTCACAGTATATTTACTGCGGCAGTCAGCCCCTCACAGGCAGAGCTACGTAGGTCTACGTCGCTAGCCTGTGAGCGTCTCAGGAGCGAGACCCCCCCGCGCGTGTGACCGGCGGACCCGATCGTCCGCCGGTCACTCGCGATCGTCGGTGGAGAGGGAGAAAGGCAGGCGGCTTGTGTAAACACAGCCGCCTGTCATTCTCCCCGGTGTATGAATGATGATCATACTACTATGTAGAACCGTTGATCACTGTTCATACATCTCAAGCCACAGCCAATCACAGTTAGAAGCACGCCCCTAGGGACACAAATAACCCCTCCCTCTCAAAAAAAGTTAACCCCTTCCCTGCCAGTGTAATTTTACAGTAACAGTGCATATGTATAGCACTGATTACTGTAGAAATGTCACTGGTAACCCAAAAAGTGTCAAAAATGTCAGTCAAGGGTCCGATCTGTCCGCCGCAATGTTGCAGTCCCGCAAAAAAAAAAAAAAAAAATCGCAGATCGCCGCCATTACGCGTTAAAAAAAAAAACAACAAAAATGACAAAAATATTTCCCTTTGTTGGTAAACGCGATAACTTTTGCGCAAACCAATCAAAATACGCTTTTTGCGATTTTTTTTTACCAAACATATGTAGCATAAAGCAAATTGGCCGAAAATGTTAAAAAATTTTGATTTTTAAATTTTTTGTTTGGGGAATTTCATATAAAAAAATGTGAAAAATATTGTTATTTTTGCAAAATTGACGCTCTTTTTTTGTTTATAGCGCATGATCAAAAAAAAAAAAAAAATCGCACTGGTGATCTGACCAAAAGAAAGCTCTGTTTGTAGGGAAAAAAAGGACGTCAAATTCGTTTAGGTACAGCATCGTACGACCGCGCAATTGTCCGTTAAATTCACGCAGTGCCGAATCGCAAAATAGGCCCTGGTCAGGAAGGGGGTAAAATCTTCGGGGCTTAAGTGGTTAAAAGCATTCAAAACGCCAAGTTTGGTTGTTTTGAATGCTGCCATTTTTTTGAATTTGGCCTCACTTCCGGGTTTTTACATGGAGACCCGATCAGAGCTGAATGCGGCTTTGATCGGGTCTCCGGCGGCCATGCAGGCTGGTTGCCCGGGTCTCCCGGTGGGATGGGAGACCCGGGCGAACCGCGGAAGGATCCCTCGCAGCAACAATAGTTCCGTCCCACCAACAATAGATCCCTCGCAGAAACAATAGTTCCGCCCCACCAAAACATCCCTTGTGACAGCAATATGCAGTGACAGGTACTCTTTATGGAGGGATCGAGGGTCTAAAAGACCCTAGACCCCTCCACTACACTTCTATGTATGCAAAACACCGAAAACTGCGTTTTTGCATACAGCCGTTTTTTATAAAATTTGCCGCCTTTTGCAGCACAGTAACCCGGAAGTGACGTCATGGATACCGCCTCCCTGTTACGTCATCGGAGACCTGATTGAAGCCGTTTCCGGCATTCATTGGGACTCCATCCAGCCGGCGGACGTGGCGGCTGGGTGCTCAGGGCTCCCGGTGGGACGGGAGCCCCGAGCAAAGTCACGGAAGGCGGGGGGGGGGGGGACGTCCCCTCCTGCTCACCGGGTAACGATCGAGAGGCGCATCGGTCCTTACTGACGGAAAGCCGACCGTTGACACTAAACCACGGTATCGGGATGGTGTCTCTAGCTAGAGGCATCATCCCGGTATACTACCGCAAAGTTTACCGACGTAAATATACGTTAGTATGGGGAAAGTGGTTAATGACCAGGTCCAATTTCTGGCATTTGTTAAAATCAGTATTTTTTGCTAGAAAATTACTTAGAACTCCCAAACATTATATATAGATTTTTAGCAGAAACCCTAGAGAATAAAACGGAGATTGTTGCAATACTTTATGTCACACTATATTTGCGCAGATGTCTTACAAACACATTTTTTTTTTTAAAAAAATACACCTTTTTAATAAAAAAATAAGAAAACAGTTAAGTTAGCTTAATTTTTTTCTATAATGTGAAAGATAATGTTACGCTGAGTAAATTGTTACCTAATATCTCATGCTTAACCACATAGCCACCGCCCGCCGCAGTTTTACTACTGCAGGCAGCCGCTCCTGGGCAAAGTGACATCAGCCGGGGAGCCAGGGCGTGCGACCGGCGGCTCCGATGGCCGCCGACCACTCACGATCTCTCGCAGCTGAGAGAGAAGGACAGACGTTTTTTTTTTAAAAAAACACCTGTGCTCAAATTAAAAAAAAAAATAAAATAAAAAAAATTTGTAGCTGCCCCCGTCGACGTGAGCTCGTGCACGAAAGAAAATGTATACAAAAAAATTTAATTGCTGTTCAAACCACACATGTGAGGTATTGCCGTGATCGCCAGAGCGAGAGCAATAATTAAAAAAAAAAAGAACTACTCTCTAACTGTAAACTGGTAACCGGTAAACATTTTTAAAGCGTCGCCTATGGAGATTTTTATTGACCGTAGTTTGTCGCCATTCCGCAGGTGTGCACAATTTTAAACCGTAAGATGTTGGGTATCTAAATGCAGTGAAATGTAATTTTTCATAATTTTTCCAAATGGCGTGACAAAAAATATTGCAATGACCGCCATTTTATTCTCCAGAGTCTTTGCTAAAAAAAATAAATATATATACAGGTCCCTCTCAAAAAATTAGCATATTGTGATAAAGTTCATTATTTTCTGTAATGTACTGATAAACATTAGACTTTCATATATTTTAGATTCATTACACACAACTGAAGTAGTGCAAGCCTTTTATATATATATATAATGTTTGGGGGTTCTAAGTAGTTTTCTATCAAAAAATACTGATTTTAACTTGTGAATAACATTTGTCAAAAATGGGCTTTGTCCTTAAGTGGTTAATGTGAGATCTGGGGTCAAAAAGACCTCCCATCTCATGTTTACACCTAAAGAGGAAGGAAAGTCTAAAATATAATTTGTAGCTATAGGAGATCCTATAATAAGGCTTACCTATAGGTACTGTAAATATCTCCTAAAGGTGCACCGTTTAGGAGATATTTACATTGCATGCAGCAGATTACGTCATCCGCGCATGCGCTCTGAAGGAATAGCCACCTGTGCCATTCCTTTAGATACCTGTGCCATGACCGACGGCTCCTGCGCGCATGCGCGGGGGTGACGTCATTGTGGCTCCAGCCTGTCTCACAGCTAAAGTCCATGGACCCGGAAGGAAGACCAGGAGAAAATGGGCGCTGGACTACATCACATCGCTGGAGGGCTTCGTTTTCAGGTAAGTTTCACATAATGTGCTAGTATGTGATGCATACTAGCACATTATGCCTTTACCTTGCAGACCAAAAAAAAAAATAAATGTAACCAGCGGTTTACAACCGCTTTAAAAGCAATTAAAAAAAAAAAGTTTAATTTTTATTTTTTCCAGAAAAAAATGGGCCCTTTAACCACTTAAGCCCCGGAGGATTTGGCTGCTAAACGACCAGGGGGTATTTTGCGATTCGGCACTGCGTGACTTTAACGGACAATTGCGCGGTCGTGCGACGCTGTACCTAAACTAATTTGGCGTCCTTTTTTTCCCACAAACAGAGCTTTCTTTTGGCGGTATTTGATCACCTGTGCTATTTTTTGATCACGCGCTATAAACAAAAAAAGAGCGTCAATTTTGCAAAAATAGCAATATTTTTCCCTTTTTTTTTATATGAAATTCCCCCCAAAAAAATGTAAAAATCAAAATTTTTTAACATTTTCGGCCAATTTGTTTTATGCTACCTATGTTTGGTAAAAAAAATCGCAAAAAGCGTATTTTGATTGGTTTGCGCAAAAGTTATTGCGTTTACTAACTAAGGGAAAGATTTTTGTCATTTTTGTTGTTTTTTTTTTTAACGCGTAATGGCGGCGATCTATGATTTTTTTTGCGGTACTGCGACATTGCGGCGGACAGATCGGACCCTTGACTGACATTTTTGACACTTTTGGGGTTACCAGTGACATTTCTACAGTAATCAGTGCTATATATATGCACTGTTACTGTAAAAATACACTGGTAGTGAAGGGGTTAACTTTATTTGAGAGGGAGGGGCTGTGTGTGTCCCTAGGGGCGTGATTGTAACTGTGATTGGCTGTGGCTTCAGCTGTATGCAGAGTGATCAACGGATCTACATAGTAGATCCATATGATCATCTCTCATACAGAGGGGAGAATGACAGGCAGCTTGTTTACACAAGCTGCCTGACTTTCTCCCTCTCCCCCGCCGATCGCAGAGTGGCCGGCGGACATCGGGTCCGCCGGTCACACGCGCGGGGGGGTCCGTGAACACGCGGGAGCGGGAGCGCGCCTCCGGCGGCGCGCGCTCGCTCCCTAGACCCTCACAAGCTAGTGACGTAGCCCTACGTCACTTTGCCTGTGAGGGGCTGACCGCCCACGTAAGGGGTTAAGGCAAGAGGGCGAAATTGGAATTTGATGTCGCTCTGGTCCTCCAAGGGCATAGAGTAGAGTGGAAGCCATCTTGCCCTCACTCCACTTCTTTCCCGTCTGTATAAGGGATCGGATTTTTTCTGTCGTTGGCGATTTCTCCGGTAAGCAGCAGAAATGACCGGAAAGCGGCAAGAGGGGGGCAGCTCTCCCGCCGCAAATAAAAGTGATCCTGTAGCGAATCCTCCGCTGGGACCACTTTTATGTTAAAGCGGACCGCCCACTGTTTAAAATGACACTGGGATTATGGCTGCTACTGTATCTGCTGCTATTTGCTGCCATAACCCCAGTTTTTAATGTCAAAGTAGCAACGTACAGTATATACACGGTAGTAATTAAAGGAGGTTGAAAAATACAGTATCTTACAAAAGTAAGTACACCCCTCACATTTTTGTAAATATTTTATTCTATCTTTTCATGTGACAACACTGAAGAAATGACACTTTGCTACAATGTAAAGTAGTGAGTGTACAGCTTGTATAACAGTGTAAATTTGCTGTCCCCTCAAAATAACTCAACACACAGCCATTAATGTCTAAACCGCTGGCAACAAAAGTGAGTACACCCCTAAGTGAAAATGTCCAAATTGGGCCCAATTAGCCATTTTCCCTCCCCGGTGTCATGTGACTCGTTAGTATTACAAGGTATCAGGTGTGAATGGGGAGCAGGTGTGTTAAATTTGGTGTTATCGCTCTCACTCTCTTATACTGGTCACTGGAAGTTCAACATGGCACCTCATGGCAAAGAACTCTCTGAGTATCTGGAAAATAGAATTGTTGCTCTACATAAAGATGGCCTAGGCCAGTGATGGCAAACCTTGGCACCCCAGATGTTTTGGAACTACATTTCCCATAATGCTCATGCACTCTGCAGTGTAGTTTAGCATTATGGGAAATGTAGTTCCAAAACATCTGGGGGTGCCAAGGTTCGCCATCACTGGCCTAGGCTATTAGAAGATTGCCAAGGTCCTGAAACTGAGCTGCAGCACGATGGCCAAGACCATACAGCGGTTTACCAGGACAGGTTCCACTCAGAACAGGACCTCACCATGGTCGACCAAATAAGTGTGCATGTGCTCAGCGTCATATCCAGAGGTTGTCTTTGGGAAATAGACGTATGAGTGCTGCCAGCATTGCTGCCATTTTACATTGTAGCAAAGTGTCATTTCTTCAGTCCCCGTTCACATTAGGTCGCTCCGACTTAGGGGGCGACCTGTGAAGTCGCGTGCAGCGCTACCTGTGAAGTCGCGTGCAGCGCGACTTTGGCGCAACTTGCACAGACTTCACATAATGGAAGTCAATGCAAGTCGCCTCCAGGTTGCCCCAAAGTAGTACAGGACCCTTTTTCTAAGTCGGAGCGACTTGTGTCGTTCCTATTAGAACGGCTCCTGTACTGCACAGTGGGAGCGACGGTGCACGACTTGTCAGGCTGACCAAGACGCCTGACAGGTCGTGCTAGTGTGAATGGACACTCTGTGTTGTCACATGAAAATATAGAATAAAATATTTACAAAAATGTGAGGGGTGTACTCACTTTTGTGAGATCCTGTAACAGACTTACTGGCTGGATCACCAGGTGAAAAGGATAAAAAGCCCAAAAAAGAAAACGAATGCAGCCAACACATCGAAAAATTGGCAAGCTGCAACATTATATTTTTGTTTTTGGGTTTAGCAGCACTTTATATGCTGTTTCTCAAGTCTCCTCTATGTGTTACTCATATGTTAGTCACACTTTGAAAAGCACATTCTTGGAGAGTTGTAAATGGCAGTTCAGTCCAGACGGACAGATAGAGCTCGACGTCCAAAAACAAGAGCTTTCTCATCAGAAAATGGTAGAGGATGAATCAGCGGTGCTTTTTTATCTGTGTCCTCCCACTAGCAGGAATCACAGCATTAGAAGGCAGGATTAGAGCCGTGTTACCGGGCCGGATTGTAGAGATTTCATCTCTCCCTCGGTGAGGGGCAGAGGATACGTGCCGCATACAGATAAATACATTATTAATAGAGATATGTGACTCACTGCACCGACAGGCGTCTTACTCACTGTGTGGGATTTCATGAATATTTGCTGCATGAAAATCTTCATGCCTTTTATCGAGAAATCAGTCCTGGAATTCGCCAACACGGAGCTTGAACATACGTAGGAGTGGATCTGCGAGCATCATAGAGACTTCAATGAACTGTAGGCTTCTGTGTGCCACCATGGCATCCCAGTTTTGGCACGCTTGTTCCCATTCCCAGACTTCAAAGGGTCACAGCTTACTTGCGTGCGCAAGGCTTGCTTTAACTACTTCAATACCGGGCACTTTCACCCCCTTCCTGCCCAGACCAATTTTCAGCTTTCAGTGCTGTCACACTTTGAATGACAATTGCACGGTCATACAACATTGTACCCATATGAAATTTTTTTCACACAAATAGAGCTTTCTTTTGGTGGTATTTAACCACATAACGACCGCCCACCACAGATATACCGCGGCAGGGAGCCACTGCTGGGCAAAGTGACGTAGGGGTGCGTCACTCGCTCAGCCACCTGTGGGTGGTGGCGAACGCACGCCGCCGCCGGCGCGCTCCCGCCCCCGCTCGTTCCCTGGGGAGCTAGCGCGAGTGACCGGCGGCTCCCGCTGCAGAGGGAGAAAGACAGACGGCTGATGTAAACACAGCCTTCTGTCATTCTCACAAAATACAACTATTACTATGAATGCTTCGAAGTGTTAGTTGGAGTTGGACTTCATATTGTTAGTCACTTATGTATAGTCCATCCAAATCTGCTAGTTCTAACACTACCCTCTCTACTGTTTGATAATGATTCTGTCCAAGAATGGCTATGTTGCTCCTCTGATACAGTGGAGTGAATGTAAGATAGGAGGTGTTTTACTGGCCGATCACAACATGAAAATAAATAATTAAAATATTGAAAAAAAGAAAACAAATGCAGCTGTCACATCCAATGACTGGTAAGCAACAATATATTACATTTTGTACGCTTTTAAATCGATGGGTTTAATTCTATTTTATGATTTACTGCTGCTCAGGGAGCTCTGAGTTTCAGTAAAATGGCAGCCTCCAGCAAGAAGAAACATTATTTTTTATCATAAAGGGTAAAGTAAAAAAGAGTAAAGTTCCGCTATAAGTTTTTTACCTGCCCCCACAGCTTAATGTATAATTTCGGCAATGTCGAGGTAAATGAAATCCAGTGTTGGGGGTAACTAGTTACAAAGTAACTGATTACAGTAACTACATTACTTTTTTTGGTAACAAATTAATGTAACTAGTTACAATACTAATATTGGTAACTACACTACTTTACTAGGCTATAGGAGGTAACTACACTACTTTAATAGGCTATAGGAACGCGCTTTCCTGCGTTACCCAAGCCGTGCAATACAATCGTTATTTCGAAGAATAGAGAGGGATGAAGTTTATGACTTTTTGTTGCACTTTATGTTTATTCTGTTTTTTCAGGTTTTGTTCTCATGTTTCCCAAAGCCTGTGTTTATACAATAAACTCTATGCAGAAAGAGTGTCATGTATCTTCTTCTACACGGTCAATTAAGAAAGAGGAAAGTAAAGTAATAAGTAGTGAAGTTACTTTTCAAATGCATTAACTAGTAAAGTAATCTCGTTACAATTTACAGAAGTAACTAGTAACTAGTTACATTTTTTGAGTAACTACCCCAACACTGATGAAATCCTGCACATGCATGGGAGTGACATCATCTCAGTCCAGTCAATGTAATTGCACAAAGATCAGTATCTGGAAAAAGATCAGCTGAAGATGTCAGCAGGGAGCTCCAGGACACCGCAGTGTTGGAGCGTAGATGAGTAATGTTTTGATTTAAGTCATGGTCACGTGACACTGCAGCCCTGAGTCTTCTCCTCATGTGTGTATTTTCTGCTTGGGATCCTTCTTCGGGTGTTCATGTTAGACAAGACATGGACACTTCTTATTGGATGTCCAAAGGCGGGGTTCCCTTAGGATCCAGAAGAGGACTATGCAAGCGGGGGGTGGTGGAGACTGCTTGCATTGCAGCGCTGGATCAGCTGTCTCCCCACCCAGAGCCAACAGCAGGGAGAACTAAGTAGGAGGCAGGGATAGTCAAAAATTTGTTTTATCCTAGAGTGGAGCTTTAAGGATTCAAATCAGTAGACCCTTGGTAGGGCATATCAGAGTGGAGCTTTAAGGATTCCAATCAGTAAACCTTTGGAAGGGCATACCAGGATGGAGCTTTAGGGTTCCAATCAGTAGACCCTTGGTAGGGCATATCAGAATGGAGATTTAAGGATTGCAATCAGTAAACCCTTTGCCATGGACTTGCAATAGTGTTTGGCAGCTTACCTGTTCCTTCATGTCTGTATTAGAGGCGGGACTTCGCTTCTGGTTCCTTTTTATCATCTCTCCTTCCTGTTCAGCCCCACCCCAGGCCATTCCAGGAAGTCTATATTAACCAGTACACTGCAGGTCTGCTTTGCTGTT
The DNA here is from genome assembly GCF_965119305.1 of Pelophylax lessonae. Classification (NCBI taxonomy): domain Eukaryota; kingdom Metazoa; phylum Chordata; class Amphibia; order Anura; family Ranidae; genus Pelophylax; species Pelophylax lessonae. The sequence goes on along the minus strand of NC_138770.1, from coordinate 664,950,208 downwards.
CAACAGTGTTTGTTAGTTGTCTTTCTGTCTGCCGTGTTCTTGATCTATCTTTCTGTGTACCGACTTTGGCTTGTCTCTGACTATTCCTGTTTGCTAGTTACCCTGACCTTCGGCCTGTCCCTTGGTTACCCTCGTCTGCCTTTTGCCCCGACCTCGGCTTACCCCTCACCATTCCGTGTGTCCTGAGTGGCTGCTTCCCCTCTCTCCCTACGGAGCGTGACCCGGGGGACCCCAGGGGCCGCGACCTGGGCCCAGCTGCAGCCAAGCCCATCCTCACCACTAGAGGCTCTGGTGAACAATTGCTGGGTCTTAGACTCCGCGCCCTGGGGAATCTTGGGCTCACGTTCCGGTCCATCCGCAGCAGTCTGCTATCGGGTTCACTACCTTGTGCTGCACCCCTGCCTCCTACAGGGTGCAGTAGTCACCTGGCCACAGGTGACCTGACATCCTTGGTAGGGCATACCAGAGTAGAGCTTTAAGGATTCCAATCAGTAGACCCTTGGTAGGGCATACCTGAGTAGAGCTATAAGGATTCAAATCAGTAGACCCTTGGTAGGACATATCAGATTGGAGTTTTAAGGATTCCAATCAGTAAACCCTTAGTAGGACATACCAGAGGGGAGTTTTAAGGATTCCAATCAGTAGACCCTTGGTAGGGCAAAGCCGAGAAGAGCTTTTAGGATTCCAATCAGTAGACCCTTGGTAGGGCATAGTAGAGTAGAGCTTTTAGGATTCCAATCAGTAGATCCTTGGTAGGGCATACCACATCTCTGATATATAATAAACCAAAAAAAACAACCTCTGTACGGAGATTATTGCTTCTCCACAGGGAGAAAGGGTCTCTGCAGCTGCGGGTAGGGGGCAGGCTTTTATACCAAGGCTGTGGCTGCTTTCTAAAGAAAATGAAAGGTGAAACTTTACACACCTTTTGTTTTGATGCATCTGGAACTGCCTTTCTAATCCTTTTTACCCAAAAGGAACCATTGAAATCATTTTCAGGTATCAGGGAAACCCTACTAAAGGTAATTTATTGGGGGGTCAGTGGGAAGAAGCCCCCTTAGAGTGGTGTTGGGAATGTCACTTAAAAAGTTTTTGGTGTCATGCCCCTGGCTTTTCCAAATGGTATTGCACTCATAACCATGCAAACACCATCAGATAGGAAGTCAATTAGCTACAGCTTAAGGAACCCTTAGTGACTACTTGGATTCCAAGATAATCAATATCAGGGGCTTGTGTAGCCTCGTCTATTATTCCATTTACAGTCCAGATTTAGAGGGGAAGTGAAGGATCCCATAGAAATCACTGACCTCTTAACAACAGGCTATGGGGACCCCTGACTAGTTAGACCTACTACTAAATCTAAGGACCTAAAACCCAACTGAACACTCAGTTTAAATCATCTAAATACATTTCCAGATCCGCCATTCACAACTAGATTTCCTGCAGATTCTGGTAAAGGTTCCGTGACTTGCAGCTGATTGACTTCATGTGTGATGGTGACTACATGGTTCTGGGTGGAACCCCACTTGGCAAAGCCAGCGGCAGGACACCAAAGATCTTTTATTAATTTAATTATTTTAGCAGGGGTTCCCTAAGACCTAAAATCTATTTCAAGGGTTCCTTTTGGGGTAAAAATGGTGAGAAAGCATTCCCTAATTGAAAATGGCTGATCTGAAATGCATTGAGCTGATTTAAAGGGGGGAAGGGGGGGGGGGGGCAGGCTTATCTACTCTGGCTGTGACTGCTTTCTAAAGATAATGCAAGGTAAAACTTTGCATACCTTTTTGTTTTGATGCATCTTAACGACTTAAGCCCCAGAAGATTTTACCCCCTTCCTGACCAGGGGTTTTTTTTGCGTTTTTTTTTACTGCGTGACTTTAACGGACAATTGCGCGGTCGTGCGACGCTGTACCTAAAGGAATTTGATGTCCTTTTTTCCCACAAACAGAGCTTTCTTTTGGTGGTATTTGATCACCTGTGCGATTTTTACTTTTTGCGCTATAAACAAAAAAAGAGCGTCAATTTTGCAAAAATAACAATATTTTTCACATATTTTTATATGAAATTCCCCCCCCCCCCCCCCAAAAAAAATGTAAAAATCAAAATTTTTTAACATTTTTGGCCAATTTGTTTTCTGCTACATATGTTTGGTAAAAAAAAAAATCGCAAAAAGCGTATTTTGATTGGTTTGCGCAAAAGTTATTGCGTTTACTAACTAAGGGAAAGATTTCTGTCATTCTTGGTGTTTTTTTTTTTAACGCGTAATGGCAGTGATCTGCGATTTCTTTTGCGGTACTGCGACATTGCGGCGGACAGATCGGACTCTTGACTGACATTTTTGACACTTTTGGGGTTACCAGTGACATTACTGCAGTAATCAGTGCTATACATATGCACTGTTACTGCAAAATGACACTGGCAGGGAAAGTGTTAACTTTATTGGGGAAGGAGGGGTTAAGTGTGTCCCTAGGGGCGTGCTTTTTACTGTGATTGGACATGGCTACTGGTGTAGGAACAGTGATCAACAGTCCTACATAGCAGAACCATGTGATCACTATTCATACACAGGGGAGAATGACAGGCGGCTTGTTTACATCAGCCGCCTGCCTTTCTTCCTTCACGGAGGACGATCGCGAGTGACCAGCGGACATCGGGTCCGCCGGTCACACGCACTGACTTCCCAGTGAACGAGCCGGGGCGGGCGCTCGCCTCCACGGGCGCGCGCTCGCCCACTATTGGTTTACAAGGAAGTGACAGGCTAGTGACGTGTATATATACGTCACTTTGCCTGGCCGGGGCTGACCGCCACCGTATATAGTCGTGCGGCGGTCGGCAACCGGTTAAACATCTTTTCTCAATCCTTTTACCCCAAAGGAACCTTTAAAATAATGTTTAGATCTCAAGGAACCCCTGCTTAAATTAGTTTAATAAAAGAGCTTTGGTGTCATGCCGCTGGCTTTTCCAAGTGGAGTTGCACCCAGAATCAGGACCCGGGTCTGAACCTACAACCTTTGCTGTGTCTGTCAATGTCTCTTCTTGCTGAGCCAACTGAGATGCTTGACAGCACCCTATGTGATCCAATGGATGTGCCTTGTTTCTGGTGAACTTTGAACCCTTTGCTCCTTCCATGAACTTCCAATTTAACCTATGTCTCTGTATACATTGAAAAAAAAGGTCCCTACGTCTCTCCGAATAAAATAGTGGGAAAAGAGGGGATTTTTAAGTGCCACAAAACAGAATACTATATAGATACACTATATTCTAAAAACATCATACCGTTTATTATTACAAAAATCATTAAAAACATGTATATCACCAAAACATATTGAATAATGCATCAAACATGTATTATGACAATCCCATGCAGGAAAAGTGTAGACTAATGCATATGGATCTGGATCAACGCATTTCGCCTAAATCAACGGCTTCTTCAGGACTCAAGTTTTAAAATTTTGATAAGCTGGTGAACAACACAGACAGTATGCTACTATTATAATACATAGATATATAAAGCCTAAACCTATACAGTATATATCATACAATATCATATAACATAATAAATTGTGTTAAATCTAATATAATCATACAGTTGAGAAATCATGTCTAACAAGAAAGAAAGAAAGAAAAAAAAAGGGAAGGGGGCCTGAAACTATGCAGAGGATGTTATAGAGTCAACGACTTGGGGGGAAATAAAGGCAAAAGAAAGGAAGAGGACCGTTTATAACAAATCAAAAAGAATACTTACAATTTTTTTTGTTCTTTTTTGTTAGACATGATTTCTCAACTGTATGATTATAATAGAGTTAACACAATGTATTATGCTATATGATATTCTGTGATATATACTGTATAGGTTTATGCTTTATGTATCTATGTATTATAACAGTAGTGTACTGTCTGTGTTGTTCACTAGCTCATCAAAATTTGAAACGTGGATTCCGAAGAAGCCCTCGATTTGGGCAAAACGCGTTGATCCAGATCCATATGTATTAGTCTACGCATTTCCTGCACGGGATGGTCATAATACATGTTTGATGCATTATTCAATATGTTTTGATGACATACATGTTTTTATTGATTTTTTTATTATTGAACTGTATGGTGTTTTTAGTAGTGTATCTATGCAGTATTCTGTTTTTTGGTATTTAAAAATCTCCCCCTTTTTTCACTATCTCTTCCATTCGGAGAGACGAGGGGACCTTTTTTTTTCTATGTATCCATTTATATGGGGATAGTGCCATGATATTTTGATTACAGAGTCCTCCCCTACCTTATTACTCTGTCTCTGTACTCCCTTTTTTGCCAGATTATTGTGCTCTCTCCAGCCAATATTTTTCTCTCTTGTCTCTCCTGCTGCCGTCTGTATCTCTGCTACCACCTGTTACTGACTTTTGGCTTGTTCCTCGACTACGCTTCTGATTAATCCAAACCTGTGACTACTTGTTACCAACATTTGGCTTGCTTACTGACTCCACTTCTGCTTGATCCCTATCTGCTATATCTGCTACTGGACCCAAGGTTGCTCACCTCCTCATGGGCCAATCCTGAGGACCATGACCTGGTAGTGACAAGCAGCAAAACCCATCTCCACCATCACAAGCGCTGTTGAACACAGATTAATACTTAGACTCCGCACCTCGGCTGAGCCCGTGTCATTCGCCAGGGTGACCTGCCGCTGCTGCACTTATCCAGCTGGTCAGTGGGAACCTTTCTACTATAATAGCTACTGGCCTCCAAGCCTGACCACTGACTATGACAACCACGTAGTTACCATAAAAATATGAAGTCAATCAACTGCAAGTCAAGGTACCTCTAGTAACTTCTGGAGGCAACTTGGTTGTGAATGGCTGATCTGGAAAGCATTTAGCCAATTTAAACTAAGGGTTCAACTGGGCTTTAGATCTTTATTTTTTTAGAAGGTCCAGCTAATCAGGAGCCCTCCTGCAGAAATTTGTCAAAGGGGTTCATGTATAAGGCAGTGGTATGGCCCAACAGTAATGTACAATTGTTGTGGCCCAACAGTGATGTACCATTGATGTGGTCCAACAGAGGCGTGCCATTGTGATGGCCCAACAGAGGCGTGCCATTGTGATGGCCCCCTAGAGGCATGCCATTGTGATGGCCCAACAGAGGCGTGCCATTGTGATGGCCCCCTAGAGGCATGCCATTGTGATGGCCCCCTAGAGGCGTGCCATTGTGATGGCCCAACAGAGGCATGCCATTGTGATGGCCCAACAGAGGCGTGCCATTGTGATGGCCCAACAGAGGCGTGCCATTGTGATGGCCCCACAGAGGCATGCCATTGTGAGATATTAGAGATAAGTGATCTCTATTGGATCCTTCACCTCACCTCTAAATCTGGACTATAAATGGAATAATAGATCAGGCTACACAAGCCCCTGATATTGATTATGTTGGAATCCAAATAGTTTATCTTGTAAACCATCAATCTCTTGGCGATGTGACAGACCCTTTTGATCCATCCCCTTCACGTTGTCGGCATAGATGGAACAATGACAATTGGAATGACTTCCCTGCCTTTCTCGCATATTCTCCTTATGTTCTATTTTTAATAATGTCTGATGCATTGTAGATAGACATGATCGTAATTACATGTTTCTAGTGTTGTTATGGTAACACAAAATTGAAAAACTGCCGTAGAGTGGTAAATTACATACCGCATGTACGAATGGCATCTTTGTTTATCTTTTCAGCTGATAATCTTCATTTTGTCCTGTGATATAAATGAGGATGTTCTTTTATGTATACCATTACATGTCTATTGATCAGCCTTAAAATAGTGATTAAGAAAGGGACTTGGGGAGAATGCATTTGGCTACACCGGGGTCGTCCCTAGGCTACACCGGGGTCGTCCCGGTCAGCCTATGGTGTGTACCTAGCAAATACTACAATTTGGAAGTGTACTCGTGGATGGCCTGATTTAATGGATTAGTAGGAAGATTTTTAAGGGAAAGTGGTTTATACCAGTTATTTCTCTTGCTTAGAAGTCCTCTAAACTGTGCAAGTACCTCCAATAAAGTGGCTGTAAACCCTTAAATATACCCAGTGAAGTGATTAGCCTCAGGGGATATGCAGAGATGAAACAAATCCTCCTACATACTGAAAGTTGTACCTGTTTATCTGCAGCATCTCTCCTCTACAGCCTCTTGAAGCACACATTTTACACAGCTTCTCTGAGCTTCAGAAGGCAGGGGGTGCGGATCTGACATCACACACTATACAGCATAGAACAGGGAGCTGAGTGTAATCTGAGACTCGAGTGAAGGAAATGGACACACGCCTCTCTACACGGTTTCATAGGAAAACATGTACAGCTGAGGCTGTCAATCACCTGCTGTGTCCTGGAGGGAAGGGCAGGCTCATCTCGAATCTCTCAATCTTCAATCTTATTTGCCACTTTGATGGCAGCATTGTGCATATCAGTTTCTTTGAAAACTATTGAGTGGCTCTGATATTGCATTGTGGGTTTGAAAGTTGGGCATGCCTATGCTCATACTTTTAGGCTTCTTTCACATAGGCAGTGGATTTTGGACTATCCTTCACCCTTCATGAAATGCAATCCACCCAACCAGGGGTGTAGAAAATGAATGGGGAGAGTAGGGAAGTCCAACCCCCCCTTCTCAGAGCATCTGTGGTGCTTTCGCTAGCACTGACACTTGGTGCGCATAAACACTGGAGCCACCGCGTTGTCACCACTGAGAGGGCTTCCATCTTCCCCCAGTCTTCCTGCCGGGTTTGCGTCCTCCGCCTACATGAGTGACCTAGGCGCGGTGACGTCACTTCCGCACATGTGCACAGGAGCCACCGTTTATGGCACGGGCTCTGAAGGCTCGGCACTGTACGCCGGTCCCTCTGAGCGCATGCGCCGGAGAGGTCACCAGCTGCATGCACTCTGAATATCTCCCAAACTGTGCAAGTTTAGGAGATACTCACAGTACCTACAGGTAAGCCTTACTGTAGGCTTGCCTGTAGGTACAAGTAGTATAACAGAGTTTACTACCACTTTAAGGAGCTGAATACTGTAAATCTATGCATATACCTGTTTCACTCATTTCAAAGGGGGTTTATTTATAATGGAGTGTAGATATCGATATCCACATTCCACTATTAACCGCTAGGTTAAATGCAGGCCAGGGTATGGAGCTTGTGGGACCTCAGAGAGTTTATTCCATGCAGAGAGAACTTTGTGATTTAGGAGAGGCCATGTCGTTTTTTCCGTTTGCACATAATACTGGAATCGATCATGTGATTAAAAGGATGGTCACGGTCAACAACATGCAGTAGATGAAATATGTCATCATCACACCAACAAGCTAGTTTTAAAGTGAAGCTCTCTTTATTCTTGTATGATCACATAAAAAAGCAACATTTCAGGATCACTCAGACACTTTTGCAGGCATGTGTGGACCTTAAGAAGTCATGTGACCAGTAACTCCACTTGGCTTTTTTTGTTTCCCTTTTTTAGTCCAAAAGCAGGCAGAGAATAATACACATGCACATCATTATGGTGCCTCCACTATGATAAACCACTGTTGGGCCACCACAATGGTACACCGCTGTTGGGCCACCACAATGGTACACCACTGGTGGGCGGCCACAATGGTACACCACTGGTGGGCCGTCACAATGGTACACCACTGGTGGGCCGCCACAATGGAGCACCTCTGTTGGGCCACCACAATAGTGTGCTCCTGTTAGGCCATCACAAAGGTACACCTTTGCTCGGTCACCACAATTCGTACACCTCTGTTGAGCCATCACAATTGTACACCACTGTTGGGCCACCACAATGGTATATGTCTGTTGGACCATCACAATGGTACGACTCTGTTGGGCCACCACAATGGTACACCACTGTTGGCCCAACAGTGGTGTACCATTTTGATTGCCCACCAGTGGTGTACCATTGTGGTGGCCCACCAGTGGTGTACCATTGTGGTGGCCCACCAGTGGTGTACCATTGTGGTGGCCCACCAGTGGTGTACCATTGTGGTGGCCCACCAGTGGTGTACCATTGTGGTGGCCCAACAGGGGTGTACCATTGTGGTGGCCCAAGAGTGGTGTATCATTGTGGTGGCCCAACAGAGGTGTACCATTGTGATGGTCCAACAGACATATACCATTGTGGTGGCCCAACAGAGGTGTACCAATGAGGTGGCCCAGCAGTGGTGAGCCATTGTGATGGCCCCACAGGGGTGCCGCCTACATAGGGAGGTACTAGAACCAGGCCAGGTAGGAGAGAGCGATTGAAGGAAGCTTTGGGAGGGGGGAGGGAAGGGTTGGGGTCAGGGTTACACACTGTGCATAGAGCAGCCCTAAACCCTGAAATCTGTACATAGCACACCCCTAAACTCAACACCCTGTACATAGCACACCCCTGATCTCTGCACGCTGTACGTAGAACACTCCTGAACCCTGTACTCTGTATGTAGCACACTCCTGAACTCTGCACTCTGTACGTAGCATGCTCCTGAACCCTGCACTCTGAACGTAGCACACTCCCCAACTCGGCACTCTATACATAGCACACTCCCGAACTTAGCACTCTATACATAGCATGCTCCTGAACCCTTCACTCTGTACATAGCACACCCCCGATCTCTGCACTCTGTACGTAGAACACTCCTGAACCCTGTACTATCTATGTAGCACACTCCTGAACTCTGCACTCTGTACGTAGCATGCTCCTGAACCCTGCACTCTGAACGTAGCACACTCCCCAACTCGGCACTCTATACATAGCACACTCCCGAACTTAGCACTCTATACATAGCATGCTCCTGAACCCTTCACTCTGTACATAGCACACCCCCGATCTCTGCACTCTGTACGTAGAACACTCCTGAACCCTGTACTATCTATGTAGCACACTCCTGTACTCTGCACTCTGTACATAGCATGCTCCTGAACCCTGCACTCTGAACGTAGCACACTCCCCAACTCGGCACTCTATACATAGCACACTCCCGAACTTAGCACTCTATACATAGCATGCTCCTGAACCCTTCACTCTGTACATAGCACACTCCCGAACTCAGCACTCTGTACGTAGCGTACTTCTGAACCCTGCACTCTGTATATAGCACACTCCCGAGCATAGCACTCTGTACGTAGCGTACTCCTGAACCCTGCACTCTGTACATAGCACACTCCCGAACTCAGCACTCTGTACATAGCTCACTTCTGAATCCTACACTCTGTACATAGCACACCCCTGATAGAACCTGCCCTGAGCGCAACCATACTGCTTATGCAGCCCACAATTAAATTGAGTTTGACACCCCTGACTTGAATCAGGAAGTTCATGGGAGGAGCAAAAGGGTCAGTGTTTACCAGAAACAGGACTCAAGGCAAGGTTGTCCAAGGAATCAGGCAGGGAGCTGTGGTCCAGGTGGTCCAGTGAGAAGAAATACAGTCAGACACCACAGTGGTTCCAAGATTAGATCCAGGTCCTCACATTTAATATTTTCAGTCTTGTTTCCAGGTATTGATATTGGACAATGCATTATAGTAGTCTTAAATAACTGCTATTGCTTTATAAATGCTGTCAACGTGGAATGTGCCATCCTTTTTCGTTACTGGGTATAACTATGTCAGTGATTAGTAAGTATGGCAGCTCACACTTTGGCATATTTGGCAAGTAATTTCAAAAATCAATACAAAATGACAAAAGTCACCACTAAATCTCAGCCAGGGGAGAGCTCAGGGCAGGAAGCCGGTGCTGGAAAGAAGAAGGCTGCCCTACCATCCACTTGACATTGATAGAGGTCAGCTTCCAGCACAGAAAATCTTTCTTAAAATCCAAGCCTCCCGCCATGGCTGATTTTAGGAGACTTGGTTTTAAAAAAGGTTTACTGATGTTGACAAGTGATCTGCCTCTACATCAAATAGATGCTAGGGAAATAACAGAGAAATAATACTTTATTATAATTTTTATCACAAAACTGCGCTAAATAAATAATAAAAAGCTGCAACTTCAAGTGAGATATAACACCATACAGACAGATACAAGAAAAAAAAAGTTGTGCTAAAATGAAAAATAAACAATACAAAATGACAATGGGGACAAATATTGCAAAAGTGATACATTGAATTCACCATAAAAAGTCCAATGTTTACTAAAAAAATGTGTAATAAAAGTCCAAATATGTGAAAAATTATTATGATAGAAAATCGATTGGAATCCACCATGAGTAGAATAAATATGTGAAGTGAACTTCCACCACCAACGTAAGGTATCCACTAGTGATCGACCGATATCGTTTTTTTATTGCCAATACCGATATTTTGGTCATCGCATATTGGTATTGGCCGATATTTTCGTACATTAAAAACATTTTTTTTTGTTTTTTAACAGGTACTCTTGTGGAGGGATCTGAGGGTCTAAAAGACCCCAAACCCCTCCTCTGCACTTAAAAGCATTCAAGTTTGGCTGTTTTGAATGCTGTCATTTTTTTTAATTTGGCGCCGAGTACCCGGAAGTGATGACATCACTTCCGGGTTTTTACATGGAGACCCGATCAGAGCCGAATGTCAAATACCACCTCAAAGAAAGTCGTGCGACGCTGTACCTAAACAAATTTGACGTCCTTTTTTTCCCACAAACAGAGCTTTCTTTTGGTGGTATTTGATCACCTGTGCGCTTTTTACTTTTTGCGCTATAAACAAAAAAAGAGCGTAAATTTTGCAAAAATAACAATATTTTTCACATTTTTTTATATGAAATTCCCCCCAAAAAAAATGTACAAATCAAAATTTTTTAACATTTTCGGCCAATTTGTTTTATGCTACATATGTTTGGTAAAAAAAATCTCAAAAAGCGTATTTTTATTAGTTTGCGCAAAAGTAATCGCGTTTACTAACAAAGGGAAAGATTTTTGTCATTTTTGTTGTTTTTTTTTAACGCGTAACGGCGGCGATCTGCTGATTTTTTTTGCGGTACTGCGACATTGGGGCGGACAGATCGGACCCTTGACTGACATTTTTGACACTTTTGGGGTTACCAGTGACATTTCTACAGTAATCAGTGCTATACATATGCACTGTTACTGTAAAAATACACTGGTAGCGAAGGGGTTAACTTTATTTGAGAGGGAGGGGCTGTGTGTGTCCCTAGGGGCGTGATTCTTACTGTGATTGGCTGTGACTTGAGGTGTAAGGACACTGATCAACGGTTCTACATAGTAGAACCATGTGATCAGTGTTTTTACACAGGGGAGAATGACAGGCAGCTTGTTTACACAAGCCGCCTGACTTTCTCCCTCTTCCCCGACGATCGCCGAGTGACCGGCGGACATCGGGTCCGCCGGTCACACGCGCGGGGGGGTCCGTGACCGCACGGGAGCGTGCCTCCGGCGGCGCGCGCTCGCTCCCGAGACCCTCCCAGGCTAGTGACGTTAATTAACGTCACTTTGCCTGTGAGAGGCTGACTGCCGCAGTAAATATACTGTGAGCAGTCGGCAAGCGGTTAAAGTAATGCAGTGCCAAAAAGCAAAAAATGGCCTGTCCATGAAGGGGTGGGGGGGTAAATCTTCCAGAGGGCAAGTGGTTAATGTGCATCTAAAAATAAACCAGGTCTGACAGGGAGAACCCTGCAGACGAGGAAAATAGGGATTTTAATGTGCCCAAAAATATCAAAAGAAAAACAGATCTTAAAAAATGTAAATTTTATTGAAAACAAAATAGTAAAATCGACATGTAGAAATACAATATATAAAAGGTGTATCACATAACATAGCATATCCTAAAATACGATGGATCGATGCATTTCGTCCTTAGTTTGGGCTTCCTCAGGATCCGGATGTGAGGCAGACTTTTCAAAGAATATACAGTATATACACCTTGTAATAAATAAAGTTCCATAAATAATAAATAAATGTACATATAGCTTTATCTATAAAATATAATGTAAATGTAAAATATAATAATATATATAATGTATAATGATCTACTCTATATAATGTATAATGTATAATAATATATATAATGTATAATATATATAATAAATGTAAATATAAAATATAATAATATTCAGATCACATGTTCAAATACATTAGCATAAAGGGAAGCAATCCGGGAGCAGATGAACCAGTGGGAGAAAAAAATGTTTTTATAGAATAATAAAAATAAATAAAAATTAAAATAAAATAAAAGTAAAAATAAAATAAAAATATATATACTAAGGAGTGTGGGGGACCAAAGATTGGAATGACCATTAGTTAACAATTGTTAATATGTTGGACATTTTGACACGCAGTCCTGGATAACAGTAGCAGTCCTCTGATTTTATTTATTCATTTTTTATTATTATAATACAGGATTTATACTGTATGGCGCTAATTTATTGCCCGCGTTGCAAAATAACTTTCATAATTCTTGCAGATTCATACAAAACCTTTATGTAACTGGAGTCATAGATTTATTTTTACGATCGTAGAACATGTGCAGAGCCCCAAGAAAAAATTGCACATTATCGAATGTAACCGATCCAATGACAAAAGATAACAGATGTTGTTATTTAACCTGTAAAATGTATATAGTTGTGATGAGAATCGTTACATGTAAGGTCTTCTAAGGGCAAACCGGTAATTAGCTACTTCATAATTGTCAGAGTTAATTCGTTGTGTGGGAAGGGATGCCGTTTTTCATCTTCATTGTGGCGCTGGAGAGGACAGCTGTTGTTCCCGGCCAGATCCATTATATCTTATCACCAGAGGACAGACCTGCACAGGCAGTTCATGAAATATGGCTTCTGTCATGGCTGCTATGAAGCATCCCGGGATACGCGGGACGGCGCCGCGCCGGCAAAACCGGGCAACAAACAGGCTGAAACACAAAGCAATTTTAGATTTTTTATAGTGCTTATCGTGCGAAAAGTCATAAATAGATATTATTGCTATTATTGTTGAGTCTATGCGGTGTAGATTATCATTTATATTGTACTTGACCGCATGTTGTTCTAATTATTTTTTTTAGATGCGCTTTTATGTTGAGTGTGGTCATATATCAGCACTGTTGTAGATTCGGTTTTTTTATTTCTGTATTGTACATGTTCATTGAGCGTGACCCTATTATCTATTATTTTGTAAGTGAACATGCGGGGAAAGTAAAAATGGAAAAAGAATGGCAGGATCCGGGTACTCTAGCTATCAGTGAGCACCTTACCTTAGCATTTGTCCGTCTAGGGCAGTGATGGCGAACCTTGGCACCCCAGAGGTTTTGGAACTACATTTCCCATGATGTTCATGTGCTCTGTAGTGTAGTTGAGCATTATGGGAAATGTAGTTCCAAAGAAAAAAGAAAGCTGCGCTCCTCAATACACTAGCAAGAGTAAAGGCTGCCAGTACAAAAGTATTATCAAACCATAAAGCAATTGTGTTCAAGTACAGCGCCACATTAATAAAGGACCCTAAATAGTTAAATGAACAAAGTCCATGAAGTCCGTCTGAAACTAGTGCTGAGGTGCAGAAACGAATACAGATAAATTCCAACACCGTTAGTGCAGACACAATCCTGACGATCACCACGTGCATAAATAAGGTAGTCTCCTTACCAGAATTATAGACCCCCTGTTACGGAAGTTCCACCAAGCATGAGGTCTAAAAACGATCACCAGTGAAGGGTCCACTCCAAATAGGCATCCAATCCACCAAGGAATGTTCATACAGGACAGTACAACTTTGCAAACTTCATAACCCCAAATGATGGACATTGATGTTCCTCCAAAAAAACAAGTGGGGCTCACATGGTGAAGTATGTACAATTTATTGGATAAAACAAAGGTAAAACACTCACATGTCAGCTGTGTGATACAGGCATGTAGAAAAAGTTTGCCGCGGCTATAGGCGTATCTGCATGGGGGCTGGCGTACCTGACGCGTTTCATCCTACCACTAGGCTTTTGACAACGCCTAGTGGTAGGATTAGTGCAGATACGCCTATAGCCGCGGCAAACTTTTTCTACATGCCTTTATCACACAGCTGACATGTGAGTGTTTTACCTTTGTTTTATCCAATAAATTGTACATACTTCACCATGTGAGCCCCACTTGTTTTTTTGGAGGAACATCAATGTCCATCATTTGGGGTTATGAAGTTTGCAAAGCTGTACTGTCCTGTATGAACATTCCGTGGTGGATTGGATGCTGATTTGGAGTGGACCCTTCACTGGTGATCGTTTTTAGACCTCATGCTTGGTGGACCTTCCGTAACAGGGGGTCAATAATTCTGGTAAGGAGACTACCTTATTTATGCACGTGGTGATTGTCAGGATTGTGTCTGCACTAACGGTGTTGGAATTTATCTGTATTCGTTTCTGCACCTCAGCACTAGTTTCAGACGGACTTCATGGACTTTGTTCATTTAACTATTTAGGGTCCTTTATTAATGTGGTGCTGTACTTGAACACAAATGTAGTTCCAAAACATCTGGGGTGCCAAGGTTCCCCATCACTGGTCTAGAGTGTCCCTTCTCAGTTTTCTAACATGGAGGAACTCTTGAAATACTTTCTTGTTTTAGGTAACCTGTGATGTAAAGGGAGGGGACTGTGATGTGAGGGGGGGGGGGGACTATGATGTAAAGGGAGGGGACTTTGATGTGAAGGAGGGACTGGGAAAACTAGTGTAAAGCAGAGGTTGTGATGTAAAGGGGGGCTGTAAAGTAAAGGGGGACTGCGATGTAAAGGGGGACTGCAATGTAAAGGGGGACTGCGATGTAAAGATGGGGGCTGTGATGTAAGGTAGGAATGTGATGTACAGGGGGGGGGAGGATGTGAAGGGAGGGCTGTGATGTAAAGAGTGGGACGGTGATGTTAATATTGGACTGTGATGTAAAGAGGAGGCTGTGATGTTAATGGGAGACTATGATGTAGAGCGGAGGACTGTGATGTGAAGGGGAGACTGTGATGTAAAGAGGGGTACTGTGATGTAAAGGGGGGAGGACTGTGATGTAAAGGGGAACTGTGATGTAAAGGAGACTGATGTAAAGAGGAGGACTTTGATGTAAAGGAGCATGTGCTGTAAAGAGGGGGACTGTGATGTCAATCGGAGACTGTGATGTGAAGGGGGAGGCTGTGATATTAACGGATGTCAGTAGGAGACTGATGTAAATGGGGGGACTGTGATGTAAGGGGGGCAATGTTGTAGAGAGAAGGACTGTGATATGAAGAGGACTGTGATGTGAAGGGGACTGTGATGTAAAGAGGGGGATGTGATGTTAAGGGGGGACTGTGATGTAAAGGGGGGAGGACTGTGATATGAAGGGGACTGTGATGTAAAGGAGACTGTTACTGTGATGTAAAAAGGGGGACTGTGATGTAAAGAGGGGACTGGGGTGTTAAGGGGAACTGGGATGTTAAGGGGGGACTCAGATGTTAAGGGGGGACTCAGATGTTAAGGGCAGAGTGGTGAAAAGAGGAAGACTGTGATGTGAAGGGGACTGTGGAGTAAAGGAGACTGTGACTGTGATATAAAGAGGGGACTATGATGTAAAGAGGGGGACTGTGATGTAAAGAGGGGACTGGGGTGTTAAGGGGGGACTGGGATGTTAAGAGCAGAGTGGTGAAAAGAGGAAGACTGTGATGTGAAGGGGACGGTGAAGTAAAGGGGGGCTGTGATGTCAAGGGGGGGGGACTGTAATGTGAAGGAGGACTGAGATGTAAAGGGGGTACCTTGATGTAAATGAGGGGGGTTGTGATGTGTAGGGGGACTATGATGTAAAAGGGGGGCGTGATGTGAAAGGGACCGTGATCTTAAAGGGAAACTGATCTACAGGGGCAGGGGAAGGGGATTGTGATGTAAAGAGGGATGTTAGGATGTAAAGGGGGGCTGTGATGTGAAGTGAGGACTGAGGACACTTATGTAAAGAAGGGGGGGGGGGCGTTAAGGACACTAATGTAGGGGGGGCGCTGAGGCCATTAATGTAAAGGGGGAGGGGCTGTGATGTAAAAGATCTGAGTTGTAGCACAAACATGCAATGCCGACCTTTGTTTAGAAAAAAATTGTATTGCCCGGACCTCTGAATTTTAATTCCATTCCCCTCCCTGCCTTTAAGGATAAACTCATTGTTAAGCACCTTAGCTTCTTTAGTGCTTATAGTGAAAAAATGCATCCTTACTCATCCTTACTTTTCTCCATTCTCTTTCTATCCTTTCCATCACCTGATAAAGTTATTTACGCTTTTCATACGGGCTTATAATAAAAAATACATATTTGCAGAGCCCAAGCCTGGGTGCTAATGTGGACCGCATGCATTCACACACCTCTGTGCCTTCCTCATATAGCACTAAAAATCTTTCCAGTCTGTCTTTCCTTCCCTACCCTTAGCACATTTATTTGTATTAATGTTTCCAGGAACTTTGGGGTCAATTTTGAAAAATATTTCACAAACATGCACCCAAACCTCACAAATTCTGATCATATTTTACCTAATACAGGTATTTTCTGTGATCATCAGCTCCATCTAGTGGCTAGAATGCTGTATTTTTCCTGATTGAGGTACTTCAGTAAAATTACCACATTATGGCCACTAGATGGGACAGATGATCATAAAAAAATCACTGTATTACGCAGCATACTGTCACAATTTATGCGAGTCGGGCGATTGCTTGTGACATTGGTCCAATTAATTCATTATTTTTTAATTTTATTAATAGACCCCTTTGTGAAAAACACGAGCTGTTTGGCAACGAAAGCTGAGGCTGCTAACCTTTAATCAGATGGGAACCAAAAGATGTAGCTTAGTATGAAGGGCAACAGAACATTTAGTTTTTATTTATGGTAGAATTTGTTATTTTATGTGATGCTATTAAAACAAAGAAACAAAGGCGTCTCTGAAAAAAAGTTAAAGCGGGATCTTCACTAAATCTGAGCACTGCAAACCAAAAATACTATTTAATTAATTTTTAATAATTAAATCAACCCCTCCCATCGACCCATGTCTCCATGCTTTATTTTGTTGAGAAAGCACTTTGAAAAACACCACCCTAGCATTTATGGCCATGGCCATCTTGGGTAAGGGCACATGATTCATGTAGCATTTACTTCCTGGAATCCACGCATGCAGGAGAGTGTGCTTAGCTAAGAAAACCCCTCCTCCTCTCCTCCCCTCCTGAAGACTCCTGGGATTTATGACATCATTTGCCTAGGCAAGAAACCAGGAAGTAACTGAACGAGTAAATATAATATACCTTCCTATCTATTTACTAATGCTGGCAGCATGAGGATTAAAATGTATCAATGTAGAATTAGAGTGAAGTTCAACTTTAAAGTGTAACTAAGGGCAAACTTTTTTTTTTAGTTTTGGATACAGTGGAGGTGGAATAGAACCCCTGTTGGGTTTTTATTGCTGTCTGTGCCCTCATTAGGGAGAGTCACCCTCTCTATTTGTCCTGTTTAGGGTTATCACCGAAACTGAAAGACAATCCCAAATTTTGGGTTGTCCCCAGAACAGTAATAGAGGGGAAATCTTCCAATGGGGACACTAGTTTTGGGGTTTCCTTACGTGTAAGGGATTTCCTCTCACTTCCTGTTTTGGCCATGGGACAGGAAGTGAAGGGAAATCTTCCCAACAGAGAATGGATGGCAAAAAACCCGACAGGGGTTCTAACTAGAGATAGACCGATATGGTTTTTTCAGGGCCGCTACCAATATTTTGGTCACAACGTATCGGTATCGGCCGATATGGGCCGATATTTTGTACACTTAAAGTTTTAAAAAATAAAGACAATTTTTGACACAAATCTGGTGCTGAACATGTTAATTTTTGTTTAATGTTTAATGGCTGGCTTGCTGGCACCCTGTGGTGGGTGGCTGGCTGGCACCCTGTGGTGGGTGGCTGGCTGGCTGGCACCCTGTGGTAGGTGGGTGGCTGGCACAGGGGCTGTGGGTGGCTGGCTAATACAGGGCCTGTGGCTGGCTGGTACTGTGGCTGGCTGGTACAGGGCCTGTGGGTGGCTGGCTGGCTCATTGGTACAGGGCCTGGCTGGCTGTGATACACTCCCGCAAGACTAGTCCCGACTCCAGACGAGGCTGTCCCAGGGGAGGGAGGCGGCCTAAGAAGGCAGAATGACGTCACAAAAATATCGGCAATATCGGCCAGTTCCGGGGCCGATACCGATATAACGGGGAAAGTGCATATTGGCCACCGATATATCGGCCTTGCCGATAATCGATATATCCCTAGTTCTAACACTCCCTACTGTATCCAAAACTTTCCTTAAGGGCTTGTTCAAACATGCTTTGCTCTTTGAAGAGCGATCCATGTTTTGGAATGCTCTTCAGAATGCATTTGACAGGTAATGAGGAGGTTATTATATATGAATGGGGGAACGCCGCTCTCCCGGCAAGCCTGTGTAACCAAAATGTAAGCCTACATGTCTCCACCAAACCACGCCCTATGATGTGTTTCTCCCAGCCCACCAGGGATTACATAGTTACATAGTTTTTCAGGTTGAAATAAGACACAAGTCCATCTGGCTCACCCAATAAAAAACAAAAAAGAAAACCCAACCATACAATCCCATATAAAAAATCCTATACCCGCAGTTGATCCAGAGGAAGGCGAAAAAACCCCAGCAAAGCATGATCCAATTTGCTACAGCAGGGGAAAAAAATTCCTTCCTGATCCCCCGAGAGGCAATCGGATATTCCCTGGATCAACTTTACCTATAAATATTAGTACCCATTTATATTATGTACACCCAGGAAAGAATCCGGGCCTTTTTTAAAGCAATCTACTAAACCACCTCTGGAGGGAGTCTATTCCACATTTTCACAGCTCTTACTGTAAAGAAACCTTTCCATATTTGGAGACCAAACCCCTTTCTTCTAGATGTAAAAAGTGCCCCTTCTCCTCTGTGATGACCTTAAAGTGAACAACTCCACACGAAGTTCACTATATGGACCCCTTATGTATTTATACATGGTGATCATATCCCCCCTTAATCTCTTCTTCTCATGAGAGAATAAATTCAGTTCCTCTAATCTTTTCTCATAGCTGAGCTCCTCCATGCCTCTTATCAGTTTGGTTGCCCTTCTCTGCACTTTCTCCAGTTCCCCGATATCCTTTTTGAGAACTGGTGCCCAAAACTGAACTGCATATTCCAGGTGAGGTCTTACTAATGATTTGTACAGGGGCAAAATTATATCTCTCTCTCTGGAGTCCATGCCTCTCCTAATACAAGAAAGGACTTTGGACTTTGCTTGCTTTGGAAACTGCAGCTTGGCATTGCTTGCTATTGTTAAGCTTATGATCTACCAGAACACCCAGCTCCTTCTCCGCTATGGATTTCCCCAATTCTACTCCCCCTGGTATGTATGATGCATGCATATCCTTAGCCCCAAAGTGCATAACTTTACATTTATGAACATTAAACCTCATTTGCCACATAGTTGCCCAATGAAACAGTGCATTGAGGTCAGATTGTAAATTGGAGACGTCCTGTAAGGAGGTTATTCCACTGCAAAGCTTGGTGTCATCTGCAAAGACTGAATGGTACTTTTAATCCCAGACCCTATATCCTTTATAAAGATATTAAAAAGTAAGGGTCCCAACACTGAACCTTGGGGTACACCACTGATAACCTTCCACCATTCAGAGAAAGAATCATTAACAACTACTCTCTGAATTCTATCTTTTAGCCAATTTTCTATCCATTTACAAACCGATCTTTCCAAGCCAGTAGACTTTACCTTACACATTAGCCGTGTGTGGGAAACTGTGCCAAACGCTTTCGCAAAATCCAAGTATACTACGTCCACAGCCACCCCTCTGTCCATGTATACTACGTCCACAGTCACCCCTCTGTCCAAGTATACAACATCCACAGTCACCCCTCTGTCCATGTATACTACGTTCACAGTCACCCCTCTGTCCATGTATACTACGTTCACGGTAACCCCTCTGTCCAAGTATACTACGTCCACAGTCACCCCTCTGTCCATGTATATTACGTCCACAGTCACCCCTCTGTCCATGGATATTACGTCCACAGCCACCCCTCTGTCCATGTATACTACGTCCACAGTCACCCCTCTGTCCATGTATACTATGTCCACAGCCACCCCTCTGTCCATGTATACTACGTCCACAGTCACCCCTCTGTCCAAGTATACTACATCCATAGTCACCCCTCTGTCCATGTATACTACGTTCACAGTCACCCCTCTGTCCATGTATACTACGTTCACGGTAACCCCTCTGTCCAAGTATACTACGTCCACAGTCACCCCTTTGTCCATGTATATTACGTCCACAGTCACCCCTCTGTCCATGTATACTACATCCACAGTCACCCCTCTGTCCATGTATACTATGTCCACAGCCACCCCTCTGTCCATGTATACTACGTCCACAGTCACCCCTCTGTCCATGTATACTACGTCCACAACCACCCCTCTGTCCATGTATACTATGTCCACAGTCACCCCTCTGTCCATGTATACTACGTCCACAACCACCCCTCTGTCCAAGTACACTACATCCACAGTAACCCCTCTGTCCAAGTATACTACGTCCACAGTCACCCCTCTGTCCATGTATACTATGTCTACAACCACCCCTCTGTCCATGTATACTACGTCCACAGCCACCCCTCTGTGCAAGTATACTACATCCACAGTAACCCCTCCCTCCAAGTATACTACGTCCACAGCCACCCATCTGTCCATGTATACTATGTCCACAACCACCCCTCTGTCCATGTATACTACGTCCACAGCCACCCCTCTGTCCATGTATACTACGTCCACAGCCACCCCTCTGTCCATGTATACTATGTCCACAGTCACCCCTCTGTCCATGTATACTACGTCCACAACCACCCCTCTGTCCATGTATAATACGTCCACAACCACCCCTCTGTCCATGTATACTACGTCCACAGTCACCGCTCTGTCCATGTATACTACGTCCACAGCCATCCCTCTGTCCAAGTATACTACGTCCACAGCCACCCCTCTGTCCAAATATACTACGTCCACAGTCACCCCTCTGTCCATGTATACTACGTCCACAGTCACCCCTCTGTCCATGTATACTACGTCCACAGTCACCCCTCTGTCCAAGTATACTACGTCCACAGTCACCCCTCTGTCCATGTATATTACGTCCACAGTCACCCCTCTGTCCATGTATATTACGTCCACAGCCACCCCTCTGCCCATGTATACTATGTCCACAGCCACCCCTCTGTCCATGTATACTACATCCACAGTCACCCCTCTGTCCATGTATACTACGTCCACAGCCACTCCTCTGTACAAGTATACTACATCCACAGTAACCCCTCTGTCCAAGTATACTACGTCCACAGCCACCCCTCTGTCCACCACCACCCCTCTGTCCATGTATACTACATCCACAGTCACCCCTCTGTCCATGTATACTATGTCCACAACCACCCCTCTGTCCATGTATACTACGTCCACGGTCACCCCTCTGTCCATGTATACTACGTCCACAGTCACCCCTCTGTCCATGTATACTACGTCCACAGCCACCCCTCTGTCCATGTATACTATGTCCACAGTCACCCCTCTGTCCATGTATACTACGTCCACAGTTACCCCTCTGTCCAAGTATACTACATCTGCAGTCACCCCTCTATCCATGTATACTACGTCCACAGTCACCTCTCTGTCCATGTATACTACGTCCACAGTCACCTCTCTGTCCATGTATACTATGTCCACAGTCACCCCTCTGTCCATGTATACTACGGCCACAGTCACCCCTCTGTCCATGTATACTACGTCTACAGTCACTCCTCTGTCCAAGTATACTACGTCCACAGTCACCCCTCTGTCCATGTATACTACATTCACAGCCACCCCTCTGTCCAAGTACAGTATACTACATCCACAGTAACCCCTCTGTCCAAGTATACTACATCCACAGCCACCCATCTGTCCATGTATACTATGTCCACAACCACCCCTCTGTCCATGTATACTACGTCCACAGCCACCCCTCTGTCCATGTATACTACGTCCACAGCCACCCCTCTGTCCATGTATACTATGTCCACAGTCACCCCTCTGTCCATGTATACTACGTCCACAACCACCCCTCTGTCCATGTATAATACGTCCACAACCACCCCTCTGTCCATGTATACTACGTCCACAGTCACCCCTCTGTCCATGTATACTACGTCCACAGCCATCCCTCTGTCCAAGTATACTACGTCCACAGCCACCCCTCTGTCCAAATATACTACGTCCACAGTCACCCCTCTGTCCATGTATACTACGTCCACAGTCACCCCTCTGTCCATGTATACTACGTCCACAGTCACCCCTCTGTCCAAGTATACTACGTCCACAGTCACCCCTCTGTCCATGTACAGTATATTACGTCCACAGTCACCCCTCTGTCCATGTATATTACGTCCACAGCCACCCCTCTGCCCATGTATACTATGTCCACAGCCACCCCTCTGCCCATGTATACTATGTCCACAGCCACCCCTCTGTCCATGTATACTACATCCACAGTCACCCCTCTGTCCATGTATACTATGTCCACAACCACCCCTCTGTCCATGTATACTACGTCCACGGTCACCCCTCTGTCCATGTATACTACGTCCACAGTCACCCCTCTGTCCATGTATACTACGTCCACAGCCACCCCTCTGTCCATGTATACTATGTCCACAGTCACCCCTCTGTCCAAGTATACTACGTCCACAGCCACCCCTCTGTCCAAGTATACTACATCCGCAGTCACCCCTCTATCCATGTATACTACGTCCACAGTCACCTCTCTGTCCATGTATACTACGTCCACAGTCACCTCTCTGTCCATGTATACTATGTCCACAGTCACCCCTCTGTCCATGTATACTACGGCCACAGTCACCCCTCTGTCCATGTATACTACGTCTACAGTCACTCCTCTGTCCAAGTATACTATGTCCACAGTCACCCCTCTGTCCAAGTATACTACGTCCACAGCCACCCCTCTGTCCAAGTATACTACATCCGCAGTCACCCCTCTATCCATGTATACTACGTCCACAGTCACCTCTCTGTCCATGTATACTACGTCCACAGTCACCTCTCTGTCCATGTATACTATGTCCACAGTCACCCCTCTGTCCATGTATACTACGGCCACAGTCACCCCTCTGTCCATGTATACTACGTCTACAGTCACTCCTCTGTCCAAGTATACTACGTCCACAGTCACCCCTCTGTCCATGTATACTACATCCACAGCCACCCCTCTGTCCAAGTACAGTATACTACATCCACAGTAACCCCTCTGTCCAAGTATACTACATCCACAGCCACCCCTCTGTCCATGTATACTATGTCCACAACCACCCCTCTGTCCATGTATACTACGTCCACAGCCACCCCTCTGTCCATGTATACTACGTCCACAGTCACCCCTCTGTCCATGTATACTACGTCTACAGTCACCCCTCTGTCCATGTATACTACGTCCACAGTCACCCCTCTGTTCAAGTATACTGCATCCACAGCCACCCTTCTGTCCATTTATACTGCGTCCACAGCCACCCCTCTGTCCATGTATACTACGTCCACAGTCACCCCTCTGTCCATGTATACTACGTCCACAGCCACCCCTCTGTACAAGTATACTACATCCACAGTAACCCCTCTGTCCAAGTATACTACGTCCACAGCCACCCCTCTGTCCATGTATACTATGTCCACAACCACCCCTCTGTCCATGTATACTACGTCCACGGTCACCCCTCTGTCCATGTATACTACGTCCACAGTCACCCCTCTGTCCATGTATACTACGTCCACAGCCACCCCTCTGTCCATGTATACTATGTCCACAGTCACCCCTCTGTCCATGTATACTACGTCCACAGTTACCCCTCTGTCCAAGTATACTACGTCCACAGCCACCCCTCTGTCCAAGTATACTACATCCGCAGTCACCCCTCTATCCATGTATACTACGTCCACAGTCACCTCTCTGTCCATGTATACTACGTCCACAGTCACCTCTCTGTCCATGTATACTATGTCCACAGTCACCCCTCTGTCCATGTATACTACGGCCACAGTCACCCCTCTGTCCATGTATACTACGTCTACAGTCACTCCTCTGTCCAAGTATACTACGTCCACAGTCACCCCTCTGTCCATGTATACTACATCCACAGCCACCCCTCTGTCCAAGTACAGTATACTACATCCACAGTAACCCCTCTGTCCAAGTATATTACATCCACAGCCACCCCTCTGTCCATGTATACTATGTCCACAACCACCCCTCTGTCCATGTATACTACGTCCACAGCCACCCCTCTGTCCATGTATACTACGTCCACAGTCACCCCTCTGTCCATGTATACTACGTCCACAGTCACCCCTCTGTCCATGTATACTACGTCCACAGTCACCCCTCTGTTCAAGTATACTGCATCCACAGCCACCCTTCTGTCCATGTACACTGCGTCCACAGCCACCCCTCTGTCCATGTATACTACGTCCACAGTCACCTCTCTGTCCATGTATACTACGTCCACAGCCACCCCTCTGTACAAGTATACTACATCCACAGTAACCCCTCTGTCCAAGTATACTACGTCCACAGCCACCCCTCTGTCCATGTATACTATGTCCACAACCACCCCTCTGTCCATGTATACTACATCCACAGTCACCCCTCTGTCCATGTATACTATGTCCACAACCACCCCTCTGTCCATGTATACTACATCCACGGTCACCTCTCTGTCCATGTATACTACGTCCACAGTCACCCCTCTGTCCATGTATACTACGTCCACAGCCACCCCTCTGTCCATGTATACTATGTCCACAGTCACCCCTCTGTCCATGTATACTACGTCCACAGTTACCCCTCTGTCCAAGTATACTACGTCCACAGCCACACCTCGGTCCAAGTATACTACATCCGCAGTCACCCCTCTATCCATGTATACTACGTCCACAGTCACCTCTCTGTCCATGTATACTACGTCCACAGTCACCTCTCTGTCCAAGTATACTATGTCCACAGTCACCCCTCTGTCCATGTATACTACGGCCACAGTCACCCCTCTGTCCATGTATACTACGTCTACAGTCACTCCTCTGTCCAAGTATACTACGTCCACAGTCACCCCTCTGTCCATGTATACTACATTCACAGCCACCCCTCTGTCCAAGTACAGTATACTACATCCACAGTAACCCCTCTGTCCAAGTATACTACATCCACAGCCACCCCTCTGTCCATGTATACTATGTCCACAACCACTCCTCTGTCGATGTATACTACGTCCACAGCCACCCCTCTGTCCATGTATACTACGTCCACAGTCACCCCTCTGTCCATGTATACTACGTCCACAGCCACCCCTCTGTCCATGTATACTACGTCCACAGCCATGCCTCTGTCCATGTATACTACGTCCACAGTCACCCCTATGTCCAAGTATACTACGTCCACAGTCACCTCTCTGTCCATGTATACTATGTCCACAGTCACCCCTCTGTCCATGTATACTACGTCCACAACCACCCCTTTGTCCATGTATACTACGGCCACAGTCACCCCTCTGCCAAGGTTTTACTTACCTCCTCATAAAAAGAAATCAGGTTTGTTTGACAACTTCTGTCTTTCATGAATCCATGCTGTCTGTTGCTTAACATATTTTTTTTCTAGCAAGAACTCATATATGTGGTCTTTTATTAAACTCTCCAGTATCTGCCCCAACTATAGAAGTTAAACTAACAGGTCTATAGTTACTTGGCAAATACTTTGATCCCTTTTTAAATATAGGCACCACATTGGCCCTACGCCAATCCAGTTGTACTATACCAGTCCTTAACGAATCCCTAAAAATTAGAAACAAAGGCATTGAAATGACAGAGCTCCATTATTTTAGGATGTGTGGGTGGGTGCCATCTGGTCCAGGCGCTTTATCCACCTTTATTCTGTCTAAATATTTCCGCAGCACATCACTTTTGAGCCATTTTGGATCATTTAAGGCTGTGTTAATGCCATCCTCAATATGGTCATGAGCTCCACAATGCTCCTTTGTATACACAGCGCTAAAGAAAGAGTTAAAAAAACTTGCCTTCTCTTTGTCCCCAGTCACCCACTCCTGATTATTTTGTAAAGGGCCTACATGCTCAGACCTAAGAATTTTTTGGGGGTTTGTCCTACTATCTTTTGCAATCTGTCATTCATTTTGAATTTTTGCGTCCTTGATTTCCTTTTTACATATTCTGTTATATTCTTTTTAACAATTAAACAATGATAGTGTTCCCTCATTTTTATATGTTTTAAAAGCTCTTTTCTTATTATTTATAGCTTTTTTAACTTTGGCCGTGAACCATATAGGTTTTATTTTTAGCCCTTTAAACGAATTGCCCATTGGAATATACTTTGCAGTGAGTTTGCTTACTGTCTTTTTGAAAATTTCCCATTTTTGTTCAGTGTTCATTGATGCCAATATTCCCTCCCAGTCTTAAGTCCTGGAGAGCAGCTCTCATCCTTGGAAAACTTTCTCTCTTAGAGTTAAGCGTTTTTATATTTCCTGAATGCTACAGTTAACATTAAATGAAATCATATTATGGTCACTGCTACCCAGATGTTCTTTTCTATGAACATTAGTAATACGCTCTGCATGGTTTCAGATTACCAGGTCCAGCAGAGCATCATTTCTAGTCGGGGCCTCAATAAAATGTACCATAAAAATGTCTTGTAATAGGTTTATACATTTTTGCCCTTTAACTGTTCCAGCAGTGCCATTACTCCAGTCAATGTCTGGTTAGTTAAAATTCCCCATTATTAAAACTGTCCCAGCCCTTGCAGCCCTTTCTATCTGTGCCAGGAGCTGAGTCTCTGCCTCCTCATTATTACTGGGAGGTCAATAACAAACTCCAATGATAATCTTTGTATTACGCACACCCATGTACATTTCCACCCATACTGCTTCAGACTCATCACACTCTCCATCAACTAGGTCCTCTTTCACACTCACTTTGAGATCACTTCTCACATAGAGACAGACACCACCACTCCTCCATTTTACCCTGTCTTTCCAAAACCGAGCATAGCCAGGAATATTAACCACTTTACCACCAGAGGATTTTGCTGTCATACGTCCAGGCCACTTTTTGCGATTCGGCACTGTGCAACTTTAACTGACAATTGCGTGGTCGTGCAACGCCGTACCCAAACGAAATTTACGTCCTTTTTTCCCCACAAACAGAGCTTTCTTTTGGTGGCATTTGATCACCTGTGCGATTTTTACTTTTTGCGCTATAAACAAAAAAAAAGCGTTTATTTTGAAAAAATAACAATATTTTTAACATTTTTTTATATGAAATTCCCCCCAAAAATGTTTTGGCAAGTTTGTTTTCTGCTACCTATGTTTGGTAAAAAAAATCACAATAAGCGTATTTTGATTGGTTTGCGCAAAAGTTATTGCGTTTACTAACTAAGGGAAAGATTTTTGTCATTTTTGGTGTTTTTTTTTTTTTTTAACGAGTAATGGCGGCGATCTGCAATTTTTTTTGCGGGACTGCGACATTGCGGCGGACAGATCGGACCCTTGACTGACACTTTTGGGGGTACCTGTGACATTACTGCAGTAATCAGTGTATATATATGCACTGTTACTGTAAAAATGACACTGGCAGGGAAGGGGTTAATTTTATTGGCGAGGGAGGGGTTAATGTATGCCTGGTGCTTACTGACATGTGTGGGGGGGGGGGGTGACTGAGTGACACAAGGACAGATCGCATGTTCAAGACTGCAATCTGTCACTCCCTGTCACTTAGGAGATCCGCCCGCTCTGTTTACACAGGCGGGCGGATCTCCAAACTAGATTCCCCGACGATCGGGGAAGAGCAGCGGCTATCGCCGCCGCTCCTCCCCTGGCCCGACTCCCGCTGTGACTGAAAACAGCGGGAGCGCGCCTCCGGCGGCGCGCGAGCGCCGCCTACAGGGGGAGGAGTCCAGCGACGTAGTACTACGTCGTTGGATGATAACGAACCACTTTGCCGCAGTACGGTCAACGTGACTGGTCGGCAAGTGGTTAATAGCTCAGTCATGTGAAGAATGAAGCCAAGATTCAGCAATACCAATTAAATCATAGTTCTCCTCGTGCACCACAGCTTCCAACTCACCTATTTTTCTTTGCAGACTTCTGGCATTGGTGAACAAACACTTAAATCATTGTCACATTTTGCACACTTATTTTGCAAATTTTTTTTTTTTTTTTGGTACGCATACTACCATTTCCAATAGTTGTTTGTAATGTGGGAACCTTCTTATCCTCTGCCAAACCTCTCCCCCCATCTTTCCCCATTCCACCCACCAATAGGGGCTGACCCCTGTCTGACCTGTCTTCCCCATTATAATCAAATTAACCCTTCCCCCTCAATCCTAGTTCAAATACTCCTCCAGCCTTCCCATAAACCTCTCCCCAGCACAACAGACCCCCTTCCATTTAGGTGCAAACCATCTTTAGCATATAGGCTGCACCCCAATGAAAAGTGAGCCCAGTGCTCTAAAAACCCAAATCCCTTCTTCTTACACCAGGTCTTTTGCCATACATTCAGCTCTCTAATCTCACCCTGTCTTTCCTGTGTTGCGCATGGCACAGGCAATATTTCAGAGACTATCACCTTGGAAGTCCTTCACTTCAACTTGCAGCCTAGTTCATTAAATTGGTTCTTAAGCAGCCTCCACATTACATATATTCTGTCGTTGGTTCCAATGTGGACCAAGACAGCTTGGTCATGCCCAGCCCCTCCCAGTAATTTATCAACCTGGTCCACCACATGCCCAACCCTGGCACCAGGCAGAGAGCAAACCATTCGGGTGAGGCGATCATGGCGACAAATTATTCTATCAGTCCTTCTGATTATAGAATCCCCTTCGACCACCAACTGCTTACCTGCACTACCCTCACCACCCCTACTAGATGGGCTGCTCTCCCGGCTGTTAGGGATAGCAGTGACATCTAGGGCTGCCACCTCTGAGCTTGCCACCAACACATCTTCACCCAACGTGGCAAATCTGTTGGGGTGCTCAAACCCAGGGCTGGCCTTACTTTTCTGTGAGTCCCTACCACTCCCTCTGACTGTATTAACCCATCTTCCTACCTGATAATCTTGACTTACCCCTCCCCATTAACCCTACTAGCCACCTGCTCAGCAAGCAGAAGACCCCTTTCAAGGTTGTCAGTTGTGCCAAGTGATGAAATCTGCTCCTCCATATCTCTAATGTGAGCTTCCAGAAGGACAACCTGCTCACATCTGTCACAGCGGTATCCATCCTGGAGCGGTTTCTCCGCTATTGTATACATGCGGCACACTGTGCACTGCACAAAACCTTTAATCTTGCTTGCGCACATTTTCCCGGTTACAACAATAATGCAACTGATAAAAATATTCAGATGTTACTTACAGTTCTGAAGACTTCTGTTCTAATCTCCTGTTTTCAACTCTGGTTTTTAACTCACCACCTAGTCAGAGTTCCAGCAAACAAAAAGGTGGCAAACTCAAGAAAGAGCAAGCTCAGAAATGAGTCCTACAGAAAATTATCTAGGACCTGAAGCACCTGTGACTAATTTACCACTCCCCTAATTAGTAGTATGAAGGAAGGAAAGAGAGAGAAAAAAAAAGGCTATTTAAAAAGTGACCGTAAAGGTGTAAAAAACTGCAAGCAAAGACCCGCTTAAAAAAA
The DNA here is from genome assembly GCF_965119305.1 of Pelophylax lessonae. NCBI lineage: Eukaryota > Metazoa > Chordata > Amphibia > Anura > Ranidae > Pelophylax > Pelophylax lessonae. The sequence continues at coordinate 664,920,491 of NC_138770.1, read as the reverse complement.
AAAAAGAAAGACTAAAAATGCAAACACTCACCAGCAGTCAAAAGCCAAACTGTTGATCACTCTCCACTCAAATTTCCCACTCTTCAGTCTTCAAACAGCAAATCTGGCAAGCCCTATGACTAAGCCTCCAGTGGGTGGGGTGAAATGCATCAGAGGGCGTGGTTTGGCGGAGACATGTAGGCTGAGGTCGCTCCTTATCTTTTGGTTTCATGGGTTGGTCGGGAGAGCAGCACCCCCCTATCCATACACTATATTACCAAAAGTATTGGGACGCCTGCCTTTTCACGCACATGAACTTTAATGGCATCCCAGTCTTAGTCTGTAGGGTTCAATATTGAGTTGGCCCACCCTTTGCAGCTATAACAGCTTCAACTCTTCTGGGAAGGCTGTCCACAAGGTTTAGGAGTGTGTCTATGGGAATGTTTGGCCATTCTTCCAAGAGCACGTTTGTGAGGTCAGGCACTAATGTGGACGAGAAGGCCTAGATTGCAGTCTGTGCTCTAATTTATCATAAAGGTGTTCTATTGGGTTGAGGTCAGGGCTCTGTGCAAGCCAGTCAAGTTCCTCCACCTCAAACTTGCTTGTCCATGTCTTTAGGGACCTTGCTTTGTGCACTGGTGCGCAGTCATGTTGGAACAGGAAGAGGCCATCCCCACAAAGTTGGGAGCATGAAATAGCTCAAAATGTTTTGGAATGCTGACTCCTTAAGAGTTCCCTTCACTGAAACTAAGGGGCTAGGCCCAACCCCTGAAAAACAACCCCACACCATAATCCCCCCTCCAACAAATGATTTGGACCAGTGCACAAAGCAAGGTCCATAAAGATGTGGATGAGCGAGTTTGGAGTGGAGGAACTTGACTGGCCTGCACAGAGTCCTGGCCTCAACCCGGTAGAACATCTTTGGGATGAATTAGAGCAGAGACTGCAAGCTAGAACTTCTCATCCAAATCAGTGTCTGACCTCACAAATGCGCTTCTGGAAGAATGGTCAACACTCCCATAGACACACTCCTAAAACCTTGTGGACAGCCTTTCCAGAAGAATTGAAGCTGGTGTAGCAGCAAAGGGTGGGCCAACTCAATATTGAACCCTACAGACTAAGACTTGGATGCCATTAAATTTCATGTGCGTGTAAAGGCAGGTGTCCCAATACTTTTGGTAATATAGTGTATACAGTTTACTTTCTGGATGGGTATATGAATATGTCAGGATCCCTGTTTTTGTTGATCAGGGAAGAGGCGCAACAAGCATTACTAACCAGGTTGCAGGCAATGAGGAGGTGCTGTTTTACCTCGTAACCACTTGCTTTAACTCCTTGAATACCACACTAGCATGTTGCAACGGCATGCAATGCATAGCATGCGTTTGTGAGGCGCTTGCAGAGGGGCCCTTTCGATTACCCTTGAAAGTGACAGGAGGTGTGGATCCTGCTTCAGCCACAAAGCAAAGCAGCCTAGCCACAGCATGTGTACATCCATGCCTACCGCCTTTGCAGTTAAAGGGTGTAGCAGCTGGTAGGCGGTAAAAGTGCAGCTCAACCACAGGTTTTTTTTCTCGCACCTCAAACTCCCATGTTAAAGAGCCCTTGGTTCTACTTTAATACTTACCCCTCCCAAAGCCCATGATGTCAATCTTTGCTGTCTTCACAAGCTATTCTGGCAGGAGTGTCCAAATGATTGGTCCCCCTCTTTGTGCTGTGGTTCCTTTTTCTGACAGCTACATCACTACAGGACACAGTAGGGGCCAGAGGAAGGAACCACAAAGTACATACAATCAGCTTATTTGTACAGATATCTCACCACTCTACATTCCAACTCCTGCACTTTAGCGAGATGACGTCTTCCGAGTCATGTGCCGATGATGTCATCACGCTACAGTGCCGGAGTTGAGATGTAGAGTGTTGAAGTATCTGTACATGTGAGCTGATTGTATGCATTGGAGGACATTCTAATTGTATGCATTGGAGGACCAAACTTTCCACCAATTTCCTGAAAGCGTGCCAAATGTTGAAGGTGTTTCAACAAGCTTACGAAGACAGAAGAGATTGGTTGCATAGGGATAAATCATTTTTTTTTTTTTTTTGTAGGAATGCCTTTGATTTTCATTTGTAAAAAAGAACAGCCTATTTGTGGTGCCTGGTAAAAAATTTCAAAAAGTTGACGGCAACTATATTAAACAGCCACCAAGAAATACTGTATATGAATTCTGGTAGCCATTGAAATGCTTTATATGGAAGAATATTTTGATCAGGAGTAATAATTGTTCTTTTTGTGATTATTTCACTGCAGACGATCGTCAGAGGCAGTAAACCTCCATTAGATGCTTCCATCAATGGCTTGCTTGAAGACTTCGACAACATTTCCGTAACGCGTTCCAACTCCCTAAGAAAAGAAAGTCCACCCACCCCACGCCAAGGACATTCCAACCATTCGAAGAGTTACCCGGAAGAAAATGGCTTCTTCGCCTTCTCCCACTACAGCCTTGAACCGGAGATCCCCAGAGGCAACATCTCTGAGAGGTACAAGGAACGGAGTCTGAGTGCTGAGGAGGCTGAGGGCTACTACAGGGCGAACAAGCCGACCAGGCACAATGGGCATCCGGTTAAAATGAGGTCCTATGAAGCCTACTTTCCTGAAGTTAAAAATGTGAACATGTTGGGTTACGCCTCGGAGTACCACCCACAGCTGGAGACGAAAAGCAAATCTGTTGACCAGTGTGGAGCACCATGGGACTACAACAGGGTCACCGGTACATCTCTTCAGGACTACAGGGACTATTTTCCACCTTCTATTACAGGGACCGTCATGCTGAGCGAGGGCTCGAAAGAAAGACTTGAGTACAGTGAATGGGGAGATGGTCTTTTTAAGGATGATTATGATAAGAGACCCAAGTCATCCTATGTAACTCAAACCAGTCCTCAACCAGCCATAAGACAAAGGTCAAGGTCAGGATCAGGCCTTCAAGAACCAGTCATACCTTATGGTGCACTGAAAACCAACCAGCAAGGGCATTCTTTTGCTTCGTACACCTACCCGCGTTTGTCAGAAACCGCAGCGTGCATTCCAAAGGTAATACTGTATATCGGTATTTTATATTGTATTTGTATATGTTAAAGCACAGTTATGAACATGGGATGGGGGGGGGGAACAGCCCATACACATGTAGGGGGCCCGGACACTTTTCAGGGCCGGGAGAAGGCAGGGGCGCCGCGTGGCTGCACTGGCTTATTATATAGGGGCACTACAGAAGAGGATTCGGCAGCTGCTGCTTCTCTGTGTTATTGAGCTCACATCGGCTCATTACTACCACCTGTGGCCTTTTTCTGCATGTCCAATCCTCATGTGTATGGTGTGTATGGTGCCTGTACTGTATTCTGTGCTCAGCTCCAGCTCTTTTATGTGTCTCAGCAACATGTGTCAGCTTTGTGTAAACAAGAGCTGGGACTAGGAAGACCTCCTGTGCAAGTAGGGGGCTGTTTGTGTAAAGGGGGGAGGAGCTCCATGTGTATTTACAGATGTGTGTGTGTGTGTGGGGGGGGGGGGGGCTGAGTGCATACAGGTGTGAAGGGGGACTTGGTGTGTACAAGTGTGGGGGGCTAAGTGTGCAGAGGTGTGAGGGGGGGACTAAGTTCGTACAGGTGTGAGGGGGGGCTGAGTGCATACAGGTGTGAGGGGGGGGGGGCTGAGTGCATATAGGTGCGAAGGTGCGAAGGGGGACTTGGTGTGTACAAGTGTGGGGGGCTAAGTGTGTAGAGGTGTGAGGGGGGCTGAGTGTGTACAGGTGTGGGGGGGGCTGAGTGCCTACAGGTGTGGGGGGGCTGAGTGCATACAGGTGTGAGGGGGGCTGAGTGTATACAGGTGTGAGGGAGGGCTGAGTGCATACAGGTGTGAGGGGGGCTGAGTGTGTACAGGTGTGAGGGGGGGCTGAGTGTGTACAGGTATGAGGGGGCTAAGTGCATACAGGTGTGAGTTGGGCTAAGTGTGTACAAGTGTGAGGGGGGACTAAGTGCACACAGGTGTGAGGGGGGGCTGAGTGTGTACAGGTGTGAGGTGGGGCTGGGAGCGTGCAGATGTGGGGGGGGGGGGGCTAAGTGCGTACAGGCATGGGGGTGGGGGCGAAGTGCGTGCAGGTGTGAGGGGGGATAAATGTGTTCAGGCTGAGAGGGGTTGGGTGTGTACAGGTGTGAGGGGGCTGAGTGTGCTGGATTGGGATTGCTGAATATATGGGAATGTCTCTTTACTGGATTGATATGTCTCTTTGGTGAATATATATATATATATATATATATATATATATATATATATATATATATATATATATATATATACCCCTCACATTTTTGTAAATATTTTATTATATCTTTTCATGTGACAACACTGAAGAAATGACACTTTGCTACAATGTAAGTAGTGAGTGTACAGCTTGTATAACAGTGTAAATTTACTGTCCCCTCAAAATAACTCAACACACAGCCATTAATGTCTAAACCGCTGGCAACAAAAGTGAGTACACCCCTAATAAACACTTCCAAATTGGGTCCAAAAGTGTCAATATTTTGTGTGGCCACCATTATTTTCCAGCACTGCCTTAACCCGCTTGGGCATGGAGCTCACCAGAGCTTCACAGTTTGCCACTGGAGTCCTCTTCCACTCCTCCATGATGACATCACGGAGCTGGTGGATGTTAGAGACCTTGCGCTCCTCCACCTTCCATTTGAGGATGCTCCACAGATGCTCAATATGGTTTAGGTCTGGAGACATGCTTGGCCAGTCCATCACCTTTACTCTCAGTTTCTTTAGCAAGGTAGTGGTCATCTTGGAGGTGTGTTTGGGGTCGTTATCATGTTGGAATATTGCCCTGCAGCCCAGTCTACGAAGAGGGGGGATCATGCTCTGCTTAAATATGTCACAGTACATGTTTGCATTCATGGTTTCCTCAATGAACTGTAGCTCCCCAGTGCCGGCAGCACTCATGCAGCCCCAGACATGACACTCCCACCACCATGCTTGACTGTAGGCAACACACACACTTGTCTTTGTGCTCCTCACCTGGTTGCCACCACACACACTTGACACCATCTGAACCAAATAAGTTTATCTTGGTCTCATTAGACCAGAGGACATGGTTCCAGTAATCCATGTCCTTAGTCTGCTTGTCTTCAGCAAACTGTTTGTGGGCTTTCTTGTGCATCATCTTTAGAAGAGGCTTCCTTCTGGGACGACAGCCATGCAGACCAATTTGATGCAGTGTGCAGTGTATGGTCTGAGCACTGACAGGTTGACCCCCCACCCTTTAAGCCTCTGCAGCAATGCTGGCAGCACTCATACGTCTATTTCCCAAAGACAACCTCTGGATATGACGCTGAGCACGTGCACTCAACTTCCTTGGTCGCCCATAGCGAGGCCTGTTCTGAGTGGAACCTGTCCTGTTAAACCGCTGTATGGTCTTGGCCACCATGCTACAGCTCGGTTTCAGGGTCTTGGCAATCTTCTTATAGCCTAGGCCAGAGATCCTCAAACTACGGCCCTCCAGCTGTTGCGGAACCACACATCCCATGAGGCATTGTAAAACTCTGACATTCACAGACATGACCAGGCATGTTGGGAATTGTAGTTCCTGGACAACTGGAGGGCCATAGTTTGAAGACCCCTGGCCTAGGCCATCTTTATGTAGAGCAACAATTCTTTATTTCAGATCCTCAGAGAGTTCTTTGCCATGAGGTGCCATGTTGAACTTCCAGTGACCAGTATGAGAGAGTGAAAGCGATAACACCAAATTTACCACACCTGCTTCTCATTACACCTGAGACCTTGTAACACTAATGAGTCACATGACACCGGAGAGGGAAAATGGCTAATTGGGCCCAATTTGGACATCGTCACTTAGGGGTGTACTTACTTTTGTTGCCAGCGGTTTAGACATCAATGGCTGTGTGTTGAGTTATTTTGAGGGGACAGCAAATTTACACTGTTATACACTTTACATTGTAGCAAAGTGTCATTTCTTCAGTGTCGTCACATGAAAAGATAGAATAAAATATTTACAAAAATGTGAGGGGGTGTACTCACTTTTGTGAGATAGTGTGTGTGTATTTATATATACTGTGTATATATATATATATATATTTTTTTTTATTTATTTATTTATTTATTTATTTTTTAGTCTTTTTGTCTTAGATCTGCTAGGGGAGGATAGATTGGGGGGGGGGGGGGGATTTAAAAGGTAGTGCAGTTGGTGTAGGTCCTGCTAAAAAGAGCCTACCTTGTCGCAATGGGAGTCTTCATGTTTTTTGGACAAAATGTAATTCCTTGCTGTTAAATCTCGAAAGCACTTAGAATTTGTAACACATTTTTTTATTTTCATATATTAAGTTGTAAGAGTGGTAAAATAGAAGTGGGTGCACTGAAGTACTCGGTGGAAAGGCCAGTGGGTGCAATCGGTGGGACAGTCAGTGGGTGGAATCGTCGGGACAGCCAGTGGGTGGAATCGGTGGGACAGCCAGTGGGTGGAATCGGTGGGACAGTCAGTGGGTGGAATCGGTGGGACAGTCAGTGGGTGGAATCGGTGGGACAGCCAGTGGGTGGAATCGGTGGGACAGCCAGTGAGTGGAATCGGTGGGACAGCCAGTGGGTGGAATCGTCGGGACAGCCAGTGGGTGGAATCGGTGGGACAGCCAGTGGGTGGAATCGGTGGGACAGTCAGTGGGTGGAATCGGTGGGACAGCCAGTGGGTGGAATCGGTGGGACAGCCAGTGAGTGGAATCGGTGGGACAGCCAGTGGGTGGAATCGTCGGGACAGCCAGAGGGTGGAATCGGTGGGACAGCCAGTGGGTGGAATCGTCGGGACAGCCAGTGGGTGGAATCGTCGGGACAGCCAGTGGGTGGAATCGGTGGGACAGCCAGTGGGTGGAATCGGTGGGACAGCCAGTGGGTGGAATCGGTGGGACAGCCAGTGGGTGGAATCGTCGGGACAGCCAGTGGGGGGAATCGGTGGGACAGCCAGTGGGTGAAATTGTCGGGACAGTCAGTGGGTGGAATCGGTGGGACTGTCAGTGGGTGGAATCGTCGGGACAGTCAGTGGGTGGAATCAGTGGGACAGTCAGTGGGTGGAATCGTCGGGACAGCCAGTGGGTGGAATCAGTGGGACAGTCAGTGGGTGGAATCGGTGGGACAGCCAGTGGGTGGAATTGTCGGGACAGTCAGTGGGTGGAATCGGTGGGACAGTCAGTGGGTGGAATCGGTGGGACAGTCAGTGGGTGGAATCGGTGGGACAGTCAGTGGGTGGAATCGGTGGGACTGTCAGTGGGTGGAATCGTCGGGACAGTCAGTGGGTGGAATCAGTGGGACAGTCAGTGGGTGGGCCTTGAAGAATGTTGGTGGTTAGGCCCAGGCCTAAAGCTGTGTAGGGGGCCCCAAAATTTCTGATGGCTGCCCTGCCTATCTACCAAGATTGTGAAGTGAAATGTTTGAGCTAATGCCTAAGAAAAAGTTGGATACTTATGCAAATTTACTGTCATAATAGCATTTTTGGCAGAATGTCTTTTTTTCTGGCTAATGTAAAATCAGAGAAGAAAAAAGATGAGAAGAAAGTGACAACTAATTAGGTTAAGAGCCGAGGAAATACTGTACATACGTCTTCGTAACACAAGATATTATGTAACAATTCTAAAGAACATTAGAGGAAATTGGCAAATAAATGTATCTAATGGTCTACGTTTAAGTAGTAGTAAACCTAAAACCAATAATGTAACATATTGCAGTTTACCAATTATTAGATGTGGTGGATGCTTTCGTTTTCTTTTTTAGGCTTTTTTTCTCCGTTTTCACCTGGTGATCTGGCCAGTAACACACCTCCTGTGATAGAGACGCCATTCAGAGATCGCCTTGCATTTTTCCTAATGAACGCAAAACATTCTCTGATTGGATGAGGTAGAGAGATGGGGCAGTAACGTTATAATTTCCACCTCATCCAATCAGAGAATTACTTTTTTTTTAGTTGAGAAAAATACAAGCCGTTCTCTGAATGGTGGCCATGCCGAACAACTGATCCCCAGAGCCGGTGCTAGACTATTTTGCACCATAGGCAAGACCAATTTCTTGCACCCCCTCCAAAAAAAATACATTGCCCCCCTTCCTGTACATATGCCCCCCCTTTTAACCCCACTCTCCCCTTCCTGTATACACTGCCCCCTTTAATCCTACTCCCCTCTTTCTGTACTCACTGCCCCCCCCCTTCCTGCACACACTGCCCTTCTTTAACCCTTCACCCACTTCATATACACACTGCCCCCCTTTAACCCTACACCCCCCCTTCATTTACACACTGCCCCTCCTTTAACCCTACACCCCCCTTCATATACACACTGCCCCCCTTTAACCCTACACCCCCCTTCATTTACACACTGCCCCTCCTTTAACCCTACACCCCCCTTCATATACACACTGCCCCCCTTTAACCCTTCTCATCCCTTCATATACAAATGCCCCCCTTTAACCCTACATACCCTTTCTTGTACACACTGCCCTTCTTTAATGCTACTCCCCTCCCTTCCTGCACACACTGCCCCCCCTTTAACCCTACACCCCCCTTCCTATACACACTGCCCCCCTTTAACCCTACACCCCCTTCATATACACACTGCCCCTCCTTTAACCCTACACCCCCTTCATATACACACTGCCCCTCCTTTAACCCTACACCCCCTTCATATACACACTTCCCCTCCTTTAACCCTACACCCCCTTCATATACACACTGTCCCCCTTTAACTCTACACTCCCCTTCATATACACACTGCCCCTCCTTTAACCCTAAACCCCCCTTCATATACACACTGCCCCTCCTTTAACCCTACACATCCCTTCATATACAAAGTGCCCCCCTTTCACCCTACATACCCCTTCTTGTACACACTGCCCCTCCCCCCTTCCTTCACACACTATACAAAGTGCCCCCCTCTCTATAGGTGACCTCCACGGGGGATGAGGAGGTGACAGGAGAGGAATGTGGCACTGACCATGGCTGCGCCCTAGGGGTGGCAGTGCTCCCTAGGTGGCCACCTAGTTTGCCTAGTGGTAGCACGGGCCCTGCTAATACCCCTTTGTTTAGTATGCAGCAGGGTACCTGCTTGGCACAGGACCTGGAAAATAGTAAGGATAGTAGTGGCAGCTACTACAGCAATTCTCTGCTCCCACAGAGACCTGCCAGGTATGGAATATGTATACTTAAAATAGTCCAAGCTGGAATAATGTAATGTAGCACCTCTACCCCCCCTTACACCCCAAGGGCAGGATTGCACCTCCGGAGGCAGGGGGTGCGCTAGCATTTCAACCCAGGGCTGAGTCCAAGGCTAAAATGGGGACTGAGAAAGGATATTGTGCGCCAGTCACTTCTATTTCTTTAGAGTTTTATTGCAGAACAGATAAAGAGTTGAGGGTTAGGGGTCCCGGATACTGTAGCAGAGTACTTACAGACTCTCCAGACCCAGATCATTGTCCAGTTTCACAGTGTCCAAACCTTTAAGCTGACCCAGTAACACTGTAAGCACGTTCCCAGATTTTAGTGCATCCTCTAAGTGAGTCACCAGGTCCTTCTGAGAAACCAGCCTTCTTCCTGGCTCTCTCCAGCAAGGGGCCTCCCCTGGGTCTTGACATAGCTTCCTCCAGACCAGGCAGGACAGCTTGAGGACCACTTCAGCAGATGATGAGCCCCAGAACTGGTTAATGGGACTAACAGCAGAGCTGCATCCAACAGCCACTCTCCAGGCCTCAGCCCAGGGGAAGAGAGAGAGAGCACATGGCCTGTCCCAAATATATATCCTCCCCCAGCATGCACCAGCAGCATAAACCTCCTACTGGATTGGCCAAAGGAGATATAAATATCCATAACTCAATTTGGTTTATGAAATCTCATACTATACCCATTGGCATCTGTGACAGCTTAGAGAAAAAACAGGCGAAGAACTACACAGTTAGTCGGGGCTGACTACCACTCAGCCAAAAACTAAATTTAGGCTAGTAGCCCCTGTTTAGGACAGGAGTGCTACAGTAACTATGCAAAAAAATAATAAATATGTGGAGTTCAGCTTTAAGATCTTGTTCACATGGGCAGCCAGGAGACAGTAAAAGCAGGTTAACCAGACCGCCCCACGCAGATACACTGCGGCAGAGTGGCCCTGCTGTGTGAAATCACATACCTGTATAGAATTTTGTGCAGTGGTCTGGGGCGCGCACGTGCGTGGCGATCCCCTCCTGCTGCGATTGGACACAGTGGGAGTCAATCAGCGGGTCCGGCAGACACCTTCCCCATACAGTTAGAGAGCACTCCCTAGGAGCACATTTAACCCTTTGATTGCTCTTGATGTTAACCACTTCCCTGCCAGTGTCATTAGTACAGTGACAGTGCTTTTTTTTTTAGCACTGATCACTATATTGGTGTCACAGGTCCCCAAAAGTGTCACTGTGTGTCAGATTTGCCTGCCGTAAATTGCTAATCGCCACCATTACTAGTAAAAAAAAAAATATATAACAAAGTTTGTAGATGCTAACATTTTTGCGCCAACCAATCAATATACGCTTATTGGGATTTTTTTTTACCAAAAATATGTAGCAGAATACATAATGGCCTAAATTGATGAAGAAATTATATTTTTTCCATTTTTTTATTGGGTGTGTTTTATAGCAGATAGTAAAAAATATTGTTTTTTTTTTCTTCATTTTTTTGTTTGTAGCGCAAAAAATAAAAACCGCAGAGGTGATCAAATACCACCAAAAGAAACCTCAATTTGTGGGGAAAAAAATGACATCAATTTTATTTAGGTACAGCGTAGCACGACCGCGCAATTGTCAGTTAAAATAACGCAAAAAATGGCCTGGTTATAAAGGGGGGTAAACTGATAAAGCCGCAGTGTTAGCTTCCCCAGTTTTACCACTCCTACTGCGGTTTTATCGCCCCCTAGTGATCACCTGAAGAAAAGCATGCAGCTGCTCAATGCTGTACACATGCCACAGAAAAAATTATACACCATGCAAGTGGTATGGCTACTGAGAGCGATCCATTTACATGTAGGGGGGCCGCGACTCAGCTGCTCCCCAGTCGAATGTCATGCATTTAGTAGGGTAAAATACTGTAGGTGGTGGCATATCATCTCCTCACCTTCTGTCAAATGTCTCTGAAAAGCGATCCACCGCAGAACGCTTTTCAGAGAGCAGCCACATGTATGAACAAGCTCTATAACTCACATGTCCCATTGGCATAAAACATATTAAGGATCTGTATCAGACATTTATGATTCCTTTTATGAATTTTGATTACAATAAAAACAGAATAAATGGAACTATAAATAAATATGTCACCAATGTTCCCCATCAGCATTCTTCAATAATTATATGAATCTTTGTTCTTATTGAAAACATGCGTGTTGGGTTTATCATGGCACGGAGATATATGTTCAGCAATCTATAAATACTATCATTGTTCTGCTTTTATATTCATTATCACAGTTGTTTGTGGCACATTATCATTAGGAATACAATACAAATAAGTGCAGGACTAGATATATGTGTGCGAGGGAAGTTTTATAGCCCCGTAATTTAACCCATTATTTTTTTTATATCCTAGTATTAATCATTACTAGGAACTAAACTTCAGGGAAATAATATAATATGCCTTTGTGATGATGGTGGGTAGCAGTTTTAGTTTCTGCACCACATTGACAGGGATATAGTTATATCTTTATCACTCATTAAAGCAGAACTCAACTTCCCCCACCACCACCAACCCCCCTATGTTTTTTACCCCTTACCTGTGTTCCGAGGTTCGCTTCAAAACACATACTCAACCCATAAATCCAACATTGTCCCACTGCAAATACACTGTTTGGGTGCCATACAGCAGGTCCTGTGCCGCCATCTTGGTTCTCTACACCTGGCTGTTGTTTCTGGGTGAAGACTGGCAGCTCTGATACCCACCATCTAGCCCACCAGCTAGCCACTTCATGCTCAGGGCACACTCCAGACCATTCAACTAGCCGCAGAGCACTTTACAGGTCCAGGGTCATGGTAAACCCACTGGTGGAACCTGGTCTTCCTAGTAAATATACCCACTGGAGTGGTAGAAGACTGTCTGGATGGGGCTTGTTTCCTGGGTCCAGTACTGACATTCTATAGCTCGAACTGTGTTTTGGTGGCCACAGAGTGCCTTCCAGACTACCAGTGTGGTAAGTCACAAGAGCTTTACCCTTCTGGAGCCTGGAAAGGTGTAGTGGTTGTACTTAGTGTGCTAGTCTCTACACTAGCATGGATGCAGGTCTATAGAACTATTGTTTATAGACATCATCCAATCTATCTTATGGATGTGAACCATCTCCATTGGCTCCATTTGTAGCTCTTTGAACTCAGTCGCATAAGTTCTCAGTGCTACAAAGGAAGTGTCATGGAATTGCAATAGCGTTTGGCAGCTTACCTGTTCCTTCATGTCTGTATTAGAGGCCGGACTTTACTTCTGGTTCCTTTTTATCATCTCTCCTTCCGTTTCCTGCCCCACCCCAGGTCATCACAGGAAGTCTATATTAACCAGTGCACTGCAGGTCTGCTTTGCTGTTCAACAGTGTTTGTTTCTTGTTTCCCGTGTGCTTCATCTACCTTTCTGTGTTCCGACTTTGACTTGTCTCTGACTATTCCTGTTTGCCTGTTACCCTGACCTTTGGCCTGTCCCTTGTTTACCCTCGTCTGCCTGTTACCCCGACCTCGGCTTACCCATCACCATTCCGTGTGTCCTGAGTGGCTGCTTCCCTTCTCTCCCTACAGAGCGTGACCCGGGGGACCCCAGGGGCCGCGACCTGGGCCCAACTGCAGCCAAGTCCATCCTCACCACTAGAGGCTCTGGTGAAAACCTGCTGGGTCTTAGACTCCACGCCCTGGGGAATCTTGGGTTCACGTTCCGGTCCATCTGCAGCAGTCTGCTATCAGTTTCACTACCTTGCGCTGCACCCCTGCCTCCAACAGGGTGCAGTTGTCACCTGGCCACAGATGACCTGACAGTGGCCACAGGTGACCTGACAGGAAGCAGATAAAGGAAGACTTCCCTCTGAGGGTCCTGTACCTATTAAGATCAAATTGTGGGGTAATGTCAACTCAGAGCCAACAGGACAACATATTTTATTTGTACTGGAAAAAAGGTATTATTCCTGGAGAATTTTTAAAAATGACCCATGCCCATATGCAATTATAAAATGACTGTCATTTGTTGTCTATAGCCATTACCTGTTCCACCTTTGGGTCCATCTCCATTGACTTCCTTTGAAGCTTTTTGAATTCAGTAGCATAAGTTTGCTACGCCGCAAAGGAAGTAAAAAGACATCCCACTGCTGGTTATGCACTTTTTGAGGTCTAATTGGGGTATTATGTCCATGCAGGTCCTCCAGGCCAACATATATTATTTATACCACTGGCAATTATTATCTTTAGCCATCATTTGTTCCACCTTTTAGTCTATCTCCATTGTCTTCCTTTGCAACTCTTTGAATTAGGTTGCACACATTCTCCATGCGACAAAGGAAGTGTATGCTGGAAGACTTCCATCTGCTGGTATTGTTCTTATTGAGGTCTAAATTGGAGAGTATGACAACTCAAGGTCACCAGGCCAACATATGTTATTAGTATTGGAAGAAAAGTGTTATTTTTGGAGAGTTTTTTGAAACTTGTCCATGTTTCCCATATACAATTATACAGCGACTGGCAATTATTGACTGTAAGCAACATGTGTTCCACCTTTTGGTCCATCTTCTTTGACTTCCTTTGCAGCTCTTTGAATTCAGTTGCATGAGTTCTTCATGCCACAAAGGAAGTGAATGCTGGAAGACTTTCCTCTGCTGATCCTGCTATGGTCTGGGCATAGAACCCGGACGGTGTCAATACTACCATTATCATTAATAGATGGATCTATGCTCCTATAGTATGGGCTTACTTACTGCCTACACCATCCAATTGACTTATTCAATTTCACAGTCTATGGTCCTTTTATCCAGGTAGCCACTGGGAACTTTTATCTATCTAACCAGCCCCCACAAGTACTTTAGAGACCAGTGGGTGAAGGTCTCCATTGCGCTAGATGTTTGTGTGTTTTAGTATGTCAGCTCAGTGCCACCTGGCTAACATATATTTTTTGTACTGGAAAAAATAGTTTTATCCCTGGAGGGGTTTTTAAAACTGGTCCGTGTTTCCCACACATGATTATAGCTGTGGACCATAGTTACATAGTTACATAGTTAGTGAGCTTGAAAAAAGACATCAGTCCATCCAGTTCAACCTATGATGTGTGTGTTTGCTTTTAACCGTACATTGTATACCCCTGTATGTTGTGGTCTCTAAGGTGCCCATCTAATAGTTTTTTGAAACTATCAATGCTCCCAGCTGATACGACTGCTTGTGGAAGAGAATTCCACATCCTTACCGCTCTTACAGTGAAGAACCCCTTACGCATTTTAAGGTTAAACCGCCTTTCCTCTAGTTTTAGTGAATGGCCACGTGTCTTATTGTATCTCCTCTCTCTGAATAGTTTGTTCCTTATGCTAGGGTCGCCAGTACAGTATTTGTACATTGATATCATATCCCCCCTCAATCGTCTCTTCTCCAGAGAGAATAAGTTCAGTGCTTGTAGTCTTTCCTCATAGCTGATGTCCTCCATTCCCCTAATTATTTTTGTTGCCCTTCTCTGGACTCTTTCCAATTCCAGCACATCCTTCCTGAGGACCGGTGCCCAGAACTGGACAGCATACTCCAAATGTGGCCGGACCAGAGTCTTGTAGAGCGGGAGAATAATCTCTTTATTTCTGGAGTGAATCCCCTTTTTTATACATCCCAGTATTCTGTTGGCTTTGCTTGCAGCGGCTTGGCATTGCATGCCACTGCCAGCCTGTTGTCTACCAGTACCCCCAGGTCCCTTTCCATCCTAGACTCACCCAGAGGTTCCCCCCCTAGTGAGTAGCTTGCTTTCTGGTTTCTGGCCCCCAAGTGCATTACTTTACATTTTTCAACATTAAATCTCATCTGCCATGTAGTTGCCCACTCCGTTATTTTGTTCAGGTCTTCTTGTAAGGTTTCCACATCCTGCATAGAAGATATTGGCATGCTTAGTTTAGTATCATCCGCAAATACTGAGATTGTACTAGATATCCCCTCCTCTAGATCATTTATGAATAAATTAAACAGGATTGGTCCCAGGACAGAACCCTGGGGGACCCCACTTTCCACACCTGCCCAATCCGAGTACTCCCCATTAATCACCACCATCTGGACTCTCCCCTGGAGCCAGTTCTCTATCCAGGTACTCACCCTATGGTCCATACCTACCTTCCTTAGTTTGTACAGTAAGCATTTGTGGGGAACGGTGTCAAAGGCCTTTGCAAAGTCCAGATACACCACATCCACCTGCTTACCTTTATCTAGGTGGCAGCTCACTTCATCGTAGAAGGTTAATAGATTGGTTTGGCAAGAACGGTTTTTCATGAATCCATGCTGATTACTACTAATAATACAGTTTTCATTACTAAAGTCTTGTATGTGGTCCCTTAACATCCCCTCCAAAATCTTGCAGACTACAGATGTTAGGCTGACCGGCCTATAGTTACCCAGGATACATCTCGGCCCCTTTTTAAATATTGGTACCACGTTGGCTTTTTTCCAATCAGCTGGCACCATGCCCGTCTGTAAACTATCCCTAAAGATCAAGAATAATGGTCTGGCAATCACCTGGCTGAGCTCTTTCAGAACCCTCGGGTGCAAGCCATCCGGTCCCGGTGATTTATTTATGTTAAGTTTCTCTAGTTTAGTTTTAAGTCTATCTTCTGTTAGCCATGGCGGTATTTCCTGAGGTGTGTTGTTTAGTTTGGCCTTACAAGCTAGGTTTGTGTAGCCCCCCGATTCTTTTGTGAAGACTGAAGAGAAGAAATTATTTAACACTTCCGCCTTTTCTCTGTCCTCAGTGGCCATATTTCCTTTGTCATCTTTGACAATGTGTTCTGGCCTCGCTTTCTTACTGTTTATATACTTAAAAAACTTCTTGGGGTTCTTTTTACTCTCCTCCGCTATATGTCTCTCGTGTTCTATTTTAGCCGCCCTGATTTCATCTTTACATTTCTTATTACACTCTTTGTAATGCTTAAATGCTGCCAATGACCCCTCAGTCTTGTATTTTTTGAAGGCCTTTTCTTTAGCACTAATATACATTTTTATGTTGGAGTTTAGCCACCCAGGGTTTAGCTTTGCTCTTTTAAATTTATTTTCCTTTGGAATGCACTGGCCAATCCCCTTGTTAAGTATGCTCTTGAAGCACTCCCATTTTTCCTCTGTGTTCTTTGTTCCCAGGGTTCTATCCCAATTGATATTTTCTAGCAGTGAGCGCAGTTTTGGGAAATTGGCTCTTTTGAAATTCAGCGTCTTAATATTACCCTTGTGCTTCCTATTACTGTAATTAATACTGAAACTTATTTACCTAAGGTCACTGTTTCCTAAGTTCTCCTGTATTTCTATATCCGTGAGCAGGTCTGCATTGTTAGTAATCAGTAGGTCAAGTACCGCATTGTTTCTTGTCGGTGCATTCACCATCTGACCCATGAAATTGTCCTGCAGAACATTTAGGAACTGCCGAGCCTTGGCTGAGTGTGCGGTTCCTTCTGCCCAATCTATATCAGGATAATTAAAGTCCCCCATTATAATGACATTTCCCATCCTTGCTGCCAATCCTATCTGTAAAAAGAGGTCCACCTCCCCCTCCTCCCTCTGGTGGGGGGGCCTATAGCATACGCCCAATATTACCTTCCCCACCGTGCCTTCCCTTTGAAGCTCTACCCATAGGGATTCTGCCTCGTCCTTAGCTCCATTATTATCATCCCTCATATTTACCTGTATACTGTTCTTAATATACAGACATACCCCTCCCCTTTTTTACCTTCTCTATCTCTGCGATAAAGGGAATACCCCTGAATGGTCGCCATCCAGTCATGAGAGCTGTCAAACCAAGTCTCAGTTATCCCCACAAAATCTAAGTCCTCCTCAAACATCAGCAGCTCCAGCTCTCCCATCTTGTTGGCCAGGCTTCTGGCATTGGTATACAAACCTCGTAATTTTGACCGGTTACAAATATCCTCATTTGATGTTTTTAGGCTGCTCTTGTGATTTTTCCCCATACCCACCCTGGGTATAGGAGCTCCAAACACCCTACCGCTAATACCCCCATTTCTGCCCTCTGAATCTTGCTTTCCACTGGCTAATTCTACATCTGTACCCTCCCCCCCATTCCCTAGTTTAAAAGCCCCTCTAACTTTGTGGCCATCCTCGCACCCAGTACGGCTGCACCCACCCCATTTAGGTGCAATCCGTCCCTACCATAGAGCCGGTGGCCGACTGAGAAGTCGGCCCAGTTCTCCAGGAACCCGAAACCCGAAACCCTCCTTACTACACCAGCTCCTCAGCCACTCGTTAACTTCCCTAATCTCCCGCTGCCTCTCTGGTGTGGCTCGAGGTACAGGTAGTATTTCGGAAAATACTACCTTGGAGGTCCTTCTCCTCAACTTAGCGCCTAAGTCCCTGAAATCGTTTAGGACTCTCCATCTTCCTCTGCCTATGTCATTGGTACCCACGTGTACCATGACAGCTGGGTCTTCCCCAGCCCCACCCAATAATC
This sequence comes from Pelophylax lessonae, assembly GCF_965119305.1. NCBI lineage: Eukaryota > Metazoa > Chordata > Amphibia > Anura > Ranidae > Pelophylax > Pelophylax lessonae. Next base: position 664,902,810 of record NC_138770.1, on the reverse strand, counting down.
TGTCCACCCGATCCGCAATGTGTCGAACCCGAGCGCCCGGCAAACAACAGACTGTTCGGCACACACGGTCTTTGTCACAGATTACACTGTCTGTCCTTCTAATAATTGAGTCCCCTACCACCAGCACCTGTCTTTCCTTTCCCTTTCTCCCGGCCTCACTGGAGGAGTTCTTCCCCTGGCAGCTAGGGGCGTCGCTCTGCTCCAGCAATGCTGGTCCCTGACTGGTTTCCCCAACATCACGCAACGGGGCGAATTTATTGGGGTGCTCCAGCCCAGGATCAGCCTCCTTGCCTTGTCCCCTTCTACCCCTCCTAACTGTCACCCCTCTACTCTGCTCTGATGCCTGCACCTCCGATACTCCGCCCACCTCTGTGCAGACCCCTGCCTGCACCTGACGGGTACGATCCCGGCTCTCCTCCGGTATGGACATTCATCTCAGTGTTGCCAGCTGCTTCCCTAGATTCAGGACCTGAGCTTCCAGGGAAGCAACGTGCTTACATTTTGCGCATTTGTATTCGCCCTCAATCGCATGACCGAGGAACGCATACATATCACAAGATGTACACCGAGTCGCATCTCCACACCCGCCGGGCATTGTACCTACTAATCTAGTCTAATGGGGATTCAGCGATGTAAGTCTATCCTATGTGGCTATTTCCTGGCTTCCTAACTCTACCTTCTCACCCTCTGGTACTCCGCTTCACTCACTTGACACTCAGTTGCACAACACTCACAATCTCACAGCCCGGTCAGTCGCACAACACTCCCAGTCTCACAGCCCGGTTCAGTTGCACCACACTCACAGTCTCACAGCCCAATTCAGTCACACAACACTGTCAGTCGCACAACACTCGCCGACACACAGTCCGGTCAGTCGCACTCAGGTAGTAATAGGTACTCCCAGACACTCAGGTAGTAATAGGTACTCCCAGACACTCAGGTAGTAATAGGTACTCACAGATACTCAGGTAGTAATAGGTACTCACAGACACTCAGGTAGTAATAGGTACTCACAGACACTCAGGTAGTAATAGGTACTCACAGACACTCAGGTAGTAATAGGTACTCACAGACACTCAGGTAGTAATAGGTACTCCCAGACACTCAGGTAGTAATAGGTACTCCCAGACACTCAGGTAGCAATAGGTACTCCCAGACACTCAGGTAGTAATAGGTACTCCCAGACACTCAGGTAGTAATAGGTACTCACAGACACTCAGGTAGTAATAGGTACTCCCAGACACTCAGGTAGTAATAGGTACTCCCAGACACTCAGGTAGTAATAGGTACTCACAGATACTCAGGTAGTAATAGGTACTCACAGATACTCAGGTACTACACTACACCCTCAGTCAGTGTACAATCTCAGTCACCAGTCTTACTTACCTAGTGTGTGTCCCTTTAAGCCTGTCACTAGCAGTTCCTGGCTTTTTTTTTTTTTTTTTTCCCCTCAGACGGTCAGTCTCCGCTCTGCACCCGCCTCCCTCTGTCACTTCCCGGTCAGCCTTTGCTCCTCTAGTCTCCTCTGCTCCCTCTCTGTCTAGGGGGGGTCTGCACCACTCGCCGCCCGCCGCAAAAGGGGGGGGTTTACCGCACTGCTCGCCACCCGCAACAAGAGCCGCTCACTTCTGGGGGGGGTTCGAGCGCCGCTCCCCGCCGCTGCTCTCCTGGGGGGGGGGGTTACTCACACTCACACGCGGTCGGTCACGCACACACTCCTCACACACTCCTCTCTCTTGCACGCCCTGTCAGCCTCTGATCCCGCGCTCTGCTCTTCTGCTCCACCGCACCATCTGCCGGCCGGATCGCACAGCCATCTTTTTTTACTTCTGTTGCAGCTGTTTGAATTTAGTCAAATTCTCAGTCCTGCAAAGGAAGTGGATGCTGGAAGACTTTACTCTGCTGGTCCCCCACTTCTTGAGGTCAAAATGGGGGAGTATGTCAACTCAGGTTTACCAGGTGAAAATACTGTATTATATTTGTACTTGAAAAATAGTATCATTCCTGGAGAGTTTTTAAAACTGACCCATGTTGCCCATATGCAAATATACAGTGACTGGCAACTATTGTCTATAGCCATTATTTGCTCTACCTTTTGAATGTAGACCATCTCTATTGACTTCAATTGAAGCTCTTTGAACTCGGTCACATAAGTGATGTAAAGGAAATGTATGCTGGAAGACTTCCCTCTGCTGGTCCTGTATTTGTGAAGGTCTAAATCATGGGTGTCCAACCTTTTTGCTTCTCTGGGCCACATTGAGTGTAGAGAAATTTTCTCGGGCCGCATATAAAATATATACTATAGTTAAGGTATACAAGTAATAAAATGCTGCCGCGCCCATCTCGTGCAGCCGCGCCCCCCGCACAAATTTAACTCAACTAGAGGATAATCAAATAAAGTGGAATCAGTATACAGAGGTTTACTTCTTCTGAGAGATATCAAAGGAACACTCTAACCACCATGACCACTTCAGTGATTTGAAGTGGTCATGGTGGTAGGAGTCAGAAACACTGCACATACTCGCCTCCCCCCCCCTCCCCTCTGAGGCAGCCTCTGCCTACCGTTAGTTGGAAGCCGCTGTGGCCGTGCCCCCAACCTGACTTCCTTCCTCCCTAGCAAAAAAAAAAAAAAAATTGTTAGGGGGCAGTGGGCCGCATTGCCTGAGGTTCCGGGCCGCAGGTTGGACATGACTGGTCTAAATTATTCCTAGAGTGTTTTTTAACTGGTCCCCGTTTTCCATATATGATTATACAATAATTGACAATTATTGTCTATAGCTATCATCTGTTCCACCTTTTGGTCCATCTCCATTGACTTCCTTTGCAGCTTCTTGAATTTGGTCGCATTATGCATAAGTTCTTCATGCCACAAAGGAAGTGGATACTGGAAGACTTCCCTCTGCTGGTCCAGCATCTATTGAGGTCTAAATGAAGGATTATGTCCACTCAGGGCCAACATAACGGAATTTTTGTAAAATCTTACCTGTAAAATTCCTTTCTCTGAGTCCTCCGACAGTCGCCGCCTCTTCATATTCGTCACATATGGGGTATTAGACTTTGCTCCGAAGGAGTAGCTAGGCAACAGAATATGTTAACAATAAAGCTTTAACATATCCCACCCTCAAGGGGTGGTCCCCTCAGTCAATACCCTCCTACTTCCTGCAACCATATCTCAGTTTTAGTGGAATAGCAGTAGAGTACACAATCAAACCCCAAAAGAGGGGCGGGGGCGGCGACTGTCGGAGGACTCAGAGAAAGGAATTTTACAGGTAAGATTTTACAAAAATTCCGTTTTCTCTTACGTCCTCCGACAGTCGCCGCCTCTTCATATTCGTCACATATGGGGACGTCCCAAAGCAGTGCAAACATGAGGGGTGGGAAACGCATTCGCGCCGAAAGGCAACGCAGTCTCCGCATCAAAGAAGGAACCTTACCAAAGGAAGGAACCAGCTGGGCAACAGCAAAAAACAAGTGCTCAACAGGAGCAACAACCCAGGAAAAGACAAAAAACCAGGGGATACAAAACTTATCCCAACAGCCAGGAGTCCCCAACAAGGGACCCTAGGGAACAGCCGCACTAAGAACCTTGCGGCCAAAGGAAGCATCCGCCGATGCCTGAACATCTACTTTGTAGAATTTTGTGAAAGTGTGCACGGTCGACCAAGTCGCCGCCTTACACACCTGGGCTACAGAAGCCCCATGACGACAGGCCCAAGACGTACTCAGAGATCTAGTCGAGTGCGCCTTCACAGGCACAGGGGGAACCTTCCCCTGCAAGGCATAGGCCTGTTCAATGGTCTGCCTGATCCATTTGGCGATGGTAGAGGCCGAAGCCGCCATGCCCTTCCGAGGACCCTCTGGAAGAACAAACAAGGAGTCCGTCTTTCGAAAAGACTCAGTCGACTTAAGGTAAACCCTTACCGCCCGAACAACATCCAGAGAGTGCAATCTCACCTCCTTCGGATGTTTAGGCTTCGTGCACAACGAAGGCAAGACAATATCCTCATTAAGATGGAAGTCCGAAACTCGTTTCGGAAGAAAAGAAGGATTAGGTCGCAAGACCACCTTATCCAAATGAATAACCAGGTACGGAGACTTGCAGGACAAAGCCGCCAGCTCCGACACTCTGCGAGCCGAAGTGATCGCCACCAAAAAGGCGACCTTTTTGGACAACATAGACAACGAGATCTCCCTGATCTGTTCAAAAGGAGCACGTTGTAACACAGATAGAACGAGATTCAAGTCCCAAGGGGGCAGAGGATCCCGCCTCGGGGGAACCAGATGCCGCACACCCTGAACAAAGGTGCCAACCAATGGGTTGGAAGCCACGGGACGTTGAAACAGAACGGCCAGAGCAGACACCTGACCCTTTATCGTAGCCAGCGCCAAACGCTGATCAACACCCGTTTGAAGGAAAGACAGCACACGGGACACCGAGTACGTGCGGGGTGAAAACCCCCTGGACTCACACCAGGCAAAATAGGCCTTCCAAGTACGGTAATAAACCTTCCCCGAGGAAGATTTCCTCGCATTGATTAAGGTATGGACGACCTCCGGAGAGAGACCCCTCTCCTTCAGGACCTCGGTCTCAACAGCCAGGCCGTCAAAGCCAGCGACTGTAAAGCAGGATGGTATATCGGTCCTTGAGACAGTAGATCGTCTCGAAGAGGCAGACGCCACGGGGCGTCGACCACCAGATTCACGAGGTCTGCGTACCAGGACCGGCGAGGCCAGTCCGGTGCCACAAGAATCACCGTGCTGCGTTCCGAGTGTAACCTGCGAAGGAACCTGGACAGCAACTGAATCGGTGGAAACGCGTACATCAGCCTGTACTGATGCCACGGGGCCACTAACGCGTCCGACGCGTCTGCCCGAGGGTCGCGCGTCCTTGCCACGAACCTCTTCACCTTGTTGTTGAGGCGAGACGCGAACAGGTCCACATCTGGAAGACCCCACTTCGCGCACAACGTCTGGAAGACAGCCGGATGGAGAGACCATTCCCCCTGATCCAGGGTCTGGCGACTCAGATAGTCCGCCTGCCAGTTCTCCACTCCCGGAATGTGAACCGCCGTTATCGCCGGGACATGAGTCTCGGCCCAAGACAGAATGTCGGCCACTTCTCGAGCCGCTCGGGCACTCTTGGTGCCCCCTTGGTGGTTGATGTAGGCCACCGCCGTGGCATTGTCCGTCTGCACCCGAACCGGGCAACCCTGCAGCCGGTCCGTCCAGCGATGAAGACAGAGATTTATCGCACGCAATTCCAGAATGTTGATCGGAAGGGAAGACTCCCCCTCCGACCAAGTCCCCTGAGCGGACAGAACGCCCAGAACTCCACCCCAGCCCGACAGGCTGGCATCCGTGGTGATTACCGTCCACGAGATCGGACGAAACGACTTGCCCCCGGACACCAACGGGGACTGGAGCCACCACAGAAGGTTTTCCCTGGTGCGAAGACTCAACGAGATGTGAAGATCCAGAGATTGAGGTCGCCCGTCCCACCTGGACAGGATCTCCGCTTGGAGACCCCGCGTGTGAAACTGTGCGAAAGGAATCGCCTCGAAGGCCGAGACCATCAATCCCAGACATCTCATACACGTCCGCAGAGACGAGTTCGGAACGTCCCTGAGGGACCTGACTTCCTCCCGGAGAGTCCTGAGTTTGTCTTCCGGCAGGAAGACCTTCGCCTGCACCGAGTCCAGTATCATTCCCAGATAGGGGAGACGAACCGACGGACTCAGTGTCGACTTTGGAAAATTTATCGTCCAACCAAACTCCTGTAGAGTTTGCATCGTGACAGACAGGTCCTCCTCCAGACCCTGGCTGGTCGCAGACCGAACCAGAATGTCGTCCAGATACCCCAGGACAGAAACGCCCTGGGCCCTCAATAATGCCAGAACCGGTGCAAGCACCTTGGTGAAGACCCGCGGAGCCGAGGCGAGACCAAAGGGCAACGCCACGAACTGGTAGTGATCCTCCGCAATGGCAAATCGAAGGTACCTCTGATGACCCTCGAATATGGGGATGTGAAGGTACGCATCCTTCAAATCGATGGAGGCCATGAATTCCCCCGGAGCCAGGGCAGCCACCACCGACCGCAGGGATTCCATGCGGAACTTGCGAACCCGCACAGAGCGGTTCAGAGCCTTCAAGTCCAGAATCGGACGAACTTTGCCCTCCTTTCTGGGCACGGTGAACAGATTGGAATAAAACCCCCGAAACCTGTCCCGATGAGGCACCGGAACCACCACTCCCTGAGCCCTCAGGTCCCGCACCACCAGGTGCAGGTCCCGCAAGCGCTCTGGAGACAGTTGAAGATTTGAGGGAAAAAATCTGCTTTCCGGCCGAGAGAGAAACTCGATCTTGTAACCAGATCGAACGATTTCCAGAACCCATCTGTCCCGCACACGGGCCAACCAGGGCTGAAGAAAACCGAGCAAGCGTCCCCCCACCCCAAAACTGGGTGAGGGCGCCCCTTCAGGCCGAAGTGTTATGGGCTGCAGGTCCGGATTGGCCGGACTTCTGTTTACCAGACCAGGGCTTCTTCTGAGAGCCTTGACCTTTGAACGGTTTGCCCTTGTAGTGCGGCCGAAAGGCACGAAAGGACCCCTGAGGGGGCCGAAAATTAGCATGCTTCTTCCCAGAAGCCCCCTTAGCCTTGGGGAAATGGGGCAAGAGAGTGCTCTTACCCCCGGTGATCCCCTTAATCAACACATCCAAGGACTCCCCAAAAAGGCGAGACCCATCATAAGGCAGATTGGCTAAGGTCTTACGTGAAGATTGGTCCACCGACCAACATTTCAACCAGACCAGGCGGCGAGACAACACCGCCACGCTGTGCACACGTGCAGCCAACGGAATCAGGTCCAGGTCCGCATCACACAGATACATGACACCCTGGTGGATCTGATCCACCATATCCAGGGTCGCCGGCGAGGCCGAGTCGGCCACTAGGACGCGCCTAAGCATCTGCGTCCAACTTGCGATCGCCTGGGCCGCCATGAGAGAAGCAAACAGAGCCTTAAGCATAGAACCCGTAACAGAATAAGTATGACGGGCAAGAGACTCCAATCTCCTATCCGTGGCATCACGGAAAACAGGGGAACCCTCTGCAGGAATCGCAGTGGCTTTGTTCAAAACCGCAATTGCATGATCCACTGGTGGAGGCACACACCACCTTTCATCAGTGGCAGGCGAAAAAGGATAACGCAGCTTGAATTTACTCGGTACCGCAAAAGGCTTGCGCAGATCGCGCCATTGATCCTTAACAGCGCGCTGAAAATCAGCATTGCAGGGAAAAACCTGCGGCGTCCTGCGTTTCCTCTGCGTCCCATAAGCCGCCAAGGCAGCGGGGGGACACACTTCGTCCTGCAAACGCAGCGTTTGCTTAATGGAAGCAATCAACTCATCCATGATTGCAAGCTCTTCAGGCGAGCCAGGGGGAGAATTATCAACCCCCTCAACTTCAGCCTCCACCTCAGACCCCACTAGATCAAGAGAGGAGCGGGACCCCGACAAGGAGGCCCCCGCCAGAACAGCCCCATCACCTTCACCCTCAGAATCAGAGGAAAGAGCAACTCTGGGCCTTTTAGTAGATTGAGCAGCCACCAGCATTTGCACCTGAGCAGCAAGGCCAGCCACAATAGTGGCTAAATCCCCCCCTGGGGGGGAAACAGCGGTCCCCTGGCTTTCCACCAATACTGTAGGAAATTTGCCCTCCTGAGAATCCATTGCCCCTGTAATGCCAGACAACCAAGGGGTAACTGCCCCTTTTAAGCAAGCGCGGCAAGCGCAGCCCACCGCACCACACTCAGGCACAATGAGACCCCCACAGGGAATATGCAAACTGAACACAGGCAATGGATAGCAAGAACAGAAGGATAAAACCTGAGGAGACCCTCGCCGCTGCTGCTGCCTCGATCGGTGTTCCAGGAAAGAGGAAGTGATGCTGCCAGGGCGCTTCTATGTAAGCCTATGGAGGCTACAAGAAAATGGCCGCCATGCATGTAAACCATGCGGCCGGAGCGGGTGTAGGCAAAATGGCGTTGTTTGGCGCCGAAACCGCCGCTCCACAGTGCATTAAAACACACATTACATTCCAATATCAGAATACATGTCAGATCGCCGCAGCGATCGCCGTATAGTGCCCAAACATGCCAAAAAAACATGCCCCACAGCACACAGCTTCTCACACTGACCAGTCTGACACACACAGTGTCATACAGCTCCCCCCCCCCCCTGCAGCCCACAGCATGCAGCCGAGAGATAGGGAGACAAGCAATGTGAATAGAGGCAGGTTACACAGTCCCAGACTGACACCCCCCCAGACAGACAGGTCCCCACATAGATACACTTACCTCACATGGCGTGGGGGACCCGCACAGGCGAACAAGCCGCTGCACATGAGGCAGGGAGAGTCGCAATTCAAGACGCACAAAATGGGGGTTAAGAAACCGCACAGCGTCCAGTGAGGTAGCCACCTCACCAATCATCCCTGCACCGAACAGGGATGGGTCGTTCACTGTGCCAGGAGCGTTACCTGGCTGAACGCTCGATGGCAGACTGGGAAGCCACTGACCCACGACCTGCGACCAGGGGGATCAGCCCGAGACCCAGTCCGCATGATCCTCTTCGTCCGAAGAACTAACTAACGCTGACAAAATAACAGCTAAATAAAAGGTAGAGAGAAAAACTCAAACAAAATATTAAAAAGAAGAAAGAGTCTGGGACAGAAAGTCCCAGCACAGAGAGAGCCAGCCACTCCTGACAAGCTAGACATTAAAACTGAGATATGGTTGCAGGAAGTAGGAGGGTATTGACTGAGGGGACCACCCCTTGAGGGTGGGATATGTTAAAGCTTTATTGTTAACATATTCTGTTGCCTAGCTACTCCTTCGGAGCAAAGTCTAATACCCCATATGTGACGAATATGAAGAGGCGGCGACTGTCGGAGGACGTAAGAGAAATATCATTTATACAACGAATGGCAATTGTCTTTAGCCATCATCTGTTCTACCTTTTGGCTCATCTCTATTGACTTCTATTATGGCTCTTTGAATTTAAGTTCTTCATGCCACAAAGGGAGTGTAGGCTGGAAGCCTACCCTCTGCTGGTATCGCACTTATTGAAGTCTAAATGGGTCTGAGTATGTCAACTCAAAGCCACCAGGCCAACATATGTTTTATATTTTAATGGTATTGAAAGAAAGAGTATTGCATTATTTCTGGAGAGTTTTTTTTAAACTGGTCCATGTTTCCCATATACAATTATACAGTGACTGGAAGTTATTGTCTAGAGCACATGTGTCAAACACAAGGCCCGAGGACTGAATCTGGCTCGCCAGGACATTTCATGTGGCCCTCGCACCTCTTCTACATCTGCGGCACCCCCTCCTCTCTGCTCCCACCTTGTCTCAGCAGTCGACAGCAGAGAAGGTGACAGAACTCTTTCCACAGATCTTGCAACCCCTTGTCTCTGCCTCCCCTGGTCTCAGAATAGCGGACCCTGGTCCTTCTCCAGTCCCTGAACTTTCTGCTTCCCAGCTCTGCCCCTAGCTTCTTCCTGGTAGAAGCACAAGGTAAGAGTGTGCACTGTGATGTAAGGGAAGGACATCCAGTCTTACAGATACAACCAGCCGTCTGTAGGCAACAATAATGGTGAAGCGGCCCGCAATGAAACTGAGTTTGACACCTCTGGTCTAGAGCCATTAGCTACATTCCACCTTTTGATTCATCTCTTTTGACTCCCTTTGCAGCTCTTTTTGGTAGGGATGCACCGATCCGATATTCGGATCGGATATCGGCCCTGATACGGGCAAAATAGCTGCATCGGGGGATCGGTAAAATTAACAGATCCACGGGCTGATCCGGTTTTGCTCTTTATAGCTTGTGAGGGAGCAGAGAACAGCTGTCAAAGAAAAAAAAAAGAGCCTCCTGCAAATGCCTTTCAACTCTTGCAGTTAAGTAAACACAATGATTACAATGTATCTTTTCGTTCCGTCTGCCGGAGGAGGGAAGTTTAACCTCTTAAAGACTAAACCCATGACATTTTAGATTTTGAATGCACAATTGTTATAAGGTATCTGCCGATACCGATACCGATCCGGAAGTATTATTTTGTTATAAGCTCACAAAACAGTACTTCCGGATCGGACTCGGGATCGGCGATTTCACAAAGCAAGAGATCGGGATCGGGACCAAAAAAGTCGGATCGGTGCATCCCTACTTTTTGGTCACATAAGTTCTCCATGCCACAAAAGGAAGAGGATGGTGAAAGACTTCCCTCTACTGGTCCTGCACTTATTGAGATCTAAAAGGAGAATACAGAGGGCCATCAGGCCAACATAAATTATTTGTACTGGAAGTAAATAGTATTAACAGTGATCAATGATTGGCAATTGTTGTCTATAGCCATCATCGGTTACGTCTTCATTGACTTCCTTTTCATCTCTTTAAACTCATTAGCATACGTTTCTGCAAAGAAAGTGGATGCTGAAAGATCTCTCTCTGCCAGTCCTACACTTATTGAAGTCTAAATGGGGAAGTATGTCCACCCAGGTCCACCAGATCAACATACTGTATATCTGTACTGGTCCTGGGTCAAAATGCCTGCCAGCCCATTCCTCCGATGCCCTACACATGTCTACATATAGATAATCAAAACATCTCATGTTCCTTTTAAGGTTCAAAAATCATGACTGTTATACTTAAAAGAGAGGGTTGGGAATTATAATATAAGGTTTATAGAACAGAAAATATCATGAGCAGAATAATAAAGGAAAATGTAGTATGACATGCAAAGGATTTAACCCTGACAAGCATTTTGTAGAGTGTAATTAGCAGTTGACATGGCGGCGACTCCTGCATGTTGCTTTGGCTCAGCTCTAGTAATGAGCAATAATTTACTTCTGTGATCAGCTCAGAATTGGAATTGTCAAGAGCGGGGCCCTTCAGCTGGGATAGCTTAGTTCAAAGCAAATCTTCACTGCTTAAATCTTAATAACTAGCTGGAATATATATATTTTACCAAACTGCAAGTGCCAGCCAAGCCATATATTATACTGAATGTTTGAAACTACGCTCATGAATTTTTCATGCTTAATCTGTATCTTTAACTGACTTCAGCCATACTGTAAAGAGCTTAAAACATAAATCCAAAAACCCACAAATTTCTTTAATATACATTACTTTGCAAAAGTTTTAGGCAGGTGTGAAGGAATACTGTAAAGTAAGAATGCTTTCAAAAATATATATTTTACATTCTTTATTTTTATCAAAATGTAAAGTGGGTGAAAAGAATAAAAATCGAACTAATAATTGGGGTCATTGCCCTTTGGCTTCAAACCAGCTTTAATTCTTACTCTTGCGCAAAGTCAGGGATGTTGTAGGATTAGGCTCGGTTCACACTGGGGCAGCTTCAAAGTCGCCCGACTCTGAAGCCGCCCCGTGCAGCGTGACTTCAGCGTGGCTTGCGAACGACTTCTCTAATAGAAGTCAATGCAATCCGCTGCGAAGTCTCCCTCAAGTAGTGCAGGAACCTTTTTCTAAGTCGGAGCGACTTGAGCAGTGGCGGCTAATGCATTGGGGGCGCAGAGGTGCTGCCCACCCTATACATGCAGGGTGCCGGATGCATGGATTCCAATGGGGGTTTTTTTTTGAAGCACATGATTAGAACCAGAGGCTCTAATAGGCTTCATAAAAGGGTGGGCTCGGGGCGCACCATTTCTGTGACAATAGCGAATGAATATTCGCTATTATCACACTGATTCTCCTCCCAGCCAATCAGGAAGCGGGTCCTGTATCCCGATTGGATGGAAGGAGAGGCCATGCTATTGGCCAAGGAGGAGGGAGGAGTTGCAGGGGAAGCCGCCGCCGCTGCTGGGGGAAGCTGCCGCTGCCTGCCCTCCACGTCAGTCCAGGTGAGTGAGCCGGTGGGGGTGGTATGGTGTGCGAGCTGGTGTGGTCCGGGGGGGGGGTATGGTGTGGTCCGTCTGCACCCCCCCCCCGGCCCTTGGAGCACCAGCCGCCACTGGTCTTGAGTCATTCGGATTAGAGCGGTTTCATTGCACTGAATGGAGCACGACTTGTCAGGCGGCTGAGTCGCCTGACAAATTGCCCCAGTGTGAACTGGGACTAAGGCCCCTTTCACACAGGCGGACTGTTCAGATCCGCCTGTCCGTTTTTTTGGCGGATCTGAACTGTCCCCCCATGCATTCCTATGGGGCATCGGATGGCAGCGGAGACATGTCCGCTGACATCCGACCCGATCCGATACGTCAAATCTGGACAGATGGAAACCCTATTTTCCATCCGTCCGTTCCCATCCGATTTCCCCCATAGAGATGCATGGGGAACTGACAGGTGTGTCTCTGCTCAGCGGGGGATCGGCGGCTCGATCCCCCGCTGAGAAAAACAGAATCCGTCCAACATTGAGGAGCGTAGATGCAGTGGTCAGCCAAGGAAACTTAATGCACCCAGTGAAAGACCCATAATGCTTACTTACCTTCGACATCAGAAGATGTCCAGCAGTGCCATCAGCACAGAACAGGCGGAAACCAATGGGACCCAGGTACAACCATCTACTGTGCCTGGAGAAGTCTGGCCAAACCTTTGATGAGAAAACAAGACTAAGCAAGTCAACTATGCTTGAATACATAGGAACTGGGGTACAGAAAAATGGCAGCAGGTGCTCTGGACTGATGAGTCAAAATGTGAAATATTTAGCTGATGCTGGAGGCAGTTTGTTGGGGAAGGGCTTCAGAGCGGTACAATAATGAGTGTCTGCAGCCAACTGTGAAGCATGGTGGGGTTTCTTGCACGTTTGGGGGTGCATTTCTGCAAATGCAGTTGGAGATTTGGTCAGGATCAATGGTGATCTCAATACTGAGAAATACAGACAGATACTTATCCATCATGCCATGCCATCCAAGAGGCGTGCAATTGGCCCCAAACTTATTCTGCTGCAGGACAACAACCCCAAACATACAGCCAATGCTATTAGGAACTATCTTAAGTGTAAAGAAGAGTCCTGGGAGTGATGGTTTGGCCCCCACAGAAGATCTCAACATCCTGGAGTCTGTCTGGGATGACATGAAGAGACAGAAGGATTTGCGGCAGCCAACCTCCACAGAAAATCTGTGCTTAGTTCTCCGAGATGTTTGGAGCAACCTACCTGCCAAGCTCCTTCAACAACTGTGTGAAAGCCTACCTGATGAGGCTTCACTGCCGCCTTCCCTTACCTTGAATGGCGGCGGCAGCACCGTCAATCTGAAAATTGGCTTCCGGTGCCGACATCGCGGGAACTCTGGACAGCTAAGTCCTAATATTAAAAGTCAGCAGCTACAGAGTATTTGTGGCTGCTGACTTTTCATTTTCTTGTGGGGGCGGAACTCCTCTTTAAGCCCCTGGGTGGGACGAAACGCGTTGGGGGCATAGCTTGAATAGAACAAGCCAAGGCTTCTTTTACTTGCTGATTTTATGACTGGGAATAGTGTGCGGCTGAAGGAATATCTTTCAGCTCTCTAGTGTGCCCTGGGTCAAGACAGACCCACTCTCAGCCTGCACCCCCACAGCAGTTTCCACCTTATAGGACCATGGTTGCCTCAGTGGGACCCCCAAGCAATTCAGGTTCACTATCAAAATACCAAATTTCAGAAAGTCAGTATATACATAGGATTCCTTGGGGAGGTACAGTGGTGGATCGGGAAGGCAAATGTTTCTTTGTTTCCTACAAGGAGGGTGACGATCTCATATATGCTGTTTTAGTATTGTTGCCCCGGGACCAGTGTTGGATAGAGGCTGCTTTTAGAAGAGGTTATTAGCCGCGGCACCGGCTGGTAAGTAGGCGCTTTGCTGAATTCTGTTGGATTAGAAAGCTGCCTTATCATGCAGGCAGATTTCTGTAAAGCTCATTTATTGACATAGCATTACAAATCTACGAATGGTGATCATCTCTCTGTTCTCATCAGAGGCCTCAACAACCATAATAATAGCAACGCGGCCGTAATATTAATACAGAGAGGATCTCAACAGAGCTGGAGACATGGGCAATGAAGCGTGACAGATACACTGCAACTGAGCATCTCAAGCTGTTCCCATGTTCTGCGCTATGATACGACTCTTTGTGCTTCCCATACACAATATTACATCAGGCTGAACAGAAATGATTTCCCCATTTCTAATGACTGGCCTTTTATTCTGTAGCTAGAGTAATAAAACGGAACTCCAGGCACACATAAAAATAATACCACCGATCCAGTTATAGCTTTATTACCGATCATAGATTAGAATGTACACTGCCTGGCCCAAAAAAAGTCGCCATCTGGAATTAACTAAGCAACTAACTAAACTAAGCATGCAGTAACTATCTTACCCTCATCGTACCCTGCACCCCCAGCCAACCCAGACCCACTTATACCTTACCAGCCTCTCCTACTTTCCAGCAATCCCCTGCCTCTCCTACCCCCATCGTACTCTGCACCCCCAGCCAACCCACTTATACCTTATCAGCCTCTTCTACCCTCATCGTACCCTGCACCCCCAGCCAACCCAGACCCACTTATACCTTACCAGCATTCCCAGATCCACTTATACCTTACCAGCCTGTCCTACTCTCCAGCAATCCCCTGCCTCTCCTACTCCCATCATACTCTGCACCCCCAGCCAACCCACTTATACCTTACCAGCCTCTTCTACCATCATCGTACCCTGCACCCCCAGCCAACCCAGACCCACTTATACCTTACCAGCATTCCCAGATCAACTTATACCTTACCAGCCTCTCCTACTCTCCAGCAATCCCCTGCCTCTCCTACCCTCATCATACTCTGCACCCCCAGCCAACCCTTTTATACCTTACCATCCCCTTTTATACCTTACCATCCTCTTCTACCATCATTGTACCTTGCACCCCCAGCCAACCCAGACCCACTTATACCTTACCAGCATTCCCGGGTCCACTTATACCTTACCAGCCTCTCCTACTCTCCAGCAATCCCCTGCCTCTCCTACCCCCATCATACTCTGCACCCCCAGCCAATCCACTTATAATTTACCAGCCTCTTCTACCATCATCGTACCCTGCACCCCCAGCCAACCCAGACCCACTTATACCTTACCAGCATACCCAGATCCACTTATACCTTACCAGCCTCTCCTACTTTCCAGCAATACCCTGCCTCTCTTACCCCCATCGTACTCTGCACCCCCAGCCAACCCACTTATACCTTACCAGCCTCTTCTACCCTCATCGTACCCTGCACCCCCAGCCAACCCAAACCCACTTATACCTTACCAGCATTCCCAGATCCATTTATACCTTACTAGCCTCTCCTACTTTCCAGCAATCCCCTGCCTCTCCTACCCCCATCGTACTCTGCACCCCCAGCCAACCCACTTATACCTTACCAGCCTCTCCTACCCTCGTCGTACCCTGCACCCCCAGCCAACCTGGACCTACTTATTCCTTACCAGCAATCCCTTGCCTCTTCTACCCCCATCCTACCATGCACCAGCAGCCAACCCAGACCTACTTATTCCTTACCAGCAATCCCTTGCTTCTCCTACCACCATCCTACCCTGCACCCCTAGCCAACCCAGACCTACTTATTCCTTACCAGCAAACTCTTGCCTCTACTCCCCCTATTGTACCCTGCACCCACAGCCAACCCAGACCCACTTATACCATACTACTAATATCCCACATCTCCTACTCTCATCGTATCCTGCACCCCCTGTCAACCCAGACCCACTTTTACCTTACCAGCAATCCCCCACCTCTCTTATACCGCACCCCCAGCCAACCCAGACCTACTTATACCTTACCAGAAATCCCCCCGCCTTTCCTACCATTGTATCCTGCACCCCCAGCCAACCCAGACCTACTTATACCTTACCAGCAATCCCCCGCCTCTCCTAACATTGTACCCTGCACCCCAGCCAAGTGATGAGTCGAACAACCCCCGGTTGGTTCGCACCAGAACACCGCGAACAGGGGAAAAGTTCGTTAGAACATGCAAACTCTATTGAAGTCTATGGGACTCCAACATGAAAAATCAAAATTCCCAATTTTAAATGCTTAAATGCAAGTTATTGCCCAAAAAAAGTGTATGGGGGTCTTTTTTAAAAACGGTCGTTTTTACAGGAGCAGTGATTTTAATGATGCTTAAAGTAAAACAATAAAAATGAAAAATTCCTTTAAATATCTTGCCTGGGGTGTCCCCTTAATGTGCCTGTAAAGTGACACATCTGTACGATGTATAGAGCCTGCTACAGCAATACGGACATTTCTAAAGGAAAAAAATATAATTTCAACTTGCTCGTGGCTGTAATGTATTGTCATCTCCCGGCAATACAGATATAAAACATGAAAAAAACACGCCAAAATTGAAAAACCGGCATGGGCCCCCCCCCAAAATCTGAAGACCTCCTTGTTAAAGGGGGCTTCCAGATTCCGATAAGCCCCCCACCCGCGGACCCCCACAACCACAGCACAGGGTTGTTGGGAAGAGGCCGTGGTCTTCATCAACATGGGGACAAGGTGCTTTGGGGTTCAGGAGCAACTTGTCCCCATGCCCCCCTCGTGCTCGTGCCCCCCTCCCCTTATCTTGTCCAGCCAGGCTGCTTGCTCAGATAAAGGTCTGGTATGGATTTTGGGGGGGACCCCACGCATTTTTATTTATTTTTTTTCAATTTTGCATTCCCCTTAAAATCCGTTCCAGACCCGAAGGGCCTGGCATGGACTGAGGAGGGACCCCACGCCGTTTTTTTCATGTTTTTTTCTGTATCGCCGGGAGCCGACAATACATTACAGCAAGTTTAAATGTCATAAGAATCAGCCCTACACTACACTGCAATGCTTGATATATATCCTGCAATAACTGATAAATATATTGTAAGGGATTAGCTCGGTGGTAGGCGTAGATGACTCCTTGGGGGGTGCGTTTTCACAGAGAAATAGCCCAAAAGTGCTTGCAAACAACATGTTTGTGGTTTATTCTTCCAATTTCTTCAAACAAGTGCATGCAGCAAAACAACAAAATAAAATAAAACACAAAATAAATCCTGGCCGCTGTGGGCGTCTACCTTCTCACAGCTGGAACCTACCTAAGAAGTCTTCCCAACCTACTGTTGGGCCGACACTGCTGATCCTACAGCAGACACTCAAATGTCCATTTGTTTGCTTTTCACACAGCACAAACATTGTCCATTGAACATGTCCCTTTGTTTTCTTTCACACAGAAACACTTCGTCTTCTCACCTTTGAGACGTCTTCACTCGTTTTTACCCTCCTGAGCGCACACCGCTTCAGGAGGTCTTCCCCATGCTCACTCAGCTTTCAGGGGGCACACAGGACTGTCCTCTACCCACATGGCGTCAGGATGCAGCAGTTTGTCTGCCTTCCTCTCCCAGCCCACACGGCGACAGGAGGCAGCACTCAATAGATTTTCTCTGGACAAATTATAGAGGCCTTGATCTCCTCATTCTGAACAGCTGAAGGCCTTTCAACTTCTTTACACCTTCCTGCTGCCTTTGGCAGCCGACACCCTATAATAATCAGTGAACTTTTCAAAG
Organism: Pelophylax lessonae; assembly: GCF_965119305.1. Classification (NCBI taxonomy): domain Eukaryota; kingdom Metazoa; phylum Chordata; class Amphibia; order Anura; family Ranidae; genus Pelophylax; species Pelophylax lessonae. The sequence continues at coordinate 664,885,243 of NC_138770.1, read as the reverse complement.
CAGGTGGGAATGTGTCTCCTCTCAGTGACTACATTCCCAGATTTACCTGACTTCCTGTCACATACCCCCCCCTCTTGTTTCAACCCTCGGGTTGGGACACATATTTCCAGGCACGCATGTGTCAGGCACTGCTGACTCACTGATAAGCCTCCTATTATCCTCAAGCTTCCGGATGAAACTGTTTTGTCATCTTCATTGACGGATTTCTCATAAATGCCACACAGTTTGTCTCTCATCTCATATACACATTCTTCAACTGCATTTTTGGCATCATTTTGCTCCTTCTCATTTCTGTCATCTTCATTGACAGCTTTCTCATAAATGTCAGACAGCTTGTCCCTCATAACCGTCTGTCCAATCCACCATGGAGGACCGTGATCCATAGGCAACTCAATTGGGCTAGTCTTAATGTCTTCAACATTCTTAAGACGCCTCTCTCTGCAATCCATAAATGTTTTCCACAAAACTTTGAGAACCTTTGCTTCACTAAGGTTTGTTCCAAGTAGGGACTCTTGACATCCCTCTGTGACTTGAGTTGCCTCTCCATACAGCTGTACACAATCATTGACTTTTTGTTGTAAAAGGGAATGATCTTCCTTCTTGAGCTTTGCTTGCTCTAAGATGCTGTGCAGAGGATTTTCCAATTGAGACAACAGGCTGTCACACATTTCTTCAAAGTGACCCCTGTTCCTTTTCCCAGAGACATCAATATCATTCACCAAACATTTCATATTCAAAGGCAGATCTGAAGCATTTGCACTCATCAACTTCTTAAACTTTTCGCCCTCCTGAGCGAGTCGCAGTAAAGGCCTACTATTTGATTTGATATTCAGTTTATATTTCTTGCCAAACTCTTCACAGAAGTAGCCAACCAGAACATCATCAACTTTCCTTCCACCAACATAGGGGTTAAAGGCAACAACACAGTTGAACCCAGCGATCTGGGTGGTATCCATTATAGACCTCCTCTCTGCATCAGTGAAGAAGCATGGAACTGCAACACATTCTTTTACAGGTTTCTTCAATGCACTTTCTGCTGAACTATTTGACCGCTCAAGGTCACCTAGTTCCTTTTCTCTATCTGAATTCCACATGGAATGTATCTCAAGATCACGATCAAACTTCTGCCACCCGTCTTTCACCAGTTCCATTTTGGAAACACTCCCTGAAAGGCACTTATTCATTTGCTTCACGTTTTCACCAACAGCCTTAGTTTTCTCCACTAGGTGGCGTTTGCTTTTTTCTCCCAGATTTATATCACTTGCTTTAGTTTTCTCCGCTTTAGTTTTCTCCACTAGGTTTTCAGCCTGAACTGAGAAATCATCACATTTCTTACACAACTCTTTTGTTTGCTGAAGCTCTAATGATACATTTTCCAATGCTTGAAGTTTTTGAAGGAACGGTTTATTCCAAAGGGGTGATTCAAGCCACGTGTCATCACATTTCTGAGGCTCACTCAGGACAGACCCCAAAACACTGATCCTTTTAAAAACTGCATCAGGCACACTATCCCCTCTTTGGGACAGATCCTCTGTTGCCTGGAATTCCTCTTCCAGTTCCTGCAACGGAATCTTCATCTCTTCTACTTGCTGTTCTAAGGCTCGCTTAGACTTTTCTAGCTCCTGAACGCTTTTCACAACATCATCCTTGGAGCGGACCAAATCTTCCATCTCTGTACACAGCTGTTTGTTAACTCTTTCTAGTTTAACATTACACTCTAGAGCTTCCTCCAAAGAGCGAGCCAAGAACAGGGCTTTGCTCTCGTTATCACGCGCCTCCGTTTTTGCACGGTCGCGTTCTTCTGCATATTTTGCAGACACAGTTTTCTCCTCACCAAGCATCTGATCAAACTTCTTTTTCACATCTTCAACACACTCTAATGAACCAACGCTTTCTTCCATGCGTTTTTTCATATCCGCTATCTGAGCTTGCAATGTTGCGACTTGCTCTGATAGGTTTTTCTTTTCTTCCGCCTCCTCTTTTAATTGTTCCAGGAAGCCATTTTTCTCATCTTCCATTTGTTTGAGCTTTGTGCTAAAACTCAGCCTTTGACACCTCTCTTCCTGTAAGAGTTCCTGCGTGTCTTGCAGCTGCGATTCCAAGATAGAAAAATCTTCCGCAATTTCTCTAGATTTGCTGTCTGCTTGAGAAAGCTGATTTGTAACATTGTCCAACTCAACCTGCAGTCGGTTTGCCTTCTCTAACAGCTTAGCACACAATCGGTCACCTTCTGACACCTTGACTTGCGATTCCAGAAGCCGTGCCTCTACTTTTTCCCTCTTATGTTCACAATCTCCTTTTCCCTGCATAAGAGCCTTCACCTCATTGGCTAGTTTCTGGGAATGAGACTGTAATTCTGCCACACAGGCTTCTTTCTCCTTTAACTGCTGCTGGAAACGTTGGGCTTCACCTTTCCAACTTTCACAGTCTGCACGTAATTCATCTACCACATTGCTCAAAGTGGTGAGCTCATACACAGTACTCAGTAATTTAGCCTCTCTTTCACTTTTCTCGTTGTCGCTGAGAGACAATGTCGTTTTCAGAGCGACATTCTGTTCCTGCGACTCCTGCAGGTCTATTTTTGTAACTTCCAAACACTGAAGACTTTTTTCCAGCTGATTACGCAACTCCAACATTTCACACATACTTTGCTTCTGCAAAGTCTGAATTTCAATTTCCTTTTCCATGAGGATGGTATCTTTCTCCTTTATAGTGTCTTGACATTTTTGCAACTCGACCAAAAGAAGAGCAGTGGATTCTTCCCACTGTAACACATGAGACTTGAGTAGTTCATTCATTTCCTGCAAGTTTCTATGCTCCATTTTAAGCAATTCCAAGGCTTGTTCCTTTTCTTCCATTTTCCGTTGCAAGGCATCCAACTCAGCCCTGCACACATACTCGGTTTCCTCCAAACCGATGGCCTCCATTGGCTGCTGGCGTCTCTGTTTCCAGCCTGCCATGCTCTCTCGATGAGCCTTTTGTTGAGCTGCAAAGCTCCGTTGTTTCAGCATCTCCCCCATTTTGGGTTTACTTTTCATCTGAGCACACTGCGTCTCCATAGCAGTTTCATCAGTGTTGCTAGGGACAACAACCTTCCTCTTTAGTAGACTCTCTTTAGGCATGGATGGGGCTGGTTCAGACGGTAACATCCCCTCCATCCATAGAATCCGGTCTCTCATTTCATCTATCTTTGCATTTTTCAGGCGTTTGGATCGCCCCATCTTCAATAACTCCACAAATTTTTCACAGTCCAGCAAAAAAAAATTTCAGACCACTGTCTCTTTAACACATGTAGTTTTTCTCTCTCTTGCAAGATCTCTTTTCCTGCGCACACAGTTTGTGCAGTCACTTGCACCAGACACAACAAAGTTCATCAAATAATTTTGAGACCGCTGTCTCTTTAAAACACTTTTTTTTTTTCTGTCAGGATCTTCTCTCCTGCACACATAGATTGTGCAATCTCATGCACCAGATAAAGTTCATCAAACATTTGCACTTCCTTGCAGGGATCTCTGCTTATGCCCGCATCCTCCACCATATGTAAGGGATTAGCTCGGTGGTAGGCGTAGATGACTCCTTGGGGGGTGCGTTTTCACAGAGAAATAGCCCAAAAGTGCTTGCAAACAACAGGTTTGTGGTTTATTCTTCCAATTTCTTCAAACAAGTGCATGCAGCAAAACAACAAAATAAAATAAAACACAAAATAAATCCTGGCCGCTGTGGGCGTCTACCTTCTCACAGCTGGAACCTACCTAAGAAGTCTTCCCAACCTACTGTTGGGCCGACACTGCTGATCCTACAGCAGACACTCAAATGTCCATTTGTTTGCTTTTCACACAGCACAAACATTGTCCATTGAACATGTCCCTTTGTTTTCTTTCACACAGAAACACTTCGTCTTCTCACCTTTGAGACGTCTTCACTCGTTTTTACCCTCCTGAGCGCACACCGCTTCAGGAGGTCTTCCCCATGCTCACTCAGCTTTCAGGGGGCACACAGGACTGTCCTCTACCCACATGGCGTCAGGATGCAGCAGTTTGTCTGCCTTCCTCTCCCAGCCCACACGGCGACAGGAGGCAGCACTCAATAGATTTTCTCTGGACAAATTATAGAGGCCTTGATCTCCTCATTCTGAACAGCTGAAGGCCTTTCAACTTCTTTACACCTTCCTGCTGCCTTTGGCAGCCGACACCCTATAATAATCAGTGAACTTTTCAAAGCAGGTGGGAATGTGTCTCCTCTCAGTGACTACATTCCCAGATTTACCTGACTTCCTGTCACAATATATATATATATATATATATATATATATATACATACACTCTACACTGCCTGATATATTACAAACTACAATGCATAATCCACTAACTACCTGCCTAATCTCACTCCTATCTCGCCTAACACACTATACAGGACTCCCGTATAAGCAGCAGCTTTATAAAGTGTGGGGCGTGGACTTTAGATCCCCTGAATGGGTTTGCTTTGGGTTTCTTTTGTTCATTTTGATTGCCCCAGTTGTGGAGGTACCCTGTTCTATTTAGGACGAAATGGTGATGTTGTAGCATCTCTATATAATATTGGTTTCTGGTAAGCAGATTACTTATTGGCCATTCACTGTGGATATTTCAATCTCACCTGTATTTTCCATTTATGGATGAATAATGGATTAACATCAATTTTTTGGACATTTTTTATTATTTGTTATTCACTTATTATTATTTTTTTGGTCTCTTGACCATCTTATTCAATAATTTGGATACTATTATCATATCTACCTTATCACTTAGTGCAACTTGGTTATATTTAGGTTTATTTGAGTGCTGTCACACTTGAAGTTGCTGCTTTACTATATTTATTTTGGCACTAGCGCGGTTACCTAATTTACCATATTCTTTCTATATAATATATATTTTAGATGCTTTAAGCTACTGAGTGAGCTCACTTTTTTTTCAATTCTCTTGTCCACATATATGCGAATCGGATGCATTTTTAACAGCATCCGATTCGCATGACGTGAACCAGCATCCTTCTCAAGGCAGCCGGTTCACACACTTACCGGGTGGCCGCAGTGCATTTTTAAAATTGTCCTGTGCGATTTTGGGTTCGGTCCAGGTGTGATATCAGGTAAAAATTTGCACCTGAACCAGTGAACAGTACCGCACTCAGGGCTGCTGTTAGAAATCGTGGGCCCGTACGGACTACCTGGCAGGGCCCCCCCCAAGAAAAAATTAAAGATATATTTAGCTAAAATTACAACAAAATCACTATTATCAGACACAAATATAACATAACTCACATAATTCCTGCTAAATCTAGAAAAAAAAACTATGTTAAAGAGGTTGTAAACTCGCATACATATTTTTTTTTTTTTTTTCACCCTGCAAGAGAAAGACATAATGAGCTAGTATGCATCGCATATTAGCTCATTATGCAATACTTACCTTAGAACGAGCCCCCGCCGTGCCGCTCACTCACCTCTATGACGGGCGACATGTCCAGTCGCCCGTCTTCCGGGATCGCGGCATCCGGCCATCTGATTGGCCGGAGCCGCGGTGATGTCACTCTCGCGCACGCATGCGAGAGCCGACATTCACAGCACGGGACTCTGAAGGAACGGCACGAGCGGCCGTTCCTTCAGAGCGCATGCGCCAGTGACATCACTGGCTGCATGTAAGGTAAATATCTCCTAAACGGTACATGTTTAGGAGATATTTACAGTACCTATAGGTAAGCCTTATCATAGGCTTACCTATAGGTACAAGTTGTAGAGGAGGGTTTACTTCCTCTTTAAATAAAAATGAAGATGAGATGAGAAAAATATACAGGCTGGACAGTTGGAGCTCAGTGATTAGAGAGACAGAGGAAGAGAAACAAAGTTACAAATAAACTCCTGAGCAGAGATAACATTAGAGCCAGTGCTGGGAGGGGGGCCCACACAGGGAGGGGGATTAGTGAGAGACGACTGTCTCTTTCTCAGCAGATAAAAGCTTATAGCAGGGAGAGGGACAGATCAGATTCAGGTGCTGGAGGAAGATTTCTGTATTTGTTGTCCATCACTAGGGCCCCCTACAAGAGGGCTGGTGGTCCCCCCCTATCAGCGGCCCTGACCGCACCGGACGCCCGCACTGAAACCGCAGCCACATATGTGTGAACCCAACCTTAGCAGATCCCCCCCCCCCCCCCTTCTATTTCTATTGTCTCTAAGTTATTCTTTGTCCTGTGGATGATTCTGCCTCCACTGACAGTATAGAATTTCATGGAGTACTTTGTCTCCAGGGTCCCGAGCTTTCCAAGTAATGATATTAGTACGCTCGGTTATCCATTTGTACTGCGAATCATTGACCCGGCGCTCAGACAAGAGCCACGATTGCATTTTGGCGCAGCACAGTGATGGATTTCATGTCAGAGCACAATCCGCTCGGCTGATCTGATCTCCAACGGTTTCTGCAGTCTCCTCCCACCCTACTGTTCACTTCCTAAGGGAAGCTAATTGAATACTGCAGAGAAAAAAGAAAAAAAAAAAAATCAAATTCCGTGTGCATTGTATACTCCAGAATGTGCTCCTCTCCCTCCTTCCCCGCCATTGCAGACTATTTGGAAATAAAAGTCTCATGTTTGTTCTGTTAACCCGATTATATCCCTTTGCTGGTTGCAGCGTTCGCTGTATTTTCCCATATTTTTTCGGGGTATAATGGGTTAAGGCAAACATCGCCACACACGGCGCTAATTACCGCTCAGCTATGAAATAGAATGAGGATCATTAATTTTGCTCAGCTGCAGTATCAAGCGACTATTTGCATGAAAATTGCAAGGATCGCGCTCTGCTCGCCCCGTCTTGCAGCCAAAATGTATTTTTTTTTTTTTATTTCAACTTTAGCACTCCACTTCTATCCTGATCAAGTGCCATCTCACCAGACAAGCAGCCATTTCCCCGCCACTTTCTATATTTATAGCACGCTCTCATTATATTCCTCTGAAAAGTTGACAACAATTAAAGCTGAACAGCTAAATACAACATTGAAATACAAGGGACTTTATTTTTTTTTTTGCAGAGATTTGCATAGGCTTGCCAGGCTGGTGACTTACCCAAGGTTCACAGCTATGTGGTTGCGGTTGATGGGACACGTTTTGCGGGTTTGAACATGCGTTTTTGCATGCATTTTGCGTTTTTTTTTTCTCTGTAACCACTTCAATACCGGGCACTTTCACCCCCTTCCTGCCCAGGCCAATTTTCAGCTTTCAGCGGAGTCACACTTTGAATGACAATTGCGCGGTCAAGCTACACTGTACCCATATGAAATTTTTTATCATTTTTTAACACATAGAGCTTTCTTTTGGTGGTATTTAATCACCGCTGGGTTTTTTATTTCTTACAAAAAAAAAAAAGAAAAAAACAGAAAATTAAAAAAAAAAAGTTTTTCTTCTTACGGGCACTGATGAGGTCGCACTTATGGGCACTGATGAGGTGGCACTGATGAGGAGGTACTAATATGCCACACTGATGGGCACTGATAGGGGGCACTGATAGGCGGCACTGATGAGCACTGATAGGTGGCACTGATGGGCATTGAAGGCGGCCCTGATGGGCACTGAGAGGTGGCACTTATGGGCACTGAGAGGTGGCACTGATGGGCGGCAATGATAGGCACTGACGTGTGGCACTGATGGGCACTAATGGGTGGCACTGATGAGCACTGACGGGCGGCACCATCAGTGCCCGCAATCAGTGCCCATAGTGCTGCCAGTCAGTGCCCATCAGTGCCTAGATGAGCAGGCACTGACTTTCAGCACTATGGGCACTGATGGTGGGCACTGATGGTGGGCACTGATGGTGGGCACTGTGAGTACTGATGGCGGGCACTGATTGGCACTGTTTTTCATTTTTCTGTAAACAGGGCACTGATGATCAGTGCCCTGATTAACTTTCCTGGTCTCCCCTGTGAGGAGGAGCCGCTGATCGGCTCTCCTCGCCACACACTCTGACAGTGTGAGGCGAGGAGAGCCGATAAACGGCACTTCCTCATTTACATGTGACCAGCTGTGATTGGACACAGCCGATCACATGGGTAAAGAGCCTTGTCATTGGCACTTTACCAAGATTGGGGTCACGGCGCGGCCACGATCATCGCACTGCTCGCGAGATCACCGCACCAGCGGGCGCACGAGAGAGGCCGTTCTGGTGCGCCGTCATATGACGGCGTCCCAGAGCAATAGCTGCACCGCTCCACTGTCATTTGACTGTGGGCGGGCAGTAAGCAGTTAAAGTGGATGTAAACCCCATTCATGAGATCGGACCTGGCCACATAAATCTGTAGTGTTCACCTATCTCTCTCCAAAGCCCTAAGTGCCGTGTCTTTCTGCTGCTCTGTTCCTCTGTTATCAGCATGAGGACTTCTGACAAGTTCTCTGACACAGGAGATAAAAGCAGCTGGAAATTTGCGTCAGGGAGGGAACTTAGAGACAGATAAGCAGAGACCTGGTCTATTCACAGCACAGCTCTGCAAGTTTCTTCATTCCTCTGCCTATGTGGAGGAGGGGGGGGGGGCGGGGAGGTGTGTCTTTTCGCTTATCAGCTCACACAGACTCCCCTCCCACTGCTGAAACAGGAAGAAAAATTTGTAACATGATCTGCATTTTCTAAAGAATATAGAAAGCTGAAGACAGCAGATATGCAGTAACTCACAATAGTGAGTACACCCCTCACATTTTTGTAAATATTTTATCCTATGTTTTCATGTGACAACACTGAAGAAATGACACTTTGCTACAATGTAAAGTAGTGAGTGTACAGCTTGTATAACAGTGTAAATTTGCTGTCCCCCATAACTCAACAGACAGCCATTAATGTCTAAACCGCTGGCAACAAAAGTGAGTACACCCCTAAGTGAAAATGTCCAAATTGGGCCCAATTAGCCATTTTCGCACGCCGGTGTCATGTGACTCATTCGTGTTATAAGGTCTCAGGTGTGAATAGGCAGCAGGTGTGGTAAATTTGGTGTTATCGCTCTCACTCTCTCATACTGGTCACTGGAATTTCAACATGGCACCTCATGGAAAGAACTCTCTGAGGATCTGAAAAAAATGTTTTGCTCTACATAAAGTTGGTCTAGGCTATAAGAAGATTGCCAAGACCCTGAAACTGAGCTGCAGCATGGTGGCCAAGACCATACAGCAGTTTAACAGGACAGGTTCCACTCAGAACAGGTCTTGCTATGGTCGACCAAAGAAGCTGAGCGCACATGCTCAGCATCATAGCCAGAGGTTATCTTTGGGAAATAGACGTATGAGTGCAGCCTTTCAGCGCTCAGACCATACGCCGCACACTGCATCAAATTGGTCTGCATGATTGTCGTCCCAGAAGGAAGCCTCTTCTAAAGATGATGCACAAGAAAGCCGCAAACAGTTTGCTGAAGACAAGCAGACTAAGGACATGGATTACTGAAACCATGTCCTGTGGTCTGATGAGACCAAGATATACCTATTTGGTTCAGATGTACCCCATACTCATTCACATGGGAGGGGGGCTGGAATCTGGGGGCCCCCTTGGTAAAAGGGGTTTCCAGATTCCGATAAGCCCCCTGCTGGCATACCCCCACAACCACCAACCAGGGTTGTGGGGATGAAGCACTTGGCCCTGCTCGCTCGTTCAAACCCTTTCCTCACCTACTAGGCTGCATGCTCAGATAAGGGTCAGGTATGGATTTTGAGGGGGACCTCAAGCTGTTTTCTTTATAAAAAAAAATTTACCTGCATTTTTTTTTCTTATTATTCAGCTGTCAGCGGGAACGCCCATTGACAGCTGATGACTCATTGGTTGTTAAGGACACAGCGGTTGGCTTCCCGGTCTTGCTCCTTAACAACCAGCTTTTACCACACCCTGATTGGGCACAGTGCATTGCAGGGCGTTCGGTGGGGCAGACACCCGGTGAACAGATTCCATCGTCAGGTTGTCGGTTGGCTGTGTCGGTTTCATTCCGGGACACTGTATTGTCCCGGAATAAAGGTGCCTGGGACCCAGGACAGACCTACAAAGTACGGGACCGTCCCGGGCAATCAGAGTCCCCCCATCACATCAGAAGCCTTCACATCAGAGTTCCCCCCATCACTTCAGAGTCCTCCCATCACATCAAAACCTCACTTTCAGAACATAAGCTCCCTCATCACATCAGAGCTTCATCTTCCATCAGAGTCCCCCATGCACATCAGATCGGGTATAATTCCATTATCCTTAAGGGTACCCCAAACGCGATGCGATTCTGGCACGATTATCACGTGACAGAATCACAACAAAACGCACAGTAAAAATCGCACTACGCATGTCACCCAAAAAGGAGCAGGAGCTGCTTACGGGTGACAGATGGCCATAGAGCAGCCCATTGAAGTGAATAGGCTCCCCTATGTGCGACGCACATTTCCATGTGTAAATCGCGCTTTAAAAAATGCGAGCGGAAACGCTACGCGAGGTCTGAACCGGGCCTAAATGTAACTCCTGGAAAAGCAGGGACCGATGTGAATGGTTTTACTATGTTGGTACTACATAAATGCAGGAAAATAATATATTCGCCTGCCTATGCTGAATGTTTAATAGACCGATGCCTTCCAAGCTGTTTTATGTTTATTTTTTTCCCCTCCTATTGGTTGCCTATTTACAAAAATCTCCTTGCATTGTGTGTTCGGCGACAAAGTGATTCTGCGGTAGTAGGTTTTTTTTTTTTTTTTTTTGCAGCCTTCGCATAAATCGGTCATATGATGTTCCACTGCAGAATTCAATTTCACAGTTCAGTTAGGTCCTTGATTATGCTGCCAAATTCAGATTAATGTTCGCTTAACTAACATGAATCAGGGGACTCCTGGCTGACAGCCAGCGGTAATGCCGTGGGTTTGATGGCAGTGTGGAGTTTATGCCCCGGACATCTCCGAGCCCTGCTACTGATATTGACTGATTAAATGAATTCAGCGCTATAATTATTTGTAATAGTAATGCATTCGATGCGCTGAGCTCGCGGTGTTGTGAATACGTCACTGAAAGGGATCGTATTGTAGAGATTTAATTTACAAACGTATTTCGGATATGGAAGATACTTTGTAACGATTCTGATGCAGTAAGTGGGAAGGAAACTCTTCAATCATCACACCCAGCATCTCCCGCATGCATGCATTTTTTGCACATTTCCGTGCTACTCGCATTCATTACATAGTTACATAGTAGGTGAGGTTGAATAAAGACAATAGTCCATCTAGTTCAACCTGTGTAGGTGTGTGTGGCTGTAATCATCTCTCATACCCCTGAATGTTCTGATCCTTGAGATATACATCTAAGAGTCTTTTGAAAGCCACCATACTTCCCGCAGAAACCACCTCTTGTGGTAGAGAATTCCACAATCTTGTAGCCCTAACAGAGGGCTAACAGAGGTTAAAACGCTTCTCCTCTAATCGCATTGTATGCCCTCGAGTCCTCATGCAATCCCTTCGACTGAACAGCTTTTTTTCTAAGCTGAGATCCCCATTGAGATATTTATAAATTGCTATCATGTCCCCCCTCAGGCGTTTCTTCTCCAGGGAGAATAAATCAAGCGATTGCAGACGCTCTTCATAATTATGGTCCTCCAATCCCCTAATTAGTTTAGTTGCCCTTCTCTGGACTCTCTACAGCTCCAACACATCCCTCCTGAGGACTGGTGACCAGAACTGGACAGAATACTCCAGATGCGGTCGGACCAGAGTTTTATAAAGTGGAAGGATTATAGTCTTATCTCTGGAATACATCCCTTTCTTTATTGCAATGGGCTACCCTACACACAACAAACTCATCTACACTGAGGGGGAAAAAATATTTGATCCCCTGCTGGTTTTGTACATTTACCCACTGACAAAAAAATGATCAATCTATAATTTTATTGGTAGGTTTATTTTAACTCAGATCAGAAAGTATGAGCTACCAGATAGCGGTTTTCTGAGCGCATTTGAACAGTTAATACGTGCTTGTATCTTTATATTGGAACTAAACTAAAGTGGGGTACACACGATAAGGAAATCGGGCGAACGATTGTCCGATTTTCCTCTTTGCTTCACAGCAAATCGGAACCGATGAACGAAGATTCTTAAAAAAATTTGTACGAAAATTCTCGTGCGACAAAGGCTTTTTTTTTGTTGTTTATTGTTTGTGATCATGCGCAGTCTTTCTTTTCTGATTTTTCTTGTACAAAAATCGTACGAAAGTGGTACACATTAAACGAAAATCGTTCGTTTTTTCTAGTGATCGACCGATATCGTTTTTTTTTTAATGCCGATACCGATATTTTGGTCATTGGATAATGGTATTGGCCGATATTTTCGGACATGTAAAAAATCTTTTCCTTTTTTCTTCAGGTATTCCTTGTGGAGGGATCTGGGGGAACCCCTCCTCGGCACTGAAAAGCATTCAGAATGCCAAGTTTGGCGGTTTTGAATGCTGTCAGTTTATTTAATTCAGCGCTGAGTATCTGGAAGTGATGTCATGACATCACTTCCGGGGTTTTACATGGAGACCGTCGCATGCGCACTTGCGGCAGGGATACCAGCTTTCACGGGGACACATCTTCATGCTACACCAGGTCTTCTCTTTGGTGGCGGCGGTGGAGGTAGGATGCCCGGGTCTCCCGGTGGGAGGTGGCGGGAAGGGGGGGGGGGACGTCCCCTCCCACTCCTTGTAATGACAGCGCAGCTTCTGAGCCACATCGGTTGTCATTACAAGACAGCCGACCGTTGGCTATGGACGCCGGTACCGGGGTGATGCTTCTAGCTGCAGGCATCACTCCGGTACAAGCACTTTCCCGAAATATTGGTAACCTCCAGAGCCGATTCAGATATATCCGGGAAAGTGCATATCGGCCCCCGATATATCGGCTTTGCCGATAATCGGTTGATCCCTACTGCGGATCACCTAAAAGTAGATAGAATAGGAGATAGTCAGATTGGAGTAGGGAGTTCCTGAGGATGGGAGAAGCTCTGGAAAAGTCCTGTACGAGAAAAATTTTGGAGTTTGTCCCTTTGAGAATTTTCGTACGAAAATTCTGAATCGTCTGTAGAAATTTCTGTACACACTATACGAAAATCGTACAAAAATTCTTTGGAGGAAAATGTTCGCCCGATTTTCTTCTAGGGTGTACGACCCTTAAAACATCCAATTCTGATACATGTGTTTGGTTTGTGTGAAAGTTATAGTGTCTACAAACTATGGTGTATAGACTGTATATTGGATTTTTTTCTGTTTCTTTTACAACTAATGTCGTTGATCAGCGACTTATAACGGGACTACGACAGTGCAGCGGACAATCTGACACTAACTGCCACTGGCAATTCCAGCGACACTAATACAGTGATCAGTGATAATACCATACACTGTCACTGTAGTAATGACACTGGCTGGGAAGGGGTTAACATCTAGAGGCAATAAAGGGGTTAACTGTGTGCCCAACAAGTGTAATGTGTGTATTATGTCCTGCTTTTACTAACAGATCTCTTTGTTTCTCTTACCTGCTTTGCAGGGATGAGAAACAGAGAGATCGTTCCCTCTGTACAAAACACAGGGATTTTGACTGTGACTGGACACAGCCAATAAGCAGGTCCCGGCCATAAATATTTGGCCTGGCAGATCCCCACTGTGATTGTACATGTGTGCGTGTTCTAAACCCGGGAAAAGGCGGCGAAGTACCAGTACACCTCAGTGCCTGCACGGTCTGTCTGTCTACAGTACAATGCGGGCACGCAGTCCGGAAGCAGGTAAAGAGTAACTCCACTTTTGTTGAGAAAATAACCGCCCCCTCTGGGTGATCTCTGTACATTGCAGGGATTTTTTATTAAACTTTGTTGCTGATTCCTACCTCTTATTATCCTGAAGAAATAGCTGTTTGTTTCTCTGTGTCCATGTGCAAAGTGAACCTTTATTTGAGTGATTTTATAATTATCATTCAGCTGCTGCACCTGCAGGGCTCTAATGAGGAAAGGGGCAGGGTCTGCATCCCTTTAGACATGATTCCCCTCACATTTTTGTTGCAGGGGATGCCCAAAATCTGACTTGTATCTTAGCGCAGACTTCTGGGAAAATCAGTAAACCAATCACACAAGCAGGAAATTACATTTATGTTATCCACAATTCAGCAATTCATCATCCAACGCGTTTCGTCGTTGTGACGGGGCAGTCACAAAGTGCTAATAGACCCACTTGTTGTAGTATGGGATCATGGTAAGTTGGTGAGTGCGGCTCAAGGAGGGGGGAGCATGTGTGAGCATGAGAACAAGAGATTGCACTTCATTTTTGTGCACTTTAAAGTGATAGTAAACTCAAGATTTTCAAATCCGCTGACAGGCAGGCTTTTTAAAACAGGAGAGACCCTAGAGGTGTCTTCTGTCATACATGTCCCCCCTGCCTGTCAGAGGCTAATGTGATCTGAGCCACACATGCTGAAGAAGCACAGTAGAGGGCGTAGCGCGTACAGGTGGGAGGAGCCGTTACTCTGGAAGTTTTTTCGTTTGTGCCAACGCATTGAGCTGATGACATGCATTACACTGATAATGGTAAAAGAATATAATTGACTAGAATAGAAAAGAAAAGAATAGAATAGAAAAAAAAAACAATAGAATAGATTAGAAAGAATATAACCATCTTCCGAAATTCGAATTTTGAATAGAATAAATTAGAATTTGAGTAAAAAAGAATAGAATAGAAAATAAAATAATAGAACAGAAAGTAATAGAACAAACAATAGAATATAGAATAGAATAAAAATAATATAACAATATAACTGTTTTCCGAATTTTGACTTTCAAATAGAATAAATTCAAATTTGAATAGAATAGAAAAGAATAGAAAATAAAATAATAGAACAGAAAAGAATAAAACAAATAATAAAAAAAGAATAGAATGGAATAAAAATAATATAACATTATAACTGTTTTCCGAATTTTGAATTTCGAATAGAATAAATTTGAATTTGAATAGAATAGATTAGAAAAAAATAGAGCAGAAAAGAATAAAATAAACAATAGAAAAGAATAGAATAGAATAAAAATAATATAACAATATAACTGTTTTCCGAATTTTGAATTTCAAATAGAATAAATTCCAATTTGAATAGAATAGAAAAGAATAGAATAGAAAATAAAATAATAGAACAGAAAAGAATAAAACAAACAATAGAAAATTATAGAATAGACTAGAAATAATATAACAATAGAATAGAATATAATAGAATAGAATAGAAAAAACAATAAAATAGAATATAACCATCTTCCAAAATTTGAATTTTGAATAGAATACATTTGAATTTAAATAGAATAGAAAAGAATAGAAAAAAAATAGTATAAAAAAATAATAGAACAAACAATAGAAAAGAATAAAAATATTATAACATTATAACTGTTTTCCGAATTTTGAATTTCAAATAGAATAAATTTGAATTGGAATAGAATAGAAAAGAATAGAATAGAAAAAAAATAATAGAACAGAAAAGAATAAAACAAACAATAGAAAAGTAAAGAAAAGAATAGAAATAATATAACAATATAAGCATTTTCCGAATTTTGAATTTCAAATAGAATAAATTCAAATTCAAATAGAATATAATAGAATAGAATAGAAAAACATTAGGATAGAAAGAATATAACCATCTTCCAAAATTCGAATTTCGAATAGAATAAATTTGAATTTAAATAGAATAGAAAAGAAAAGAATAGAAAATAAAATAATAGAATAGAAAATAATAGAACAAACAATAGAAAAGAATAGAATAGAATAAAAATAATGTAACAATATAACTGTTTTTTCCAAATTTTTAATTTCAAATAGAATAAATTCTAATTTGAATAGAATAGAAAAGAATAGAAAAAGAAATAGAACTGAAAATAATAAAATAAACAATAGAAAAGTATAGAATAGAATAGAAATAATATAACAATATAACCATTTTCCGAATTTTTGAATATAATAAAATAGAATTTGAATAGAATAAAATAGAATAGAAAAAAACAATAAAATAGAATATAACCATCTTCCAAAATTTGAATTTTGAATAGAATAAATTTGAATTGGAATAGAATAGAAAAGAATAGAAAAAAAATAGTATAAAAAATAATAGAACAAACAATAGAAAAGAATAGAATAAAAATATTATAACATTATAACTGTTTTCCGAATTTTGAATTTCAAATAGAATAAATTTGAATTGGAATAGAATAGAAAATAATAGAAAAAAAATAGTATAAAAAATAATAGAACAAACAATAGAAAAGAATAGAATAAAAATATTATAACATTATAACTGTTTTCCGAATTTTGAATTTCAAATAGAATAAATTTGAATTGGAATAGAATAGAAAATAATAGAATAAAAAAAATAACAGAATAGAACAGAACAGAAAAGAATAAAACAAACAATAGAAAAGTCAAGAAAAGAATAGAAATAATATAACAATATAACCATTTTCCAAATTTTGAATTTCAAATAGAATAAATTCTAATTCAAATAGAATATAATAGAATAGAATAGAAAAAACATAAGAATAGATTAATATATAACCATCTTCCAAAATTCGAATTTCAAATAGAATAAATGTGAATTTAAATAGAATAGAAAAGAATAGAAAAAAAATAGTATAAAAAAATAATAGAACAAAACAATAGAAAATAATAGAATAAAAAAAATAATAGAACAGAAAAGAATAAAACAAACAATAGAAAAGTAAAGAAAAGAATAGAAAAACAATATAACCATTTTCCAAATTTTTAATTTCAAATAGAATAAATTCAAATAGAATATAATATAATAGAATAGAAAAAACATTAGAATAGAAAGAATATAACCATCTTCCAAAATTCAAATTTCGAATAGAATAAATTTGAATTTAAATAGAATAGAAAAGAATAGAAAAAAAATAGTATAAAAAATAATAGAACAAACAATAGAAAAGATTAGACTAAAAATATTATAACATTATAACTGTTTTCCGAATTTTGAATTTCAAATAGAATAAATTTGAATTGGAATAGAATAGAAAAGAATAGAATAAAAAAAATAATAGAACAGAAAAGAATAAAACAAACAATAGAAAAGTAAAGAAAAGAATAGAAATAATATAACAATATAACCATTTTCCAAATTTTGAATTTCAAATAGAATAAATTCTAATTCAAATACAATATAATAGAATAGAATAGAAAAAACATAAGAATAGAAAAATATATAACCATCTTCCAAAATTCGAATTTCGAATAGAATAAATGTGAATTTAAATAGAATAGAAAAGAATAGAAAAAAAAATAGTATAAAAAAATAATAGAACAAACAATAGAAAAGAATAGAATAAAAATATTATAACATTATAACTGTTTTCAGAATTTCGAATTTCAAATAGAATAAATTTGAATTGGAATAGAAAAGAATAAAATAGAAAAAAAATAATAGAACAGAAAAGAATAAAACAAACAATAGAAAAGTAAAGAAAAGAATAGAAATAATATAACAATATAAGCATTTTCCGAATTTTGAATTTCAAATAGAATAAATTCAAATTCAAATAGAATATAATAGAATAGAATAGAAAAACATTAGGATAGAAAGAATATAACCATCTTCCAAAATTCGAATTTCGAATAGAATAAATTTGAATTTAAATAGAATAGAAAAGAAAAGAATAGAAAATAAAATAATAGAATAGAAAATAATAGAACAAACAATAGAAAAGAATAGAATAGAATAAAAATAATGTAACAATATAACTGTTTTTGCCAAATTTTTAATTTCAAATAGAATAAATTCTAATTTGAATAGAATAGAAAAGAATAGAAAAAGAAATAGAACTGAAAATAATAAAATAAACAATAGAAAAGTATAGAATAGAATAGAAATAATATAACAATATAACCATTTTCCGAATTTTTGAATATAATAAAATAGAATTTGAATAGAATAAAATAGAATAGAAAAAAACAATAAAATAGAATATAACCATCTTCCAAAATTTGAATTTTGAATAGAATAAATTTGAATTGGAATAGAATAGAAAAGAATAGAAAAAAAATAGTATAAAAAATAATAGAACAAACAATAGAAAAGAATAGAATAAAAATATTATAACATTATAACTGTTTTCAGAATTTCGAATTTCAAATAAAATAAATTTGAATTGGAATAGAAAAGAATAAAATAGAAAAAAAATAATAGAACAGAAAAGAATAAAACAAACAATAGAAAAGTAAAGAAAATAATAGAAATAATATAACAATATAACCATTTTCAGAATTTTGAATTTCAAATAGAATAAATTCAAATTAAAATAGAATATAATAGAATAGAATAGAAAAAAACATTAGAATAGAAAGAATATAACCATCTTCCAAAATTAGAATTTCGAATAGAATAAATTTGAATTTAAATAGAATAGAAAATAAAATAATAGAATAGAAAATAGAACAAACAATAGAAAAGTATAGAATAGAATAAATATAACAATATAACCATTTTCCGAATTTTGAATTTTTGAATAGAATAAAATTGAATTTGAATATATTATAATAGATTAGATAAAACAATAGAATAGAATATAACCATCTTCCAAAATTCGAATTTCGAATAGAATAAATTCAATTTCAATTGGAATTTGATTCGAACGCAATTCAAATAGAGTTAGAAAAATTTGAATAGATTAGAATTTGAATAAACAAAACTACTTCCGAAAACAAATTAAACAAAACTAATTTTTGCAAATAATCAAAAAGAAACAATTTTTTTCGGTCTGCACATGTCCACTCGCATATATTTGCAAATGTGTAAAAAGTAAACCCCTTAGTTGTACTGTGAATTGTTAGACAGGACAATCCAGTTTGTTGCAGGCTTGCTGGTAAGTGAACTGGGAATTTTTCTTTGTGTTTTGTCAACGGTCCTGTAGCAAAAGACAATGACTCAGAACTTTATATCTCTGTATCTGTATACAGCACATATGATTGATGGTTTGATTTCCACTTTTGTTTTCCAGGTAGACTACGACCGAGCACAGGTATCCCTGAGCCCTCCGCTCACCGGATCTGATACATATCCTCGAGGTCCTACAAAGCTACCTCAATCCCAAAACAAGCCCAACTACCCCTCAAGTAGTTACCAGTATCCATCAGTTTACCATAAGCCATCTCCCTACCACCAACCCCAACTTCATGGGAGCCCCCATTTTATGTCCACAGGTTCGTACCCCAGCTCTCCCAGTACAACGTCCAGTGTTTACCCCCCTCCCAGTTGGGGCTCGGCCTCCGATCAACAGCCATCTAGAGTCTCCCATGAACAGTTTAGGGCCGCTCTGCAGCTAGTGGTCAGTCCTGGAGACCCTCGAGAGTATTTGGATGACTTTATCAAAATCGGGGAGGGTTCCACAGGAATCGTTTGTATCGCCACCGAGAAACACACGGGGAAGCAAGTCGCTGTGAAAAAAATGGATCTCAGGAAACAGCAGAGAAGGGAATTACTATTTAATGAGGTATGTGCTTTATTTTAACTTTTATAACCTACGGTGAAGGAATCATTTATGGCCCATTGATGGTGTTCTTGACCACTTCTGGACCGGAAGGATTTGCCCCCTTAATGACCAGGCCATTTTTTTGCTATTCGGCACTGCGTTACTTTAACTGACACTTGCGCGGTCGTGCGACGCTGTACCCAAATAAAATTGTCCTTTTTTTTCCACAAATAGAGCTTTCTTTTGGTTGTATTTGATCACCTCTGTGTTTTTTTTTTTTTTTTTTGCGCTATAAACAAAAAAAGATCGACAATTGTGAAGAAAACAAAAATTTTTTTGTTATATAACATTCTCCAATAAAAAAAAAATTAAAAATGAAAAGCGACAATTGTGAAGAAAACAAAATGTTTTGCTATATAACATTCCCCAATAAAAAAAAAAAAAATAAAATAAAAATTAAAAGATCGACAATTGTGAAGAAAACAAAATGTTTGCTATATAACATTCCCCAATTAAAAAAAAAAAAAATTAAAAGATTGACAATTCTGAAGAAAACAAAATGTGTTGCTATATAACATTCCCCAATAAAAAAAAAAAAAAAATTAAAAATTAAAAGATCGACAATTGTGAAGAAAACAAAATGTTTTGCTATATAACATTCCCCAATAAAAAAAAAATTAAAAGATCGACAATTCGGAAGCAAACAAAATTTTTTGCTATATAACATTCCCCAATAAAAAAAAAATTTAAAATTAAAAATCGACAATTGTGAAGAAAACAAAATGTTTTGCTATATAACATTCCCCAATAATAAAAAAAAATGTAAATTAAAAGATTGACAATTGTGAAGAAAACAAAATGTTTTGCTATATAACATTCCCCAATAAAAAAAAAAAAAAATTAAAAGATTGACAATTCGGAAGAAAACAACATTTTTTGCTATATAACATTCCCCAATAAAAAAAATAAATAAATTTAAAATCTATTTTTTTCCTTATTTTAGGCCAGTTTGCATTCTGCTACATTTTTTAGGTAAAAAAAATAAATTCCCAGTAAGCGTATTTTGATTGGTTTGCGCAAAAGTTATTGCGTCTACAGACTAGGGTAAAGATTTATATCATTTTTATTTATTTATTTTTACTAGTAATGGCGACGATCAGTGATTTTTAGCGAGATTGTGGCGGACAGATCGGACCCCTAGCTGACATTTTTGACACTTTTGGGGGTACCAATGACATTACTACAGTAATCAGTGCTAAAAATATGCACTGTTACTGTAATAATGTCACTGGGAGGGAAGAGGTTAACCCAGGGGCGATCAAAGGCTTAGCCACTTTTGGACCTGAAGATTTGCCCCCTTAATGACCAGGCCATTTTTTTGCGATTCGGCACTGCGTTACTTTAACTGACAATTGCGCGGTCGTGCGACGCTGTACCCAAATAAAATTGTCCTTTTTTTTCTGCACAAATAGAGCTTTCCTTTGGTTGTATTTGATCACCTCTGTGATTTTTTTTTTGCACTATAAACAAAAAAAGATCGACAATTCTGAAGAAAACAAAATTTTTTGCTATATAACATTCCCCAATAAAAAAAAAAAAAAATTAATTAAAAATCCATTTTTTTCCTCATTTTAGGCCAGTTTGCATTCTGTTACATTTTTTTGGTAACAAAAAAAAAATCCCAATAAGCGTATTTTGATTGGTTTGCGCAAAAGTTATCGCGTCTACAAACTAGGGGAAAGATTTATGTCATTTTTATTTACTATTATTTTTATTACTAATAACGGCGGTGATCAGACATTTTTAGCAGGACTGCGACATTGCGGCGGACAGATCGGACCCCTAACTGACATTTTTGACACTTTTGGGGGGACCAGTGACATTACTACAGTAATCAGTGCTAAAAAAAATATGCATTGTTACTGTACTAATGACACTGGTAAGGAAGGGGTTAACCCAGGGGCGATCAAAGGCTTAAATGTGTGCCTAGGGGGTGTTTTCTAACTGTGAGGGGGTGGGCTTATTGAATCAACACAGAGGCCTGTGTTCCTAAATAGGAGGAACACAGGAGCCCTGCGATGATAACTGACGGAACAACGGTCTGCTGTGTTTACAACGACAGACCATCGTTCTGTCTCCACAGGGAGCGATCGCGTGTACCCCCGCAGTAATTGCGGCCGCCGGCCTCACAGTTTAGCTTCCCCTCTCGCGAATCAGTGCGCGCCTGCCATGCTCGTATGGGTATGGTGATTCACACAGCCACGGCGGGCGGACAGCAAGTGGTTTAAAAAAAAAAAAAAATGATGGTCAGGATTCATTATAATTTGGGAGTTGCTAAAATCTGTATTGATAAAAAAACTATCTTATGGCAGCAAACTCCATGACCCTAATGTGCTTCTTCTTGAGCCACTCCTTTGTTGCCTTGGTGGTATGTTTTGGGTCATTGTCATGCTGGAAGACCCATCCATGACCCATCTTCAGTGTTCTGGCTGAGGGAAGAAGGTTCTCATCCAAGATGTTACAATACATGGCCCTGTCCATTGATCTCTCAATGTGGCAAAGTCGGCCTGTACCTTTAGCAGAGAAAGCATCATGTTTTTACCTCCGTGCTTGACTGTAGGGATGGTTCTCTTAGGGTCACAGTCAGCACTTTTTTTCCTTCAGTGAGGGGTGAAGTCAACCTTCTCCTGACCATCCTGCTTCCCTAAGCTCTATGTGCAGTGTGAGTATCCCGCAGCACAATGGTGAGGAAGAGGAGCACTTAACCCCCTACTGTGTCCAGAGAAGCCTGGGGTAGGGCATCCCACCCATCCCACCCCAGCATCCCCCTGGATCCGGCCTTGAACACAATGCATCATTGTTATTTTTTTCCTTTTTTAAGCTTTACTTAAGCAAGACACATCCCCCTGTGGTTCCCCTGCAGCACCGGAAGCTGGCGGGAGGGAAGTGGAAAAAAAGCCGGAAGCTTGTGGGTGGGTGCAGAGGAGTAACTAGAACCTTTAGGGCCCGGTGCAAGAAACCATGAAGGATCCCCCCCCCCAGACCCCTGGCCGGGGCCCTTCCCTTCAAGCCTGGGGCTCTTCCCTCTGATCCTGGGGCCCTTTACTCTCATTGCGGGGCCCTTTATTACAGTCCCGCAGTGGGAACCTTTCACAAGTTCTGCAGTGGCCCCCCTTCCTGCCATCTTGGGGCTTCCCCTCACGGTGCTGGAATGCCAGGGCCTGGTTGCAAGTGTGACCTTTGCAATCCTGTAAGTTCACCCACTGGTGTCAGTAGTTTTTATTTTTTGGTATTTTAATTGCATTTTTTTTTATTATTTTTATTTAATTTTTTTATAATGTCACTGACTATGACTCTGTCCATTCAGAAAAGGAAGGAGCTGGTAAATTACATATTTAACGACCCCTTCCTGGTTCTCTATTGTGACACATCCCCTGCAGCAGCCGGCGGGAGAGGGGAAGGAGTACAGTGGGGGGGGGGGGGGGGGGACCAGGGGAGCACACAGGGGCCCAGAGACAGCAGAACACAAGTGAACTGGATAGGAGGAGTGGCGGGGGCAGCATACAGAGGAACCAATCTCCTCCATTTTCCTCCTGCAGCTACAGGAGGAAAAAGGAGGACAGTGATTTCTCTACATGCTGCCCCCGCCCCCCCTCCTATCCAGGTGTACAGGGGAGCCGCACAGGCCCCCTGGAGAATGGAACCCGGTTGCAATTGCAACCCCTGCAACCCCTGTAGTTACGCCCCTGGGTGGGTGGACACACAGTCCAGATGCAATTGGTAGAACTTTTGTAGTGTAGGCCAAACAGTTCACAACAAACCCAGTGGGAGAAGACCCAACCGGGAACACTCACGGTTGCCAACAGCGTGCAGCGGAGTAGGTATCAGGTGAACTGACAGCATCTGTCTGGAGGGGCAGTATGCAGCCTTACTATCTCCTGCCAAAACGGGAAGATGTCCAAGGAGATTGCAAGCCTTAAGCTTTCTTTTCTCATCTTGAACCTTTCCCTGCCGCTAATACTGTCCCTGACAGACGGGCAACCAGTCCCTACACTAATCACATGTGGGATATTTGTGCAGTGGTTTTTTCAAATGCAAGTTTTTTTTTGGAAAAACTTTAACCACTTCCTACCAGTAGGACGTAATATGGCGCCTTGGACTTTAAGTGGTGATATGGCTGCAGCTACAGGCTTCATCACGGTATCTTTTTTTTGGGCATGGTCTGTAATGTAAATAGGCTTGTGACGGTATCAGATTTTCATGCTGCGATTAATTGATTAAGGTTTTGCCACGGTATACGGTATTATCACGGTATTCTATTATTAAATTTCCACCTCACTTCAATTTCATTGCTGAATTTAGGGGCTTTGGTTCACTTATGCACATTATTATATAGTCAGTCAGTACAGACTCTGTGAACCAGGCCTAAAATAGGTCATCAAGCAGTGTCTGGCCTAACTGGTGATAACTGGTCCTGGCGCTCGGCTCCGATCCGATGGCCTGGTCATTAAGAGGGCAAATCCTTGTGGTCAAGAAGTGGTTAAACCTGAAGGAGGTGTTGTTTATAAATTACTTTACTATTGCTTTAGGCCTGGTTCACATGTATGCGGGTTGGTGGTTCACATGTATGCGGGTTGGCGGTTCACATATATGCGGGTTGGCGGTTCACATGTATGCGGGTTGGCGGTTCACATGTATGCGGGTTGGCGGCCCACATTTGCACAGGCATAGCAGCCCATTGATTTGAACGGGCTGCTATGCCCTCATTTTCCGCAGAAAAAAGGTGCATGCAGCATTTTTTTAAAATTCAGTGGCCTTGAAATCCATCCTGCTTTTGCACCATGCGACTAACCTGCAGTTCCTGCTCTGGCAAGCTTTCTGCATTTTTTGTATACGTGGGCACGGCATTTAAAAACAGTTTGCGTGTGCAGCAACGGCAGGTAAGTCGCATGGTGCAAAAGAAGGATGGATTTCATGGCCACTGCATTTTTTTAAATTCTGCATGCACCTTTTTTCAGCATACATGTGAACCAGGCCTAAAGCAATAGTAAAGTCATTAATTGGTTAAACCTGCAGGAGGACCGGTGTTTTTATCTATTAATGACTTTACTATTGCTTTAGGCCTGGTTCACATGTATGCGGGTTGGCGGCCCACATTTGCACAGGCATAGCAGCCCATTGATGTGAATGGGCTTGAGCTGCTATGCCTGCGTTTTCAGCTGAAAAAAGGTGCATGCAGAATTTAAAAAAATGCAGTGGCCATGAAATCCATCCTTTTGCACCATGCGACTTACCTGCCGTTGCTGCACACGCAAACTGTTTTTAAATGCCGTGCCCACGTATACAAAAAATGCAGAAAGCTTGCCAGAGCAGGAACTGCAGGTTAGTCGCATGGTGCAAAAGCAGGATGGATTTCAAGGCCACTGAATTTAAAAAAAATGCTGCATGCACCTTTTTTCTGCGGAAAATGAGGGCATAGCAGCCCGTTCAAATCAATGGGCTGCTATGCCTGTGCAAATGTGGGCCGCCAACCTGCATACATGTGAACCGCCAACCTGCATACATGTGAACCAGGCCTAAAGCAATAGTAAAGTCATTAATAGATAAAAACACCGGTCCTCCTGCAGGTTTAACCACTTCTGGATCGCAAGGATTTGCCCCTTTAAAGACCAGGCCATCGGATCAGAGCGCCAGGACCAGTCATCACCAGGTAGGCCAGACACTGCTTGATGGCTATATAATAATGTAATGTGGGCTGCTATGCGTGTGTGTGTGTGTGTGTGTGTGTGTGTGTGTGTGTGTGTGTGTGTGTGTGTGTATATATATATATTTATTAGAGCTGCACGATTCTGGCCAAAATGAGAATCACGATTTTTTAGTTTGGAATAAAGATCACGATTCTCTCACGATTCTCTGTGTAACAAAAAAAAAAATTGGGATAACTTTACTGTTATGTTTTTTTTTTTTTTTTTATTCATTAAAGTCTAATCATTGCGTTTGAAAGACTGCTGCGCAAATACGGTGTGACATAAAATATTACAACAATCGCCATTTTATTCTGTAGGGTCTCTGCTAAAAAAATATATAAAATGTTTGGGGGTTCTAAGTACTTTTCTAGCAAAAAAAAAACTGATTTTAACTTGCATGCAACAAGTGTCAGAAAAAGATCCAGTCTTTAAGAGGTTAAACTTCCTTTCTCCCTGGCAGAGGTAAGGAAAAGATACAAATGTAATCATTTTTGTTTATAGTTAGGAGACTTAAATGCTGAAAGGCGTTAGCTGTGTGAGTGAATGAGTCATCCAGCTCACTGAAATGTATCAATTCACAAGTCAGGCAGACTTGACAGAGAAACTCGGTATTTTAAAAATGCCACAATAACAATACCGTGGCTATGCAATACCGCGATATATCGAATTACCGAAAACCGGCATATGTCTAAATGTAAAAGCAATCCTAGGAACTGTCCCTACGCTGTGCATAATATGCATAATACTGTATACATGCACTATTTAAATAAAGAAAATACATAATGGTTCAAGAGTTCAAATAAATAAATTTTTGTTCTTCTATCTACAGGTAGTAATAATGAGGGACTACCATCATGAGAATGTTGTGGATATGTATAATAGTTATCTGGTTGGAGATGAACTGTGGGTGGTCATGGAATTCTTGGAAGGCGGAGCCCTGACAGACATCGTCACCCACACGAGGTATGCCATGTGATGTTTGCTAAGAATTCAGCAAGGTATGGGAATTGCTATAGGATTTACTGTAAGTATACAGTGGGTACGGAAAGTATTCAGACCCCCTTCAATTTTTCACTCTTTGTTATATTGCAGCCATTTGCTAAAATCATTTAAGTTCATTCTTCTTCCTCATGAATGTACACATAGCACCCCATACTGACAGAAAAACACAGAATTGTTGACATTGTTGCAGATTTATTAAAAAAGAAAAACTGAAATATCACATGGTCCTAAGTATTCAGACCCTTTGCTCAGTATTTAGTAGAAGCCCCCTTTTGATCTAATACAGCCAGGAGTCTTTTTGGGAAAGATGCAACAAGTCTTTCACACCTGGATTTGGGGATCCTCTGCCATTCCTCCTTGCAGATCCTCTCCAGTTCTGTCAGGTTGGATGGTAAACGTTGGTGGACAGCCATTTTTAGGTCTCTCCAGAGATGCTCAATTGGGTTTAAGTCAGGGCTCTGGCTGGGCCATTCAAGAACAGTCACGGAGTTGTTGTGAAGCCACTCCTTCGTTATTTTAGCTGTGTGCTTAGGGTCATTGTCTTGTTGGAAGGTAAACCTTCGGCCCAGTCTGAGGTCCAGAGCACTCTGGAGAAGGTTTTTGTCCAGGATATCCCTGTACTTGGCCGCATTCATCTTTCCCTCGATGCAACCAGTCGTCCTGTCCCTGCAGCTGAAAAACACCCCCACAGCATGATGCTGCCACCACCATGCTTCACTGTTGGGACTGTATTGGACAGGTGATGAGCAGTACCTGGTTTTCTCCACACATACCGCTTAGAATTAAGGCCAAAAAAGTTCTATTTTGGTCTCATCAGACCAGAGAATCTTATTTCTCACCATCTTGAAGTCCTTCAGGTGTTTTTTAGCAAACTCCATGCGGGCTTTCATGTGTCTTACACTGAGGAGAGGCTTCCGTCGGGCCACTCTGCCATGAAGCCAGTGGTGGGATTCAGCCGGTTCGCACCGGTTCCATAGAACCGGTTGCTAACTTTCTGCAAGTTCGCAGAACCGGCTGAATCCCTCTGCGTGTCTACGCAGGACAATTGAATGTCCCGCGCTCGGGCAGATGTGGCAGCCGGGGGGCGGAGCAGTGCGGCCCGACCCGCCCATTCTGTGCCAATAGCGAATGAGAATTCGCTATTGTCACATGATCCTCCTCCTGGCCAATCAGGGAGCGGGTCCTCCCGCTTCCTGATTGGCCGAAAGGCAAACAGCGTGCCATTGGACGAGGAGGAGCGCCGCGGGAGGACTTGGAGACGCGGGGAGCCGACTGCGAGACCGTCCGTGAGGTAAGTGCATGGGTCTCGCGGGGGGGGGGGATCGCTGGCGCTCTGCAATTGGGGGCAATGCTGTGGCTGGCGCTCTGCAATTGGGGGCAATGCTGTGGCTGGCGCTCTGCAGTTGGGGGCAGTGTTGTGGCTGGCGCTCTGCAATTGGGGGCAATGTTGTGGCTGGGGCAATGCTGTGGCTGGCGCTCTGCAATAGGGGGCAATGCTGTGGCTGGCGCTCTGCAGTTGGGGGCAATGCTGTGGCTGGCGCTCTGCAGTTGGGGGCAATGCTGTGGCTGGCGCTCTGCAATTGGGGGCAATGTTGTGGCTGGCGCTCTGCAATAGGGGGCAATGCTGTGGCTGGCGCTCTGCAATTGGGGGCAATGTTGTGGCTGGCGCTCTGCAATTGGGGGCAATGTTGTGGCTGGCGCTCTGCAATTGGGGGCAATGCTGTGGCTGGCGCTCTGCAGTTGGGGGCAATGCTGTGGCTGGGGCTCTGCAGTTGGGGGCAATGTTGTGGCTGGCGCTCTGCAATTGGGGGCAATGTTGTGGCTGGGGCAATGCTGTGGCTGGCGCTCTGCAATAGGGGGCAATGCTGTGGCTGGCGCTCTGCAGTTGGGGGCAATGCTGTGGCTGGCGCTCTGCAATTGGGGGCAATGTTGTGGCTGGCGCTCTGCAATAGGGGGCAATGCTGTGGCTGGCGCTCTGCAATTGGGGGCAATGTTGTGGCTGGCGCTCTGCAATTGGGGGCAATGTTGTGGCTGGCGCTCTGCAATAGGGGGCAATGCTGTGGCTGGCGCTCTGCAATTGGGGGCAATGTTGTGGCTGGCGCTCTGCAATAGGGGGCAATGCTGTGGCTGGCGCTCTGCAATTGGGGGCAATGTTGTGGCTGGGGCAATGCTGTGGCTGGCGCTCTGCAATTGGGGGCAATGTTGTGGCTGGGGCAATGCTGTGGCTGGCGCTCTGCAATAGGGGGCAATGCTGTGGCTGGCGCTCTGCAGTTGGGGGCAATGCTGTGGCTGGCGCTCTGCAATTGGGGGCAATGTTGTGGCTGGCGCTCTGCAATAGGGGGCAATGCTGTGGCTGGCGCTCTGCAATTGGGGGCAATGTTGTGGCTGGCGCTCTGCAATTGGGGGCAATGCTGTGGCTGGCGCTCTGCAATTGGGGGCAATGCTGTGGCTGGCGCTCTGCAATTGGGGGCAATGCTGTGGCTGGCGCTCTGCAATTGGGGGCAATGCTGTGGCTGGCGCTCTGCAGTTGGGGGCAATGTTGTGGCTGGCGCTCTGCAATTGGGGGCAATGTTGTGGCTGGGGCAATGCTGTGGCTGGCGCTCTGCAATAGGGGGCAATGCTGTGGCTGGCGCTCTGCAGTTGGGGGCAATGCTGTGGCTGGCGCTCTGCAATTGGGGGCAATGTTGTGGCTGGCGCTCTGCAATAGGGGGCAATGCTGTGGCTGGCGCTCTGCAATTGGGGGCAATGTTGTGGCTGGCGCTCTGCAATTGGGGGCAATGTTGTGGCTGGCGCTCTGCAATAGGGGGCAATGCTGTGGCTGGCGCTCTGCAATTGGGGGCAATGTTGTGGCTGGCGCTCTGCAATAGGGGGCAATGCTGTGGCTGGCGCTCTGCAATTGGGGGCAATGTTGTGGCTGGCGCTCTGCAATTGGGGGCAATGTTGTGGCTGGCGCTCTGCAATAGGGGGCAATGCTGTGGCTGGCGCTCTGCAGTTGGGGGCAATGTTGTGGCTGGCGCTCTGCAGTTGGAGGCAATGTTGTGGCTGGCGCTCTGCAATTGGGGGCAATGTTGTGGCTGGCGCTCTGCAATTGGGGGCAATGTTGTGGCTGGCGCTCTGCAATTGGGGGCAATGTTGTGGCTGGCACTCTGCAATTGGGGGCAATGTTGTGGCTGGCGCTCTGCAGTTGGGGGCAATGTTGTGGCTGGCGCTCTGCAGTTGGGGGCAATGTTGTGGCTGGCGCTCTGCAATTGGGGGCAATGTTGTGGCTGGCACTCTGCAATTGGGGGCAATGCTGTGGCTGGCACTCTGCAATTGGGGGCAATGCTGTGGCTGGCACTCTGCAATTGGGGGCAATGTTGTGGCTGGCACTCTGCAATCATTGGGGGCAATGCTGTGGCTGGCACTCTGCAATCATTGGGGGCAATGCTGTGGCTGGCACTCTGCAATCATTAGGGGCAATGCTGTGGCTGGCACTCTGCAATCATTGGGCAATGCTGTGGCTGGCACTCTGCAATCATTAGGGGCAATGCTGTGGCTGGCACTCTGCAATCATTGGGCAATGCTGTGGCTGGCGCTCTGCAATTGGGGGCAATGCTGTGGCTGGCACTCTGCAATTGGGGGCAATGTTGTGGCTGGCACTCTGCAATCATTGGGGGCAATGCTGTGGCTGGCACTCTGCAATCATTGGGGGCAATGCTGTGGCTGGCACTCTGCAATCATTAGGGGCAATGCTGTGGCTGGCACTCTGCAATCATTGGGCAATGCTGTGGCTGGCACTCTGCAATCATTAGGGGCAATGCTGTGGCTGGCACTCTGCAATCATTGGGCAATGCTGTGGCTGGCGCTCTGCAATTGGGGGCAATGCTGTGGCTGGCACTCTGCAATTGGGGGCAATGTTGTGGCTGGCACTCTGCAATCATTGGGGGCAATGCTGTGGCTGGCACTCTGCAATCATTGGGGGCAATGCTGTGGCTGGCACTCTGCAATCATTAGGGGCAATGCTGTGGCTGGCACTCTGCAATCATTGGGCAATGCTGTGGCTGGCACTCTGCAATCATTAGGGGCAATGCTGTGGCTGGCACTCTGCAATCATTGGGCAATGCTGTGGCTGGCGCTCTGCAATTGGGGGCAATGCTGTGGCTGGCGCTCTGCAATTTGGGGCAATGCTTTGGCTGGCACTCTGCAATTTGGGGCAATGCTGTGGCTGGCACTCTGCAATCATTGGGGGCAATGCTGTGGCTGGCACTCTGCAATCATTGGGGGCAATGCTGTGGCTGGCACGCTGCAATCATTAGGGCAATGCTGTGGCTGGCACTCTGCAATCAATAGGGGCAATGCTGTGGCTGGCACTCTGCAATCATTGGGCAATGCTGTGGCTGGCGCTCTGCAATTGGGGGCAATGCTGTGGCTGGCACTCTGCAATTTTGGGCAATGCTTTGGCTGGCACTCTGCAATTTGGGGCAATGCTGTGGCTGGCACTCTGCAATCATTGGGGGCAATGCTGTGGCTGGCACTCTGCAATCATTGGGGGCAATGCTGTGGCTGGCACGCTGCAATCATTAGGGCAATGCTGTGGCTGGCACTCTGCAATCATTAGGGGCAATCCTGTGGTGGTACTCTGCAATCATTGGGGGCAATGCTGTGGCTGGCACTCTGCAATCATTGGGGGCAATGCTGTGGCTGGCACTCTGCAATCATTGGGGGCAATGCTGTGGTCACTGTGCATTGAAAGGGGGCACGCTGGTCTCTCTGCATTGAAAGGGGGGCACGCTGGTCACTGTGCATTGAAAGGGGGCACGCTGGTCTCTCTGCATTGAAAGGGGGGCACGCTGGTCACTGTGCATTGAAAGGGGGCACGCTGGTCACTGTGCATTGAAAGGGGGCACGCTGGTCACTGTGCATTGAAAGGGGGCACGCTGGTCACTGTGCATTGAAAGGGGGCACGCTGGTCACTGTGCATTAAAAGGGGGCACGCTGGTCATTCTGCTGGGAAAGTCGGAACTGGTTACTAAAATTTTTGAATCCCACCACTGCATAAAGCCCCGACTGGTGGAGGGCTGCAGTGATGGTTGACTTTCTACAACTTCCTCCCATCTCCTGACTGCATCTCTGGAGCTCAGCCACAGTGATCTTTGAGTTCTTCTTTACCTCTCTCACCAAGGCTCTTCTCCCCCGATAGCTCAGTTTGGCCGGACGGCCAGCTCTAGGAAGGGTTCTGGTCGTCCCAAACGTCTTCCATTTGAGGATTATGGAGGCCACTGTGCTCTTAGGAACCTTAAGTGCAGCAGAAATCTTTTTGTAACCTTGGCCAGATCTGTGCCTTGCCACAATTCTGTCTCTGAGCTCTTCAGGCAGTTCCTTTGACCTCATGATTCTCATTTGCTCTGACATGCATTGTGATCTGGAAGGTCTTATATAGACAGGTGTGTGGCTTTCCTAATCAAGTCCAATCAGTATAATCAAACACAGCTGGACTCAAATGAAGGTGTAGAACCATCTCAAGGATGATCAGAAGAAATGGAAAGCACCTGAGTTAAATATATGAGTGTCACAGCAAAGGGTCTGAATACTTAGGACCATGTGATATTTCAGTTTTTCTTTTTTAATAAATCTGCAACAATGTCAAAAATTCTGTGTTTTTCTGTCAGTATGGGGTGCTATGTGTACATTCATGAGGAAGAAGAATGAACTTAAATGATTTTAGCAAATGGCTGCAATATAACAAAGAGGGAAAAATTTAAGGGGGTCTGAATACTTTCCGTACCCACTGTAGATAGCATAGTAAAAAAAAAAATATTTCCATTTTTAATTTTCCCAGTTGGGGAGCCCCATTGTCACCGGGACAGAAAGTAATGGGAATTTCAAAATTTTCCAATTTTCACCAGAACAGGACTAGAGAGGAAGTCTCAGTAGTAACTGTCTGAGAATAGATGTCTCCTTACCTTGAAGAGATTTTCTTTCATTTCCTGTTCTGTCTCTGTGATACCGGTAGGAAGTGAAGGAAAGTCGAAATGCAGACAACAAAGAAAAAAAACCTGACGAGTTTTACTCATTTCATAACCTATCCAAAATAAAAATCTAAATTTTGAGTTGTCAACAGAACAGTAGAAGGGGGTAAATCTTGGATTGGGACACTTTTTCAGGTGATAACTGTCTAAGAAGGCATTTTCTCCACTTTGAAAATTTCTTGTCACTTCCCATTTTATCTACAGGGCAGGAAATGGGCAGGAAATGGGAAGCTGAAGCCCTGCTGCAGATACTCTCTACTTACTGGCTGAATCCAGGTTCCCGACCTGGCCAGCAGGGGGCGGTTGGGGGAACAGCTTGGTTGGGGCTGGGTGGGGGGGGGGGGAGAACAGTCTCCAGTGGGGCATGAAACTGGCCTCTGCTCAGACACAGTTTACACCATCCATGCTGGAGGGGGCTGCGCTCTGTCCTTGTCTTCAACCTGCACTCAGTAAGTCAGTGGCGGGGACTTTTTGCTTCTCTTCACCAAGAATCCATTGGGCATGTCTTTGGCAGAAGCAGTGCAGCCTTTTTACGGGGCATCAGAGTGGCCCAGGGGGCAATTTCCCCCCTGCCCCCTTGCCCAGCCCTCCCCTGCACAATACGTATTCAGGTCCATATCAGTCTTCAAAGACAGGCTATTTATTCTGTGTATGGATTTTGAATTTAAGTGGAAGATTCTGGACCAATCCTGGAAGAGTTTAGAGACTATGGTTTGTGTATTTCATTCAAAAGAATTAGTAAAAAATGAATTAATAATTGCAGGGTTGGCTTAAAAACAATAAAATGTGTAAATTAAAATGTAAAAAAAAATGGCTTACCTTACACCTCAGCTACTGGGTGCTTCCTGAAGGTGGTGTTGACATCATTATAATATATATAACATGTTATATAAGTATATCTTGCAGTTTTATGCAATGTCTACTTGTATTACCCCTAGACAAGAAAGGGTTATTTTTTTTTTTTCAAAGGCTTTAAAGATAAAACTCGCTCAGCAAGGTGAAGTTACCATCACACACACCTTTAAGCATCTTTTTTTAGAATCTGAAGTTCAGAGCAAAATGTAAATTATTTTCCGTTTTCCTTTGGCATTGATGAATTACACTGATCTTGCAGGCTAACCAAAATCTTGATAGTAAAGTTTGGAATGTAAAATATTCCAGAAGATTAAACAATGACTTTCTTTACTTCCTTACTTTATAAAGTTGCGTAAAGGACGAATTTCTTTTGAGTTCAACCAACGACGTGAACAAAACAAAAAACAAACAGAAAATGGACAGACCCACTAACACCAGCGATGTGGATGCAGGGATCTCTCCCTCTATTCTGTTGTATTCTGACAGGGGTCCCTGTCAGAATACACAGATCAGTGCTTGCATCTATTGGCTGCCAGTGCTGATTGAATGCTGGTTTTACAGCATGACCATTTGACACACGCATACAAAAATCTGGTCTGTTCCTGTTCCAAATTCTTACCAACAACTGACACCATCACTTACATGGCTGGTAATCCCTGGCCATGTAGGTAAATGGATGGGGAGTGAAGGGGTTACATTGTTGCCTAAATATGGCCACATGCCCATATTTTGGCAATGTGATCACCATTATCCCCAGCCCTTTCCGTATGTAGCTGATGAGAGCTTGGTGAGCTGACTTTTGGCTACTAGTACAGTTTGGATTACTTTGATGATGAATATAAAGCATTGACTTTTGGCACATTTGGCTCCCATTGATTTGTGTGGGGTTTGTGCTTGAACTGAACCCAGACAAGTTAAACTCATCCATAATTAATATAGTGTAGTGCTACCCCCACAGGGGATGCTGATTTTAATGGGTTCTCCCCCAAACAGTGAATATTGGACAGTCTAAGGTCTCACAGCTGGGGACCATGAGGCAAGTCTCTTTGGCATCTGGTAACCTTGCAGCACTGCACAGTTATTGGTACCCATGCAATCTCAGGAACACTGCACAGTACAAGAGTGAACTCTTCTCTAAGCTCACTGTCCAGAACACATTTGAGGAGAGGGAAACGGCCAGTATCTGAGACCCTATGAGATCTGTCTCAGTCTAAGCACCCTCTGGCACTCATATCCCAAAAGCACACAATTATCCAGTATCAATTACTCCCGAGGAAAGCTGCAACCTTCCAGGCTCCTTCAGACACCACCCAGTGAGTGAGACAATCCTTCTCTAGACCAGATCCCTTTAGTGAAGTCTTGTAGTCAGTTGCAGATCCCTTCCAGATCCCAGCTCTGCCACTGCGGAGACCACACAGAACAGCCACATGCCTCAGTGGAAATGGCCTTCTGAGGTTTGTAACGCTCCTTGCTGTGGAAAAGACCCTCTCTCCAGGGCTCCAAATTATCAGCTTCACTAGCCACCATCTGGGCACACCTCCCCTGGGATTGACTAGGCCCTAATCAATATTCAGGCTGGTTATTTGTATTCTCCCTCCCTAAGCTCCAGAAACTTCTTCTAGAGGCAGGAGGAAGCAATCAACTCCCAGCCTGTAAAACCCTGAACAGACCAGACCGAACAATCACTGCTCCCGTAACCCTATGTCTAAGCCCCAGTGGGTGGGGAAAAATGCATCAGGGTGTGTGGTTTGGTGGAGACATTTAGGCTGAGGCCGCTTCTTATCATTTATTCATCTGCACTGCTCGGGAGTAGCAGTAATCCTTCCCTCTTTACATTTACCCTTACATTTCCCTCTTTACATTTGATTGGTATCAGGACAAGCCTGCACCCCATGCTTTGGGACACAGGGATATGCTTTCACCTCCACTTAGAGTGTCACCAAAAGTAACATAACAGGTTGCGCTGGTTATTTGAATTCTCCCTCCCTAAGCACCAGAAACTTTTTAGAGAGGCAGGGGGAAGCAATCAAACTCACAGCCTGTGAAACCCTAAACAGACCAGACCAAACAATCACTGCTCCTGTGACCCTATAACTAAGTCTTGGTGGGTGGGGCAAAATGCACCAGAGTGTGTGGTTTGGTGGAGACGTTTAAGCTGAGGCCGCTTCTTATAGTTTAGTCACCTGGACTGTTCGGGAGTAGTGGTGATCTATTCCTCTTTACATTTACTAGCCTTCTGGATTGGTTTTAGGACAATCCTGCACCCCATGCTCTGGGACACAGGGATATGCTTTCACCTCCACTTTTAATGTCACCAAAAGTAATATAACAGGTTGAATCTACAGATAGCTGCGCTAACCAATGTATAGATTATTAGTGCTCAAATCCACATATAACGCAAGTGGGGTCAGCATCACTCCAGTAGCCTCAATGCATTTCATATTAATTATGCATCATTAGCTTCCTGAAGACGCATAATTAATGCAAAACGCGTTGAGGCTAGTGAGAGATGCTGATGCCACTTCCAGTTCCGGGCCCACATTGAAACGGAGGCTTGGATCGCACACTAGTTCCATTGAACCGAGTGACAGTAAAACAGGCTTAGCGGATTGCTGAATAGATTTAGTGATGGTCTAGGGCAGTGATGGTGAACCTTGGCACCCCAGATGTTTTGGAACTACATTTGCCATGATGCTCAACTATACTGCAGAGTGCACGAGCATCATGGGAAATGTAGTTCCAAAACATCTGGGGTGCCAAGGTTCGCCATCATTGGTCTAGGGGGACTTTTACATGTCAGTGTAACCACTTTTTATGGATTTTTATGTAAATAAATAAAGACCCACAAATTGGCCAGGCTCATGGAGGGGATGCCAGGTTGAAGGATCAATGTTTCATATATGTGGGAATGCCCCAAGATCCGTGTATTCTGGTTAAGAATACAACATCCTATTAACCAGATTACAGGAATAGAAGTGGCGGATGATCCCTGGGTTTGTTTATTTCATAAAACTAAGCTATCATTAAAATCCTACGGAAATTCAATAGTTCCAAATTTACTCCGACGCGAAATGGACGATACCAAAAAAATGTCTGGAAACAGTTGCCCCCCCACTGTGAGGGAGTGGTGTGGGAGAGTAGAATATATATATATGATATGTGCAGTAGAGACGAAGAACACGTTGATAATTTTCTAAAAAAGTGGGAAAAATGGAAGGTGTAACGGAACCGCAACCCACACTGTACTTGTGGACTTCCGTCAGTATACGGCTTCCTCACAGTCCTGAACATACATATCAGATTTTCCCAGCCTCCCCCATACAAAGCAAGCCGACAACTTAGCTTGTACTGTACGGGTTATTTGAATTCTCCCTCCCTAAGAGCCAGAAACTTCTTCGAGAGGCAGGGGGAAGCAATCCAGCCTGTGAAATCCTGAACAGACCAGAACAAACAATTACTGCTCCTTTGATTACTTTATGTAGCCGCCTAACTAGGAGGGTGTTACATCAGCTCAAAAATGAATGATGATGTTGATTGTTCTTTTCTGCAATATGCAATTGTTCAGGTGTTTCTAAACAATGTATCAATATGTAATCTTATTTTACAGGATGAATGAGGAGCAAATAGCCACTGTGTGTTTCTCTGTTCTGAAAGCATTGTCTTATCTGCATAACCAGGGAGTCATTCACAGGGATATAAAAAGTGACTCTATCCTGCTGACAAGTGATGGAAGAGTAAGTTTTTTTCCACATACCGATCTCAAATCGATTATTGTACATTACCCTTCTGTTTGGCGCAACTCATTCATAGGGGGTTTTTTTTGCCTTCCTCTGGATCAACAATATTGGTTGAACCAGATGGACTTTTTCTTTTTTTCAACCTAACTATGTGACTTCTGTATGAAACTCGAACCAAAACTTTTGTATACATTTTTGACACCAGTGGAGAAATATAAAAGAGACAGCGCTGTACACGGGTGTGTGCAAAAAATGTGGTCAAAACAATAATTATATATAATGTGCTAAATTATAATACTATTCCTATTGAATCCTAATTGTATTGTTTAAAGGTTAACTCCACTTTCGTGGGAAAAAAATAGCAAATAAAGAAAAAATAATACAGTAAACCCCCGTTATATCGCGGTTCAGTTTTCGCGGTCCCGGTATTTTGCGTTTTTTTTTTTGTAAGACCTATTAATATTATTGTATTAATTAATTAATTATTTATTACATATTTTTGTGTTTTCCATTGCTCTTGCTCTCTCTCTCAATATCTTTTATGTGTTTAAATGTGTTTCTATTGTTTTAAAAGTGTGTTTAAAGACCTTAAAAGTACAGTAAAAGTTATAAAAAACATGCCTAGGGTGTATTTAAATAGGGTATTTCTATTTCGCGGATTTTCACTTATCACGGGTGGGTCTAGAACGTAGTTGTAATTAAATGTTATTAAAAATTACCTTTCCTTTTCAATCTGCAGCCATTGTAATTTTCTGAAAATGCAATACAATATGGCTACCTGGAGGTGTTCTGTACACAGAATGTATACTGACCACACCCCCAGAAACATCATTTCCTGCTTGTGTGATTGGCTCACCAATTTTCCCAGAAGTCTGCACTGAGATACAAGTCAGATTTCTGGCATCCCCTGCAACAAAAATGTTATTTTTGGTGAGATACGCCCAATAGGAACACGTCTAAAGGGATGCAGACCCAGCAGATTTCCTCATTAGTGCCCTGCAGCCGCCACAGCTGATAGATAATTATGAAACCACTCCCATTAGACCCACTCAGCACAGAGGAACAAACAATGATTTTTTTCAGAATAACAAAAGGTATTAAATCTGTAACACAGGTTCTTATAATCCTTGTAATCTTTATAGATCACCCAGAGTGAAATGTTTTTTTCTCTCAACAAAAGTGGAGTTATGCTTTAACAATCTTACAGCATTACTAATGTTTAAGAAAAACTTTGTATCATAAATTCAACAAAACATGAAAAACAAAAAGTGACAAAATAACAATAACCCAACATTTAGTGTCGGCTCACACTATGGCGATCCGACTTCTGGGGCGACCCGTGAAGTCGCGTGCACCGCGACTTCGGCGCGACTTGCACGGACTTCACATAATGGAAGTCAATGCAAGTCGCTCCGATGTCGCCCCGAAGTAGTACAGGAACTATTTTCTAAGTCGGAGCAACTTGAGTCGCTCCTATTAGAACGGTTCACGTAGCACAGAATGGACCGCGACTTGTCAGGCTGACAAGTCACAGTAGTGTGAACCGGGACTTAGGCTCCGTTCAATTATTGGCGTTCTGGATTGCGGGCACAATCGCTGCGGATCTGCCTGCCATTCCGAATCACAGTAAATTTCGGGAAGGCTGCGCGATTTTGGTCACTTCCAATGGCACCCCAAACGCTGTGCGATTTTTGCCGCGATTGTCGCCTGATGAATTGCGGTAAAATTGAGCAAACAGAAATGCGGGGTGCCTATCACCCAAAAGAAGTTCCTGCACTTTTTTTGGGCGACAGGCATCCCGCGATTCTGTTTGCGCAATTTTACTGTGTTTGACAATCGGTGACAATCGTGGCAAAATTGTGCTGCGTCTGGGGTGCAATTGGAAGTGACGGGAATCACGCGGGCGTCCCACAATTTGCCATAATTCAGAATCGCGGGCAGAATCGCCGCGATTCTGCCCTGCGATCCTCTGGGACACCAATATGTGAACGGAGCCTTAAGTGTGTAGATTCTGTGAAATAAACATGCATAAAACAATAAAAATATTCTCAAGCATGTTAATGTGTCACAAAAAAGTCTCAATAGTCCAGAAATTCATATCAAGTCACACATAGCAAATTCCGTGTGTAATCCTAAAAGACATCCATGTGCAGCTTGACAATTTTCTCCGCTTTTCTTATATACTGCCACCACACCAATAAATTATCCACCACCAAAATCACTCACCAACAGTAATGGCTGGTAATAGTATAAATCAGCAAACAGGCGTTTTTTCCTTTTAGGGCGCAATCATCTAGTGCAGGGGTCTCCAAACTGCGGTCCGAGGGCCACATGTGGCCCTTTGCTAGCCTTTATCCGGCCCTTGGGGCTCTGTGGCTCCCACTGATATGAGGCACAATTCCTCCCACTAAAACCAACAATAGGGCATTCTTTCTTCCACCAATTCCAATGATGAAATACTATCCCTCTTACTAATAGAGGCACTACTCCTCCTCCTATTGGCCACCAACCATGAGGCCATATTTATTCCCACTGATGCCGGGCCTGCGACATTTTCTGCCCCCGCTTGCCACAATACGCTGGCCCTTATTTTGAAAAGTCTGGAGACCCCTGATCTAGCGGATCTTCTCTGCACTCTTCCACTGATCTCAGGCGTTATCTCCAAAAAGTTGAAACCCAGTATAGAAAAGAAAGCCCGGCATAGCATAAAACCTTTTTAACCACTTCTGGACCGGAAGGATTTGCCCCCTTAATGACCAGGCCATATTTTGCAATTCTGCACTGCGATACTTTGACGGACAATTGCTTGGTCGTGTGACGCTGTACCCAAATAAAATTGATGTCCTTTTTTTCGCACAAATAGAGCTTTCTTTTGGTGGTATTTGATCACCTGTGCGATTTTTATTTTATTTGCTATAAACAAAAAAAGAGCGACAAGTATGAAAAAAAAAAAAAAAAAACAATATTTTTCACATTCTGCTATAAAAAAACATTTAAAAATCAAAAAGGACAGTTGGCAAGCGTGATGTAATGCAAGAATATCTTGGAGCCCCCATGTACCTGGGGCCCACGGGCACTGCTCATGGGGTGCCTATGCATTTAGACAGCCCTGAATACTGCTGCAGGAAAATGGGGGGTGGGGGGGCGTGGGAACTTTCAACTAGGAGATCAGCCACCAGCACAAGGGACTCCTTTCCATTAATGTATATAGCATCCCTCAAAACACAAAATAAGGTTGAAGGATTGTAAGAGGTGCATGAAAGTCAGCCAGCCCCCAGTCTGATGTACTCACCCTCCAGTCTGGCACCAACCAAATAAAACCTGTCTCTTGGTACAAAGAACAGGGGTTTAGTTGACACACATTTGCAAACGCGTGTGAAAGCTGCAGAGCCACTTCATGGCACTCTGCTAAATCTGCAGTCCTATACTCTAAGGCTTCTTTCACACGGTCCGCCTCCGCAGGCGGATCCGTGTTGCTCAGCGGGGATCGATCCGCGATCCCCGCTGAGCCGGGCGGATGACAGCTCCGTCTCCGCTTGCAGAGCGGAGAGGGAGGTGTCTCAGCCCCCGCTGCCCTCTATGGGGGATCGGAGGAAAGCGGACCGCTTGTCCGCTCTCATCAGATCCGCTCCGCTCCGATTACTGAACGGATGGAAAAATAGGGTTTCCATCAGTCCAGATTTCAGCACAGGATCGGATGCGGATGGCAGCAGGTGTCAGCGGAGGTGACCTCCGCTGACACCCGCTGCCCCATAGAGCTGCATGGAGGATCCGATCAGATCCGCCTAAAAAACTGACAGGCGGATCTGATCGGACCGCCCGTGTGAAAGAGCCCTTAATTTAGTGTCCTCACACTGGAGGCACATGGCCGCTAATGGGTGGATGGGGGAACAGGTGAGAGGGAGACAGCCCAACCTCCCCCAACCCATCCTCATCCACGACTGGCTGTTGTCTCAGACTCAAATAATTAGGTTTATAACCATGGTGCAAACTGGAAAAGACCAGCTGAAAAGCATTACACCTCCATCCCCTTGGTGGATGCAGCATATAGATAGGAAGGGATTTTATGTATGGGGCATGGCCTGTAAAGCTCACTGCCTTTGAAATCCCTAATTTCCTTTTGGGACTTTATATGAGACAAGCAGGTCATGCTATTGGTCTCCATCCCTGTATACGGAAAACACTAAAGTCAAATCAAAGCTGCATCCACCAAAAACGCACGAAAATCGCACGGTATATAGCATCCCTTATGCTGATTAAAAAATAATAATAACTAAACCTAGGCTTTAGGAAGGACATTTTCAATTCAAGGACAATTTGGGGCATTGTAGGAGTCCTTAGAATATTACAGTTTAAAAATAATTCTGTAACGTTTCCTGTAAACTTACTGTAGTTGCTCGATCATTCCAATCCCCTACCTGTTGCATGTTTCCTATTATTTATTGCACTAATGTAAACTAGCATATAATAAATAGATATAAATATTATCAATTATACACAAAATAAAACTAGATTTTTTTCCATAAGCCTTGCAGTTTGTGAAACCTGTTCTACCAGCAAGCCTGACTCCAATCGCGCCCCCCCCCTCCCCCCACCTTAGACCCCCATAATATTAAAAAGAATTATGAAATAAAAAAAATAATATATTTATTATATAATATAATATATAATAAATAATACAAGTAACACTGATCATTTTTTTTTTGTTTTTGTGGAATTATTTCAAATACCCAATGTATTTATGCATCATGGATTTGTTATGCCAGACAGTATCAGATCTTTTCCTCACAATGTTTTTTATTTTTTTATTTTTTTTTTTAATATTTCTAGATAAAGCTCTCTGATTTTGGATTTTGTGCACAAGTTTCTAAAGAGGTTCCTAAAAGAAAATCCCTTGTTGGGACTCCCTACTGGATGGCTCCAGAGGTCATCTCCAGACTGCCATATGGAACAGAGGTTAGCCTAAAAATATCTGGTAATGGTATGCTTGGAAACCAGTTATGTAATGACATATAATAAAAATAATAATGTAATTATTACATGATGATAATGATGATGAATATTATTTATTATTATAAAAAACATAATAATGTAATAATAGGATGTAAAGCAGCATCAGAGGCATTGTGTAAGTGCCCTTTTCAGCATATCAGCAGACATACTGGGGTTGATTTACTAAAGGCAAGTAGACTGTGCACTTTGCAAAAGTACAGTTGCCCTCTGGAAGTGCAGTTGCCCCAGAGCTTAGTAAATGAGGGGAAGCTCTGGTGGCCTCCATCATCCAATCATGTGCAAGAAAAAAATGCTGTTTCTTTAAATTTTCCTTGAACGTGATTGGGTATTTTTTCCAAATGAAGCTTTACCTGCTGTGTCCACGCCTACTTCCTGGGTCCAACACTAGGTGGAGCACGCGAGCGCAAAGCGCCCACCAACTGTGTCCAGCAGTAGGTGGAGCTGTGACCTTTGACCTCTGAGACCACACCTCCTGACCTTTGGAGTGGGTCAATGACCCTTTTCCTGAGTTCCAACCCTCTCCTGTGTCTGTGCCGGCAATAAGGCAACCCTAACGCGAGTCCAAACCCTCTCCTGTGTCTGTACCAGCAATAAGTCAACCCTAACGCGAGTCCAAACCCTCTCCTGTGTCTGTACTGGCAATAAGGCAACCCTAACCCTAATGTGAGACCAAACCCTCTCCTGTGTCTGTACCAGCAATAAGGCAACCCTAACCCGAGTCCAAACCCTCTTCTGCGTCTGTACTGGGAATAAGGTAACCCTAACCCGAGTCCAAACCCTCTCCTGTGTCTGTACTGGCAATAAGGCAACCCTAACGTGAGTCCAAACCCTCTCCTGTGTCTGTACCGGCAATAAGGCAACCTTAACCCTAACCAAACCCTCTCCTGTGTCTGTACCGGCAATAAGGCAACCCTAACCCTAACGTGAGACCAAACCCTCTCCTGTGTCTGTACCAGCAATAAGGCAACCCTGACCCTAACCCGAGTCCAAACCCTCTCCTGCGTCTGTACCGGCAATAAGGTAACCCTAACCCGAGTCCAAACCCTCTCCTGTGTCTGTACTGGCAATAAGGTAACCCTAACCCGAGTCCAAACCCTCTCCTGTGTCTGTACTGGCAATAAGGTAACCCTAACGTGAGTCCAAACCCTCTCCTGTGTCTGTACCGGCAATAAGGCAACCTTAACCCTAACCAAACCCTCTCCTGTGTCTGTACTGGCAATAAGGCAACCCTAACCCTAACGTGAGTCCAAACCCGCTCCTGTGTCTGTACCGGCAATAAGGCAACCCTAACCCGAGTCCAAACCCTCTCCTGTGTCTGTACTGGCAATAAGATAACCCTAACCTGAGTCCAAACCCTCTCCTGTGTCTGTATTGGCAATAAGGTAACCCTAACCCGAGTCCAAACCCTACCCTGTCTTTGTACCTGCAATAAGGTAACCCTAACCTGAGCCGAAACCCTCTCCTGTGTCTGTACTGGCAATAAGGCAACCCTAACCCTAACGTGAGTCCAAACCCTCTCCTGTGTCTGTGCCGGCAATAAGGTAACGCTAACCCTAACGCGAGTCCAAACCCTCTCCTGTGTCTGTACCGGCAATAAGTCAACCCTAACCTGGCAGAGTGCAACTGCACAATGCAAAATGCACAGTCTATTTGCCTTTAGTAAATCAACCCTATTTCGACTTGCAATTAATGTATATTGCTATTTTAGGGCTACCCCCGCAGGAACCGCTAATAGTTTGGTCCTATTCCCCCCCCCCCCCCTCAAAGCACACATGGCCAGGCACACTGCATTTTTTGCACTTTTCATCTGGCTCAAAAGATCAGTCTAGGGTTGACTTTTTAGGGTTTTAGTGGAACAGGAACTTGAATAGGGATGGGGATGAAACACCCCGGAACTTTAGAACTGTACAACTTGAGGGCTGACTGGCTTCTGGCTGCTCTATACAAAAGGCTGTCTTGCACAACTCTTGGCTGTACTAGGCAAACTTCCAGTTGCATTGCACTGCTCCTGGCTGTTTTGCACAACCCCTCTAAAAAGGAGGTATTCACTTAGTCCCAAGGTGGTTGAACTTCCTCCCTCCAACTTCCATCTGGCTTAGCTTGGTCTTTGAGCAAGGTTCTTCGAAAGGCCTCCCAGCTAAGCCTAGCTGGGACCTTGATGTCTTTAATCTGCCTTCTCCTAGCCTTCTCTGCCCCAGGGACAGAGCCCCTTGCACAGGCCCTCATTCGGGACAGGACCTAGAAACTCTACTTTCTGCTGCCAGGCCTCAGACTACTTATGGGCTCTCCTTCCATCTTCTGGGCATACCCCCCCAGGGATTGGCTGGA
Organism: Pelophylax lessonae; assembly: GCF_965119305.1. Classification (NCBI taxonomy): domain Eukaryota; kingdom Metazoa; phylum Chordata; class Amphibia; order Anura; family Ranidae; genus Pelophylax; species Pelophylax lessonae. Next base: position 664,841,071 of record NC_138770.1, on the reverse strand, counting down.
GTTGCATAAATATTCAGGCTGCCTGTCCTGCTCTTCCTCTAACTATACTTCTGGAAGTCTCTAGAAGACGGGGGGGGGGGGGGTAGCAGCATGGCAGCCTGTGAGACATTAAACAGCCCTAAGCAATCTATCTCTGCTTCGCTGTTTACAGAACAGCTGAACTAGGAGAGTGTCACACTATCAAATATTACTTTTATGTTATTATATTCTAGCTTTTCATTTTCATGCTGTTGTTGTAAGTCACTATGGACATACCACCCAACTATCTGAGATGGGAATGAGGGACACCTACTAGCAACAGTGTTTAGGCATAGGACACACCCCCTGCCACACCCTCTTAAAGGAGAATTGTACAAAAAATGATGGGTAAACCCTCAAGTGCTTTTGTTACCACTACCATTCCTTTATACAGGAATTTATTGTTTTGGAATTTACAAAGACAGCGTTTTAGAAAGTGGATGAAAGATTTAGCACTGGGAAACACTTTCTGAAAGATAAATGCATTTTATATACAATTATATAGATCAGAACAAAATGAGGGAAAAATAAGGAGGAAAGAGGGACAGAGGGACTTTGTTCCAAATGACGGACAGTCCTTCGAAATAAGGGACAGTTGGGAGCTATGATTATAGATATTTCTTATGATAAACATTGTGATGAATAAGGCCAAGAATTTTAATTGGCAGGTCTCTTTATTTACAAAATGGCTTTATGCATAGTGTCATATGTAAAGAATCTCTAATGGAACAATATACTAAGAGTTACAGTAATTGGGGGATGGGTGATGTGGAAAAGGCCTTAGCTGTATTTTCCTTCACATTTGGTGATTTGTGTATGACCCCAGAAATGCATTGTCTCATAGACCCCCCTATGACTTGGGGCTCTCAGCGATGAAAACCCTAAAGCGATTCAAATGTCCACCACTCTTTCCGAAAAACTTTTGAGTAGAGATACACTTTAAAATGTACTTTCAGTGCTGGTTTCTTCTTCATCTAGATTATATGTAATCTAACTGCCATATAAATGTCTTCTACCAGTCTACTGTAAATTACCGTATTTATTGGCGTATAAAACATACTTTTTCCCCCTGAAAACAAAGTGCAAATAATATCTGCGTGTTATACGCCGATATTTTCCATTGGGTTGCCCTAGATTGGAAGGAGGGGGCAAGCGCTGCCAGATTACACAGTGTGGGCAATTTTATACCAAGTCCTTGCTCTTATGATAGACAGCACACTGGTCCAATGCCGGGACATGTGACATCTATCATAGGAGCTGGTCCAGGAGGCAGGACTTTGTATAACAGTGACAGCCATGTAAGTGGGAGATCCCCGCTCTGTGAGGTGGGCGCTGATCAGGCTGCAATGATGGGCAATGGTGAGGCTGAAGTTGGGCAATGATGGGGAATGGTGAGGCTGCAGATGGGCACTGATCAGGCTGCATTGATGAGTAATAGTGGGGCTTGAGATGGTCACTGATCAGGCTGCATTGATGAGCAATGGTGAGGCTGCAAATGGGCATTGATCAGGCTGCATAAATGGGCACTGGTGAGGCTGCAGATGGGCACTGATCAGGCTGCATTGATTGGCAATAGTGAGGCTGGAGATGGGCCCTGATCAGGCTGCATTGATGGGCAATAATGGGGCTGGCGATGGGCACTGATCAGGCTGCATTGATGAGCAATGGTGAGGCTGCAGATGGGCATTGATCAGGCTGCATGGATGGGCAATGGTGAGGCTGGAGATGGGCACTGATCAGGCTGCGTTGATGGGCAATAGTGAGGCTGGAGATGGGCACTGATCAGGCAGCATTGATGGGCAATAGTGAGGCTGGAAATGGGCACTGATCAGGCTGCATAAATGGGCACTGGTGAGGCTGCAGATGGGCACTGATCAGGCTGCATTGATTGGCAATAGTGAGGCTGGAGATGGGCACTGATCAGGCTGCATTGATGGGCAATAGTGGGGCTGGCGATGGGCACTGATCAGGCTGCATTGATGAGCAATGGTGAGGCTGCAGATGGGCATTGATCAGGCTGCATGGATGGGCAATGGTGAGGCTGGAGATGGGCACTGATCAGGCTGCGTTGATGGGCAATAGTGAGGCTGGAGATGGGCACTGATCAGGCAGCATTGATGGGCAATAGTGAGGCTGGAAATGGGCACTGATCAGGCTGCATTGATGGGCAATGGTGAGGCTGCAGATGGGCATTGATCAAGCTGCATGGATGGGCAATGGTGAGGCTGCAGATGGGCACTGGTGAGGCTGCATTGATGGGCAATAGTGAGGCTGGAGATGGGCACTGATCAGGCAGCATTGATGGGCAATAGTGAGGCTGGAAATTGGCACTGATCAGGCTGCATTGATGGGCAATGGTGAGGCTGCAGATGGGCATTGATCAAGCTGCATGGATGGGCAATAGTAAGGCTGGAGATGGGCACTGATAAGGCTGCATTGATGGGCAATAGTGAGGCTGGAGATGGGCACTGATCAGGCTGCATGGATGGGCAATGATGAGGCTGCAGATGGGCACTGATCAGGCTGCATTGATGGGCACTGGTGAGGCTGCATTGATGGGCATTGGTGAGGCTGGAGATGGGCACTGACCCCTATTTTGCTTCAAATTTCTTTATTTAAAATGTACGTTTTTTTTCCCCTGAAACTCCCTTTTTAAAAAGAAGGTGTGTGTTATACGCCTGTGTGTTTTAGACGCCGATAAATACTGTACTCCAGGCTGATTACTTTATTAAAGCTCTTTCTTTTCATCTCTAGGTGGATATTTGGTCTCTTGGAATTATGGTGATAGAAATGATTGATGGAGAACCCCCATATTTTAATGAACCGCCATTGCAGGCAATGCGTCGGATCCGAGATAATTTACCACCACGAGTCAAAGATGTTCATCAGGTAAAGCCATTAACAGAGAGTACTTTTAGTTTTCACCAAACCAAACCTGTATTTGATTATGCTTTATGCAATTAAAGTGGACTTATAATTAAAATAATTTTTTACCGTCTTGCTGGGATGGATACAAATAGAGCATTGGTCTTGTCATCTGGTCATGTGGTTTCTAATGCAAAGGAAGAAATGAAATTGGTTAAAGTAGCTGTCAAGGCTCAAGGCTTTTTACCTTTGAGACCAAGAGCTGTTGGTGACTGAATCCCGCAATTTGTGAATTTTGAGTGGGCGCTTTGCGAATTGTGTGTCAAAACATTTATAAATAAACCCCTAAGTGTAAAAGAGAGCGGTAAAGTCTTATTTATTGAAATATTAACGCAAATATGTGACCCCCACTGCACTGGGTTTTTTTACGTGGTGCCGCATATTTGCGTATTGCGGTGTGCTTCCAACAGGAGACCGGGTCTCACCGAGAGGCCGTACTAATGGTCACCTGCTCGCTGTGATAGCCTCTGATTGGCTATCATTGTGATCAGTCACTGTAAGGCTCCATTTCCACTATTGCGACTTGTTGTGCAAGTCAAAAGCCATTCATTTCAATTTGGCCCGTTCTAACTGCTGCGACTTGAGTCGCAGCGACTTGAAAAATAGTTTTTGCACTACTTTTGGGCCGACTTCAGTGCGACTTGTCACTCATAGAAGGAAGGTCGCACTGAAGTCCCCAGAAGTAGCCGCAAACAAGTCACACTACAAAGTCGCGCTAGAAGTAGCGCGACTTTGTAGCTGCTATAGTGGAAACGTAGCCTTAAGCCCGCTCCCATGTTTTCTATCTCTGTGAATGGAGATACATTTTACATTCTCTCTCTCTCTCCTTACAGAGAGAGAAAAAAACAACTGTGTGTAAAAAAAAAAAAAAAAAAAAAGAAATAATATTAATAATAATAAAAAAAAATACCTAGATCAAGGTTTGATCTAGGTCGGTATCAAGGTTAGTGTTTTGGTAAAGGTCAGGGTTAGTATTTTTTGGGGCAGGATTTTTTATTTATTTTTTTTATTTATTTTTTTATTAGTATCAGTGTCAGTGTGAGCACGTTTTAGGTAGGATGAAAAAGGTCTGGGCTGTACTACAGGTACAAATAACAACTATCATATATGTGGTTTCACTGTGATCCTCAGGAGTAGGAGAATTTTTTTTGGGTTGTTCTTTGGTGGAAGGTTTTGGTAGTAGCAAGAAATTTACAGCTACTTTTAAAAAAAATTATTACTTTTATTTTTTTTACTATTTTGGACTAGTTTTCCTTTATAAATAAAAAAAAAATCAGGAGGTATCCATTACCATTAAAGTGGAGTTCCACCCTATTTTTATACTTACCTCCATCTTCTCGCTCCGGGTCACCTGAAAAAGAAATGGATAATCGCATATTTTTTTTTTTTTTTACTTACCTCGTAGAGAAGAAAATATACTTACCTTACTTCCTTCTTCCTCCTTCCTCGGCCGCGGCCCGTCGTCACTTCCTGGCTCTGCAATGATTCCTGGGAGCTGAACGTCATCGCTCCCAGGAATCATTGCGCCTGCACCAGCCCCGACGTCAGTTCCGGGTCGCGCACGTCATCCCCTTCTAAACAGCTTCTGGGCATGCCCAGAAGCTGTGGAGGGATGACGCGCGCGACCCGGAAGTGACGTCGGGGCCGGCGCAGAGCATCGTGGGACCAAAGAAGGCGGAAGAAGACGCCGAAGGGGATCTCGCTGGCTTCAAGCTGCCCACATCTGAGATGGCAGCCCTGGACAAGACGTTTGCAAGGTAAGTATTTGTCCTAACAGGTAAGTGCAACCCGGGACAGATCAGAGGCTAGCCATTGTGGAATGTACTAGCCCTGACTGTCCCGGGGGTATTAAAAAAAAAAAAAAAAAATCCAGGGTGGAACTCCGCTTTAACCACCAAATGAAAGCACAATTTGTCCTGAAAAAAAAATTAGGTATAATCTACCTGGATGTACAGCTTTACTAACACATGTCAAAGTTGCAAAATTGTGCTCAGGCATTAACATTTGTTTTACTGCCGGTTCACACTGTTCCTGACAAGTAGCGAACCGTGCTGTGCAATGGAACCGTTCTAATAGGAGCGACTCAAGTCGCTCCGACTTATAAAAAAGTTCCTGCACTTTTTTTTTGCAAAGTCGGAGCGACTTGCATTGACTTCCATTATGTGAAGTCATTGCAAGCCGCGCCGAAGTCGCGGTGCACGGGCGACTGCATTAGTCCCCCTCCTATCTCAGCAGAAGCCTGTTCAGAGGAAACGTCGTTAGAGAGGAGGCGTGTCGCGCCGCCACAGACGTCACGCACAAGCCCGGTCTGCAGCCGGGATCTGTGTACCGATTGCTATTGTCGCTTGATTCCCATCTTTTAATGTAAGTGCATTACTTATTTAATAAACACATCTCGGGGATAATACACTATGGTCTGTCCTTTCTCTGCCCCACACATGTTTATCTGTGGAAGTTAGGGGAAATAGGAACCGATAGTGGAGCGGGACACTATCATTGGCAATCGACCCACTGTATGAGCATCGACTACTGGATTTACTCTGTGCTTGGCATACCCACCGTTTGGTAAGAGGCTATTCATACCATACCACTGGGTGACTAATTTAAAGATATCTCCTCCTTGTCATCTAGCAATCAGAATTTTTTCTGTGCTCCACCTTAATACCTTTGGTAAGGAGGAAAGCTAGTTGGTGGCGGGATCTCTAGTCACTGAGCACTGGATATATCACCTTCAGTTTATATTGCCTTTTCAACACTTGGTGAAGATCACCATTGGACTTGGTTGCTTCATTCATACTTTGGGACTTATTTTGTTATTATTTCACATCCCATTATACACTTGGTGTAATTTTGTTATTGTGGATGTTATTGCACTTGGACATCACTGGTCCATAATTTTTTTTTTTGTATATACTCACTGTATATGTTTTTTGTCACGCATATTGTGATTTGTCACTTTTATCACTATTTAACGCACCTTATTTTTATCAATCACGACTGCATTAGTCGCCCGAAGTCGTGTTGGATCAGTTTGAACCGACTCTTACCCTTAGGGGCGAAGGGGTTAAAGTGATGTAAAGCTACATAGTTACATAGTTAGGATGAAAAAAGATACAACTAATTCATAGATTAATTCAAAATAAATAAATAGAAAACCTCCGTATACACAAAAGCCTATATCCACATTGATCCAGAGTAAGGGGAAAACAAAAAAAAACACCCTATATAGCATGGCCAATTTGCTCCGGGGGGGGGGAAAATAATTCTGATCTTCAAGGGGTCAATCTATTATTCAATTTATCAACAATTTCTGATGATTACCTGGATCAACAATCTCTGGTAAAGTATAGCTTTCTTGCAAAGTGCTGCGTAAATTGACAAAGCTATATAGGTACCTGAAATAATAATAATAATAATATTGCACACCATCAGAGTGGGGGTTGACTCTGATCTTTGCTCTTCTGCAGACCTAGAATCACCACTTGAATCATCTGACCCTTGTGGTTGTGTGTTGGATGTCTGCATCTCACTGTAGCCCATTGTGTGTCCCTTCAGAGCAGCTGAGGGGGTGTGGGGGGGATGGGCACAGTGGGCGGTATGGTGATCCAGGAATCTGACATGAAAGTTCCAAATGCTGAAAATTCTTTTGGTGCTTCTGGTTCGGCAAGAGAATAAAGACTGGATTCGGTCACATGCTAATAGAGCAACGCCCCGTGTTCTTCCTTTCAAAAAAATGTGTACATGTATTTTTTGGAGCTGTCTATTGGTGGAGCTGTACATGGTGTCCCAGGGTCTTCTACCTCCTAGTGGTGGGGGGTTCTTGGTGACCTGTGCACCATTCTATACAACACTCTTCTGTGAGCCTAGGGTGGCTTGGGGGACACTCCCCAGAAAGCATGTTGTTGACGTCCTGGGCTTGCAGGAAGTGGGCTGAATGGCACTGGGCATCACCAAACCTAGAAGAGGAGAAGCAGACTAGACCTGAGCGGGAAAGGGAGGGGGAGGGGGGGCAGTATGGATCATAGAAAGAGTGTGCACATCCTCCTCTCCTCTCTCTGACTAGTGTGACCCTTCAGAGAAGCTGAGGGGGTGTGGGGCAATGGGCAGTATGGTGATCCTGGAATTTGATACACATGAATAGTTCCAGATGCTGGAAATTCTATTGGTGCTGTCTATAGGTGGAGCTGTACATGGTGTCCCAGGGTCTTCTTCCTCCTAGTGGTGGGGGGTTCTTGGTGACCTGTGCACCATTTTATACAACACTCTTCTGTGAGCCTAGGGTGGCTTGGGGGACACTCCCCAGAAGGCATGTTGTTGACGTCCTGGGCTTGCAGGAAGTGGGCTGAATGGCACTGGGCATCACCAAACCTAGAAGAGGAGAAGCAGACTAGACCTGAGTGGGAAAGGGAGGGGGGGCAGTATGGATCATAGAAAGGGTGTGCACATCCTATTTTAAACCATGGTACGTAAATAGATAAAATACCCAACTCATATTAATCAAGCCCTACGTTGGCAGTTTGATGTAAGAACTTACGAGGGCTGTGCCGAAATCAATGCAAAAGTAGGCATGCATTTTTTATTAACTTACATAGGTTGTTCAAATTTTATATGTTGGTGGAGTAACTCTTCCCGTGTAGTAACTCTTCTTTTTCATTGCAGGTATATAATAGATTCCAAGCAGAAGCAATGTGCTGTCATTGAGTTCCTGACGAAGGAGGGGGTGAAGGCTGTTCGAGATCCACAGAGGGCTACAGAAGAAGACCCCATTGAGTAGAGTCACCAATGACGAGATATTGCTCCTGTCAATGGCGTTATCTCTGTAAACATTCTGTAGCCTTCTGTGGATGTCCGGCAGCCTGGACTTCTGCTTTGTCAGGAACTCAATGACAGCACATTGCTTCTGCTTGGAATCCCTTATTTACCTGCAATAAAAAAGAAGAAGAGTTACTATAGAGCAGGGGGTCTCCAAACTTTCGAAACAAAGAGCCAGTTTACTGTCATTCAGACTTTAGGGGGGCCGGACTGTGGCCAATGGAAGTAGAAAATGTCCTGGTATCAGTAGGAGTAACAATGCAATAGGCTTGATGGTCAGTGGGAGTACAAATTCAATACACAAACAATAGGGAGAGCCTGTCTCTGACATTGAAGTTCAATACACATTATCATAAGTGAAAACAGAATCCATTTGAAGCAATCCAAACCATTAACCACTTTAAGACCGGAAGGATTTGCCACCTTAATGACCAGGCCCTCTTTTGCGATTCGGCACTGCGTTATTTTAACGGACAATTGCACGGTCGTGCGACGCTGTACCCAAAAGAAATCAACGTCCTTTTTCCCCCACAAATAGAGCTTTCTTTTGGTGGTATGTGATCACCTGTGCGATTTATATTTTTTGGGCTACAAACAAAAAAAGAGCGACAATTTTGAAAAAAAAAACAATATTTTTCACATTCTGCTAAGTAACATTCCAAAAAAAAAAAAATTTAAAAATCAAAATCTTTTAACATTTTAGGCCAATTTGTTTTCTGCTACATATTTTTGGTAAAAAAAAAAAAAAAATCACAATAAGCGTATTTTGATTGGTTTGCGCAAAAGTTATCGCGTCTACCAACTACGGGAAAGAATTTTGTCATTTTTATTTATTTATTTATTTTACTAGTATTGGCGGCGATCAGAAATTTTTCGCGGGATTGTGGTGGACAGATCGGACCCCCTAGCTGACATTTTCTACACTTTTGGGTCGACCAGTGACATTACTACAGTAATCAGTGCTAAAAAATTGAGACTCTTACTGTAATAATGACACTGGCAAGGAAGGGGTTAACCCAGGGGCGATCAAAGGCTTAAATGTATGGCTAGGGGGTTCGCGCGAAATTGATCGCGTCTACTAACTACAGGAAAAATTTATGTCATTTTTATATAATTTTTTTTGCGCTATAAACAAAAAAAAAAAAGCGACAATTCTGAAAAAAAAAAACTGTATTTTTCACTTTCTGCTATAAAACAACCCCCCTCCCCCCCAAAAAAATTTAAAATCAAAATTTTTTAACATCTTAGGCCAATTTGTTTTTTGCTACATATTTTTGGCAAAAAAAAAAGCCAGTAAGCGTAATTAAATTAGTTTGTGCAAAAGTTATCGCGTCTACTAACTACGGAAAAGATTTATGTTATTTTTTTTTTTTTACTAGTAATGGCGGCGATCTGCGACATTGCGACGGACAGATCAGACCCCTAACTGACATTTTTTACACTTTTGGGGGGACCAGTGACATTACTACAGTAATCAGTGCTAAAAATATGCACTGTTACTGTAATAATGGCAGGGAAGGGATTAACAGTGTGGGTGATCAAGGGGTTAAATGTGAGCCTAGGGGAGTGATTCTAACTGTGGGGGGCGTGGCTTCTGAGATGACCATAGAGACATGTGATCCTATATAGCAGGATCACATGGGCTCTATGATCATTCCAGAGAGAAGAACGGTTGGCTGTGTTTACAACAGCTGACCGTCCTTCTTTCTCAGCGGGGAGCGATCGCGGGTGTCAGGCGGCAATCGGAGCCAAAAAGCAGGAGAGAGCGGCGCCGGCTTAGCGTAGCATAGATTTATTGGTACAAAAGATGAATGTAGCAACTTACTCTGAGGTAAGGATGAACTGGTACAATAGGTATGGCGGGATCATCTATCTTCTTCTCCTAGGAAAGTGCAGTGGAGGAGGGTGGTTTGATGCCGGTGGATCCGTGGGGAAGCTGTTGTTCAGCAGCTTGTCCGTGGGTTTGAGCGGCGGCGGCGGTGGCGGAGGGTCCTCTGCGGGGCTCCGGCTACCAGCTTCTGGTCTGACCAACGTCACTTCCTGATAGGGAGAAGATATGAGGTGCACGAGTTCGGATCATCCGTGCTCCTTCATCAGGCAAAACAGAGAGCGCCATGACATCACCCATATCCACCATCAATCTGAGCCGCCTGACCCGCGCATCGGCTTCCCTGTTGCCGAGTGGGGGCGGGAGCGCGCATGCTTGCCCCATAGGTTCCCGCGCGCGACCGACGTAGATCTTCGTCGGTTTGCCTGGGGGAGCCACACTGCAGTGTGGTCGGCAACCATTAAAAGACTCTTGGACGTGCATCTCAAAGGTCACAACATTCAGGGTTATAGGAAATAATTACGTCCCACACCTACACAGGTTGGACTGGATGGACTGTTGTCTTTATTCAACCTCAACTACTATGTAACAAATCTATCCGAAACTAAACAAAATTAATTTTTCTGTACTGGACATGTCTATGGCGCTTTTCCACTGCATGGAACCGAACGGTTCGGTTCGCTTTTGTGCTTTTTGTACCGGCTCGGCTCCACTCGGCCCTGCTTGGCCCTGCTTGGCTCTGTTGGTTTTCCACTGGTGGTACCGCAAGGTAAGGTGTAGGAATGGTTCGGTACGGTACGGTACGGCGGCGCTTTTCCACTACATGGAACCGAACGGTACGGCTCACTTAAACAGTACCACCTCAGTTGTAGTTCCAACAGGGCCGTACCGGTACCATATCCCACAATCCTTTGCATGCAGCCTTGACTTTTTGTCACTACTAGCCACTGATTGGTCAGAGAATCATTCTTATCCCACCCACTTTACTTTAGTGGAAAAGCAAACCGTACCGAACCGTTCCAACACCGTATCATGCAGTGGAAAACCAACAGAGCCAAGCAGGGCCAAGCAGGGCCAAGTGGAGCCGAGCCGGTACTTGCAGTGGAAAAGTGCCAAATCTCCAACTCCTAATGTCAAATATAGAAGGCTAAAGGTGCATCCTCTTGAGTTCCTCCATGTCTTTTCCCTTCCCAGTAGAACCCAAAGTCAGTTGCCTCTCGAATTTGTCTTCTCAGGTTTCTTCAGTGTTGCGTGGATTCCTAGACTTGATGCTGGTGAGAGAGCCATCCCAAAGAGCAACAGCACAAGACCTATTGAGACATCCATTCATGAACCTCTCAGGACCCCAGTCATGTATCATCCCGCTAATGAGGCAATACCGGCACCACTGAGCTTCATCGAAGCCTACGTGAAGAAGACAGGGGGGGAATCAAGATGGGGGGAAATCAGCCACAAACAACTTCAGACAACACAAGAAATGCAAAAATTAAAAGCAGCTACTTCTCAAAACTGCCTATATTTCTGTACAATGACTACAAGATGAAACGCTGGGGTGTGCTGGAATGGAAACCTCACTTTTCACTCTGCTTTTTTCCTTTTTTTGGTTTGTTTCTTTTTTTTTTTTTTTTTTAATTAAAAAAAATGCAGATTTTTACAAAGGTTCTTTTGAAGTGAAATTTAGATTTTAGTCCAGACATATCTCCAACTATTATTTGAAAGAAAGGGAAATTTAATGGCATTTGTTTAAAAAAAAAAAAAAAAAAAATGTAATATCCTTCTTTGAGGTAAAATGCACTTTTTTTCACAGGTAGGAAGCATACCGTATTTTGAAACGACTTTGTAATTTTCTGTATAATACTTTTGATAATTTGCAGTTTTTTGATGTTATGTAAACATTGTGCCAGTTCAGAAACCAGGTGTAATTTACCAAACATTTTCCAAAAAAAAAATAAAAAAAAAATTCCTACTTTTATAATCCTTTTGGAGACACCCACATCTCTGCATCAGTGTTAACTGTCTATTTTGCGTACATCCTAATCATGGCATATCTTGAAAACTTTGAAAACTAGAGTGGTTTGCAAACTTTTTCTAAGGCCCTCTCATCACCATTCGTAAGTGTTAAAAAATAATATTAATAATAATAATAATATTATTATTATTATTATAATTAATAACAATTAATATTAATTATAATGACTAATAAAAAATATAACAAAAGGAGAATTAAACACAACTTCTAGTACAAATTAGTTACTATAACATCAAAATTTTCTTTTAAAAAAAAATGGCCCACAATATTTAGAACGCAGTATTTATTTATGTACGATATTCATTGCTGTATGTATTTATAGGTCCCACATGTAATAGACTTTCAGAATAATATTGAGGTGAAGTTGCTTAGCCATTTAAAACTTTATATTTTACATTCTTGCTGTTGTTTATATTTTAGTTGTTTTTTACTTTTTTTTTTTTTTTTTTTTACCAAGTTTGTGAATTGACCTTTCATTTTTGTTGTGGGTTTCATGCATTCTTTTTTAATTTATTTTGAAATTAATATATTTATTTTGCTATTTATGTTATCATTTCAAATCCCTGTGATTTAATATCCCAGAAGACTGCAGCTGTCAACCTTCTACGCGGGTATTTTTCTAAATCCTCATTATATTTTCATTGTGATGATGTCGTAGAGTGTGTTTGAATCAATACACTTGTGCTGCTGTCTATATTTTTTTATGTATAAAAAAAAAAAAAAATGGATGACTACAAATTTGTGTTGCTTGTTGAATGAAATTTTGCATGTCAACGCTAGGCCTAAATAGATTTGTGTTTTGCAGCCACTTGATTCATATTTATTTAAAATGCAAAATAAACTTTATTTATTAAAGAACTTGTTTGATTTTATTGGGAATGCATTCATCAATATGGAAGAGCCCTGGGGCCATCATAAAAAAAATTTTGAGTTTGAAATTATTATTTTTTTTTTTACAGAATTCTGAGTTTGAAAGTCAGAATTCTGAGATTAAAAGTCAGAATTCTGACTTTGAAACTCAGAATTCTGAGATTAAAAGTCAGAATTCTGAGTTTTAAAGTCAGAATTCTGAGATTAAAAGTCAGAATTCTGAGTTTGAAAGTCAGAATTCTGAGATTAAAAGTCAGAATTCTGACTTTGAAACTCAGAATTCTGAGATTAAAAGTCTGAATTCTGACTTTGAAACTCAGAATTCTGACTTTTAATCTCAGAATTCTGAGTTTCAAAGTCATAATTCTGAGATTAAAAGTCAGAATTCTGAGTTTGAAACTCAGAATTCTGAGATTAAAAGTCAGAATTCTGATCAAAATGAGGACCAAATAGTCCGACGTAAATTACTTTTTACAAAGAAACTTGGAAACATAATGTGATTTTAACCTCATTAAATTTAAATTGGATAGCTGGCAGAAAAAAAAAAAAAGATACCTTTACAGTGGGGTCCCCAAACTGCAAGAGTTAGGCTGGTCATACACTAGTAGATTTTCGACTCATCAAAATTTTTATTACATTTGACAACTTTAAAAAATGTAATTTAAAAAAAAAATTTAAAATGTTTTTTTGCTTTTAACATACGATTTTTGAAACCAATTGGTGCCAGTTTCTGCAACAATAACCCCCACATTATTGTTGCCCATTTTCACAATAATAACCCCCCCCTCGCATTGGTGACAATTTCTGCACTAATAACTCATAGAATTGGTGCCAGCGTACGCCATAATAACCCCCAGCATTAGTGCCAGTTTATGCTTTAACAACCCCCTGAACTTGTGCCAGTTTACATAATAATAACCCTCCAGTATTGGTTTCAGTAATCATGATAATAACCCCCAGCACTGCCAGTGCCTGTGCCAGTTTACACAAATATATATACGTTGCTGGTCATTGGGATTATGCTATGTAAACTCCTTTTCGCTAGTAATTCCTTAAAGGGTAACTCCACTTTCATGGGGGAAAAAAAAAGCAAATAAAGAAAAAATAATATAGCATATACAATTGCAAAACACCTTATATTGTAATTAAATGTTATTAAAAATTACCTTTCATTTTCAATCTACAGCCGCTGTAATTTTCTGAAAATGCAATATGTATACTGACCACACCCCCAGAAACATAATTTCCTGCTTGTGTGATTGGCTCACCGATTTTCCCAGAAGTCTGCACTAAGATACAAGTTAGATTTCTGGCATCCCCTGCAATAAAAATGTCATTTTTTGTGAGATACTCCCAATAGGAACACGTCTAAAGGGATGCAGGCCCAGCAGATTTCCCAATTAGTGCCCTGCAGCTACCACAGCTGATTGATAATTATGTAACCACTACTATTAGACCCACTCAGCACAGAGGAACAAACAATGAATTCTTCACAATAACAAAAGGGAATCTGCAACAAAGTTTGTTATTGTCCTTGCAATGTACAGAGATCACCCAGAGGGGAATGTTTTTTTCTCAACAAAAAGTGGAGTTATGCTTTAACCTTCCTGCATTGATGGTCAGTGGTGGTGGTATTTAACCCCTTCACGGTGCAGCATGAAGGAGTTAATAAACATTCTGACTGGCTCCTAATGCAGCTTTGCATCGTTTGTTAGTGAGGGGGTTTAAATACCATTGCCACTAGCCAGTAATGCAATGGGTTAATAACAATGCCAATGGCCACGAATGCAGCTTTGTACAAATAAATAATTATCCCCTTGGGGGAAGGGGGGTTAAACAACATTTCCATTAGCCAGTAATGCAAGGGGTTAATAAACACTGCCACTGGCCACTAATAGAGCAATGACTAGTGGCAGTGTTAATTAACCCCTTGCATTACTGGTGGCAATTGTAACCACTTCAACACCAGAACACTTTTACCCTCTTCCTGCCCAGGCCAATTTTCAGCTTTCAGCGCTGTCACACTTTGACAATTGCGCGGTCATGCTACACTGAATCCATATGAAATTTTTATAATTTTTTTTTCCACACAGATAGAACTTTCTTTTGGTGGTATTTAATCACCAGTGAGTGTTTTTTTTTTTTTGCTAAATAACATTTCCTTGGTGAAAATAACCCAAATCTGTGTTTATTATTTAGTCTGTAGGAAAGTTAGAGAGTCCACAATCTATGGTATATTTATCTGAAAAATAATCAATTCTGATGTACTGACACCTTATCTCATTTATTGAGGCCCAAAAGCGCCAGCACAGTACAAATAACCCCCAAATGACCCCATTTTTGGAAAGTAGGCAAAAAAAATCCTAGCATTAATCCTCTACTCCTAAAATTTCCCCTTCCAGTACACATCATCCTCACCCCCACTTCACATCCCCCCTCCCAGCACACATTCCCCCCCAAATCCCCACTCCTACCATGAATCTTGTCCACCTTCCCCATCCCCCCTCCTAACACAAAAAAATCCCCCTAAATCACCATCTAAGCACTCCCCACCCCCCCAAAATTTCCCCGACTAGAACAATACTTACCCCCTGTCATCCCTGTCATCCGCACAATTCTCTCTTCATACACAAATCCCCTACCCCCCAATCTCCTTGTGGCACCCCCCACCTCACATGATACCACAGTGCCCAGGGCAGCCGCCCCTCCTGCCCACCTCTTGTCCCGGCCCTGAATACAAATGCACGCCACACTTTTCACATATTTATTTGTAAGAAAATTTGAAAACCATTTATCATTTTGCTTCCACTTCAAAATTATGTGCCACTTTGTGTTGGTCTATCACCTAAAATCCCAATAAAATACATTTACGTTTTTGGCTGTAACATGACAAAATGTGGAAAATTTCAAGGGGTATGAATACTTTTTAAGGCACTGTATGTATAGATCTTAACCACCTCCTGCCCGTCATATAGCAAAATGACGGCCACAAAGTGGTTTCTCTATCCTGACTGGGTGTCAGGAGTGGCGATCGGTGGGGTGTTGTCTCTCTCTGACACGCCGCATCTCCGATCCCGGTAAAGAGCCTATGATGTAGGCTCTTTACAATGTGACCAGCTGTGATTGGACACAGTAGTAAATAGGAAGTGCCGTTGATTGGCTTTCTTCAGTTCGTGGCTGACAGGCGCTAGTAGAGGAGAGCTGATCGGCAGCTCTCCTGACGGGGAACGGGGGGGGGGGGGGTCTGTGCTGGTAATCAGAGCATTGATTACCAGTGCAGACCCTTGGGGGATGCCACTAGAGCCACCAGGGATTGCCCACCCATGGCCACCAGGGATGCCCATCCATGGCCACCAGAATTGCCCACCCATGCCACCAGGTATGCCAATCAGTGCTCAGGGAGCCTGTCAGTGCCCTCCTCATCAGTGCTGCCCATCATTGCCATCTATCAGTACTGCCCACCAGTGCCCATCATTGCCATTTATCAGTTCTGCCCACCAGTGCCCATCATTGCCCTTTAGTGTCGCCTATCAGTGCCCTTTAGTGTCGCCTATCAGTGCCGCCTATCAGTGCCCGTCAGTGCCGCCTATCAGTGAACATCAGTGCCGCCTATTAGTGCCCCTCAGTGCCCACCAGTACCAACTATCTGTGTCCATCAGTGCCGCCTATCAGTGCCCATCAGTGCCGCCTATCAGTGCCCATCAGTGCTGCCTATTAGTGCTCATCAATGCTGCATATCAGTGCTACCTAACAGTGCCCATCAGTGTTGCATATCAGTGCCACCCCATCAGTGCCTTCTCATCAGTGCCTGTAAGTGCGGCCTCATCGGTGCTTGTCAGTGCAGGAAAAAACATATTTATTTGCAAAATTTTATAACAAACAAAAAAACTTTTTTTTTTTTTTCAAACTTTTCGGTCTTTTTTTATTTGTTTAGCAAAAAAGAAAAAAAACTTGCAGTGGTCAAATACCACCAAAAGAAAACTCTGTTTGTGGGAAAAAAATAACATAAATTTGGTTTTGGTACAGAGTTGCATGACTGCGCAATTGTCATTGAAAATGTAACAGCACTAAAAGCTGAAAATTGGCCTGGGCAGGTAGAGGGTAAAAGTGCCCAGTATGGAAGTGGTTAAGGTAGCAGTAACATTCTGAAAGTGGCCTTTGTAAAGTGCCCCATTTATCTGGGCTTGACGATCGATTGAAGGGCAGGCATGTTTCATAGTCGCCTCCGAGGTCCGCTCCTACATGGCACGCTTTACTTTTGTTCTGATTTTTATTAATAGTGACACAGAAATGTAATTAAATCTTCTGCTGCGGTAAATAGATTTTTTTTTTTCTCCCCCTCCAAATCCCGCGGGACCTGTAGGAGCAGATGTTCCCTTACAGACTCAGCCAATAGATTCTTCCATTACACTTATATTTGCCAGCGACAAATTATCCTGAAATATGTTCTTTGGAAGTTTGCGAGCGGTGAAGGGATGATTGGGGGATTCATAGATAATCTGCGGAGTAGCGCTAATCTATTAGTTCTGAATCCAGCCGTACAAAAGCTATGTGATTAGATGAATAGATGAAATGACCCCATTATGTGGGTATTATTTTCGGCTGGCGTTGTTTATTTTTAGCGGGGCCGTCTTAACTCCGCTCGCTTTCCTGCCTCCGCTTGTCCAGCCACCCAAAAATATTAATACCGCCGTATGTCAGATGCTTCCTGGGTGTGGATATTCACAATGGCATCACCAAAATAAATCCCAATCTTTTACAGTCTGATTATTCTCAGCTTTTAGCCAGATGTTAGTATGAGACATTTTCAAATGTTAAAGCGTAACTCCACTTTTGTTGAAAAAAAAACATTCCCCTCTGGGTCAGGGATAGACCGATATGGTTTTTTTCAGTGCCGATACCGATACCGATATTTTGGTCACACCGTATCTGTATCGGCCGATATGGGCCGGTATTTTGTACATTTAAAGTTTTGAAAAATAAAGACAATTTTTTACACGAATCTGGTACTGAACATGTTAATTTTTGTTTAATGGTTAATGGCGGGCTTGCTGGCACCCTGTAGTGGGTGGCTGGCTGGCTGGCACCCTGTGGTGGATGGCTGGCTGTCTGGCACCCTGTGGTGGGTGGCTGGCTTGTTGGCACCCTGCGGTGGGTGGGTGGCTGGCTGTCTGGCACCCTGTGGTGGGAGGCTGGCTGTCTGGCACCCTGTGGTGGGTGGCTTGTTTGCAGGCACCCTGTGGTGGATGGATGGTTGGCTGTCTGGCACCCTGTGGTGGGTGGGTGGCTGGCACAGGGGCTGTGGGTGGCTGACTGGCTGGTACAGGGTCTGTGGATGGCTGGCTGTCTGGCACCCTGTGGTGGGTGGCTGGCTGGCACCCTGTGGTGGATGGGTGGCTGGCTGGTACAGGGGCTGTGGGTGGCTGGCTGGCTGGTGCAGGGCCTGTGGGTGGCTGGCTGGCTCGCTGGTACAGTGCCTGTGGCTGGCTCACTGGTACAGGGCCTGTGGGTGTGGGTGGCTGGCTGGCACCGGGCTGCTGTGGGTGGGTGTATGGCTGTGATACACTCCCCGAGACTAGTCCTGACTCCAAACGAGGCTGTCCAGGGCGAGGGAGGCAGCCTGTGGTGGATGGCTGGCTGTCTGGCACCCTGTGCTGGGAGGCTGGCTGTCTGGCACCCTGTGGTGGGCGGATGGTTTTCTGGCACCCTGTGGTGGATGGATGGTTGGCTGTCTGGCACCCTGTGGTGGGTGGCTGGCTGTCTGGCACCCTATGGTGGGAGGCTGGCTGTCTGGCACCCTGTGGTGGGTAGCTGGTTTGCTGGCACCCTGTGGTGGATGGATGGTTGGCTGTCTGGCACCCTGTGGTGGCTGGCTGGCTGGCGCCCTGTGGTGGGTGGGTGGCTGGCACAGGGGCTGTGGGTGACTGGCTGGCTGGTACAGGGCCTGTGGGTGGCTGGCTGTCTGGCACCCTGTGGTGGGGGGGCTGGCTGGCACCCTGTGGTGGATGGGTGGCTGGCTGGTACAGGGCCTGTGGTTGGCTGGCTGGTACAGGGCCTGTGGGTGGCTGGCTGGCTCGCTGGTACAGTGCCTGTGGCTGGCTCGCTGGTACAGGACCTGTGGGTGTGGGTGGCTGGCTGGCACCGGGCTGCTGTGGGTGGGTGTATGGCTGTGATACATTCCCGTGAGACTAGTCCCGACTCCAGACGAGGCTGTCCAGGGCGAGGGAGGTGGCCTAAGAAGGCAGAATGACGTCACAAAAATATTGGTAATATTGGGCAGTTCCGTGGCCGATACCGATATATCGGGAAAAGTTGATATCGGCCCTCCGATAATCGGCTTTGCCGATAATCGGTCAATCCCTACTCTGGGTGATCTTTGTACATTGCAGGGATTTTAACCACTTCTGGACCAAGCCCATTTCTGACACATGTTGTTTACAAGTTAACTACTTTACCGCTGAGTACCGTAGTACTACTGCGGCAAAGTGGCTCTTGTAGGTCTGACGACGTAGACTTTCGTCGCCAGACACTCCCCCTTCTCGGCGGCGCGCGCGCGCCGCCGGAGGCTCGCTCCCGCTGTTTTCAGTCACAGCGGGAGTCGGGCCAGGGGAGGAGCAGCGGCGATCGCCGCCGCTCTTCCCCGATCGTCGGGGATCTAGTGTGGAGATCCGCCCGCCTGTGTAAACACAAGCGGGCGGATCTCCTAAGTGACAGGCAGGGTCAGATTGCAGGGTTCAGCATAGCTGAACCCTGGATCTGTCCTTGTGTCACACAGTCACCCCCCCCCCCCCACACGTCAGTAAGCACTAGGCATACATTAACCCCTCCCTCTCCAATAAAATTAACCCCTTCCCTGCCAGTGTCATTTTTACAGTAACAGTGCATATATATAGCACTGATTACTGCAGTAATGTCACTGGTACCCCCAAAAGTGTAAAAAATGTCAGTCAAGGGTCCGATCTGTCCGCCGCAATGTCGCAGTCCCGCAAAAAAATCGCAGATCGCCTCCATTACGCGTTAAAAAAAAAAACACCAAAAATGACAGAAATCTTTCCCTTTGTTAGTAAACGCAATAACTTAAAAATATTGTTATTTTTTCAAAATAAACTCTCTTTTTTTGTTTATAGCACAAAAAGTAAAAATCGCACAGGTGATCAAATACCACCAAAAGAAAGCTCTGTTTGTGGGAAAAAAAGGACGTAAATTTCGTTTGGGTACGGCGTCGCACGACCGCGCAATTGTCAGTTAAAGTCGCACAGCGCCGAATCGCAAAAAGTGGCCCAGACGTAAGACAGCAAAATGCTCTAGTGGTAAAGTGGTTAAAATCAGTATTTTTTGCTAGAAAATTACTTAGAACCTCCAAACATTATATATATTTTTTTAACAAAGAATAAAATGGCGGTCATTGGAATATTTTTTGTCACGCGGTATTTGCGCAGCAGTCTTTCAAACGCCATTTTTTTGGAAAAAAATACATTTCACTGCATTTAAAAAAAACTAAACAGGAAAAGTTAGCCCATTTTTTTTTTGTATATTGTGAAAGATGATGTCACGCCGAGTAAATAGATACCTAACATGTTACAGTTTAAAACTGCGCACACCAAGCGGAATGGCGACAAACTACGGTCAATAAAAATCTCCATGCTTTAAAAATGTTTAACGGTTACCAGTTTAGAGTTACAGAGTAGCTCTTAATTTTTAAACTATTGCTCTCGCTCTGGCGATACCTCACATGTGTGTTTTGAACAGCGATTTAATTTGCGGGCGCGACTTCCATATACGTTTTCTTTCGTGCGTTAGCTCAAGGCAACGAGGGCGCTTTAAAAATTTAAATTTTTTTCCTATTTATTTTATTTCATTTTTTAATTTTAGCACAGGTTTTAAAAAAAAAAAAAATCTGATCACTTTTATTGCTGTCACCATCCCTTGTGACAGTAATAGGCAGTGACAGGTACTCTATATGTACCTGACTCCCGATTCCTCTTTATGGAGGGATCGGGGGTCTAAAAGACCCCAGACCCCTCCACTGCACTTCAAAGTATTCAAAATGCCGAAAACTGCATTTTTGAATACTGTCACTTTTTAAATTCAGCGCCTTCAGCCTCCGATGATGTAAGCCGCTTCCGGGTTACATCATCGGAGACCCAATCGAAGCCGAATCCAGCTTCATTTGGGACTCCAACCAGCCGGCGGAAGTGCTGGCTGGTTGCTCGGGTCTCCCGGTGGGACGGGAAACCCGGACAGAGCCACGGAAGGCGGCGGAAGAAATCATTGTTTGTTCCTCTATGCTGAGAGGGTTAAATGCAGTGCCGGGACAAGATCATCCAGTGCCAAGGGCAAAGATGCCAATATGCGCCCGCTTCATTATGTGCGAGCTTATGAGGAGGAGGGGGAGAGACAGCAGAGCCTGCACGTCCTCCCAGCTCTCTCCTACCCTCCTTACCACTTCCAGAACTGGGCTTATGAAAGTAGTGATGCCACTGTCATTACTCCTGTCAGCCTTATGGTAGAAGGAATTTGCAGTTTTCAGTCTTACCTTGCCTTCCTGTTGGCAGCCATCTTGGACATGTGCAGACTGCTGTCTTTTATAAACTATGTTTGCATCATCACTTGTCTGCTGCCTGGCCGTCACTCAGTGATGATGTTGCAGACCTGACTATATATATTACCTGTTGGCTTGCTGTCCTTTGCCCTTGTGTTTGTGCTCCAAGGTGCATCTCTGATAGCAGTCCTCTGTTCTCCGTGTTCCTCCGTGCATGACCTGGCTCGACTGATGACTTTCCTGGCTCTCGATTCCACATCGGCAGACGACCCGGCATCAGCAGACGATCCGGCATCAGCAGACGACTCGGCATCAGCAGACTACTCGCTACTGGACTCGACCCCGGCTTGGATGACTATCCGCTCTGGACTTTACCTCGGTTGTTGCTGATTTCACTCCTCTCTCTTGCTGTGCATTTATTGTTGTTGCTCTAATAAACTGCTTTATTTTACTTGCATTTTTGTGTGGTCTAGTTTCCTGGCACCCTGACAGACTCACAGTCACATGATACTTTTTGGCGTACTACACAAGTTAGAGTATTCCCATAACAGACTTATCAATCAAGATATTCTCATGTGAAACAATTTCTGCAGTGTCAGACATATCTGAACAAACAGGATGTTATGACTATGAATCAAGGATAGTTACATGAGAAATAGAGAAGAATATACAGAATGAAAACACCCTTCAGGTGGGAGAGGAGAAGAATGTGTCTCCCAAATCCAGCAGCTAGATGTTAAGTGATACATCAATTCGGGTGACACAGGACACATCGATGCTGCTGCCAGATTCTTCTCCTCTCCCACCTTGCCTCGTCTTCCTTGCACACTATTTTTGATTGCACCACGTGGTCTATCAAGGGGATCCTTGTGTGGAATATTTGGGGACCCGACCACCCTTCAGAGGGACCGACGACTCCTCCAGTCACGGCACAGTGTAATTTTTTCTGTACATCTTTGATGTCCTATATGTGCTGTTCATTAAGATGAATGTAATAGTACATGTCACCTTCTCTATGTAAACACCCTTGAAGAAAGGATTGAAACGCGTCGGGTATACAAAGAAGACAGTGTCACAGCATCATGTACATTTGGTCATTCCAGCTATTTTCATCATTGATGATTTGTTTTTGTTTTTTAAGATTGGTGATGTATATACCTATTTTATATTTTAAACAAATAAAAGCTATATGTTTTATATACTACAGTTGATAGTATGTGTTGCCTTTAAAGTCCCAAAAGTTGCTGGGGGGTTACTTTTTTACCCACTTTAAATGATTTGGGATGTTGGCAACACTTTGTAGCTTCTCATGGTGACACAACTTTCTTTTTTTTTTTATTGTATAAAGAACAAAGGCCAATATTTTCTAATTTCTGTTATAAAACATGACCAATAAAATCACATTTCTTCATAAATTTAGGCCAAAATGTATTCTTCTACATGTTGCTGGCAGCGATCGAGGCCGGTCCCGCTAACACTGCGTTTTTGGGGACTATTGGGTACATTAATTATAGTTCTAATCATGATCAAAGATACTGATCCATAAAGACTATACAAGTAATGGCAGTTTTAGTCTGACTTTGATAGTGTGGCGGACAATCTGACGCTAACTGAAACTGGCAGGGTGGGACACTTATAGACAAACTGTCACTGACGTCTCTAGTGACACTAATACAGCATAGCTCCCAACTGTTGCTGATTTTGAGGGAGTGTCCCTCATTCTGAAGAAAGTCCCTCTGTCCCTCTTTCCTCCTCATTTGTCCCTCATTTTGGTCTGATCTATATAGTTGTATATAAAATACACTATTTATCTATCAAAAAGTGTTTTACAGTGCTAAACCTTTCAATCAATTTCAAATCTGCTGCTTTAGTAAATTCCAAAAGCCAATTTAAAGGAATAGCAGTGGTAAAAAAAAGAGCTGGGGTTTAACCAAACATTTTTTGTCTACATATTTTCCTTTAGGGGGGTGTGGCAGGGGGTGTGTCCTATGCCTACATGTTTTGCTAATAGGTATTCCTCATTCCTATCTCAGAAAGTTGGGTGGTATGATACAGTGATCAGTGATAATACTGTGCACTGTACTAATGACACAGGCTGGACGATGGGAGTGATCAGGAGGGCAATCAAGGGGCTAACTGTGTGCCTAACAAGTCTATGCAAGTGTATGTGTGCTGCTTTTTCTCTGATCATCTGCCTGGAAATCCAGCCAGATCTGTGTGTTGTATTTATTAACACAGATCTCTGTGTTGTGCATAGGTGTGTGCACAGGGTGTGCCAGGTGTGCCTGGGCACACTCTAATCTGGGGGTTGGCATCTGAAATGAAACACAGACTCTGGTGTAAAGTGGGGGGGGGTCTGATATGAATGAGCTACTCTGATGTGCAGAGCGGGAGTCTGATATGAAAGGGAGACGCTGATATGAAAGGGGTTCTGCTGTTAAAAAAGGAAGTGATGTTTAATGTCCCCCTATCTCCCACTCCTTCCTCTCCTGAATAATCGCCCTCTCTCCTCCGGGACTGGACCAACCCCTGGCTTTTCCCCTGGTGGCTTGCTCACGGCTACTCTCAGGTCCCTCACTTCCCAGGATCCTGCACCTCTCCATCCTGGGCTTCCATTCACGAGACCCATGACGTACCCCCCACCGGATGGAATCGTTATCTACAACTTCCCATTCCAGGCGACGATCTTTGAATGTATCTGTCTTCAATCACCTGGAACCCGGGGCACTATCTCCTCTATTTATTGGGGGGTTTGTCTCGCTCCCCCCTGTACATCTCCAAATGGGAATGAGACTTGGCAGTCTCTAAAGATTTAGAGGACTAGAGCAAGGCCAGGCCATCCGTAGCCAAATGTTCTTTCAATACGGTCCCCATGGAGGCGGCCTATACTGTAAGGTTCTCTTCCGCTGGTATTGGGGTTCCCGGCCCGCATAGCTCATTTGAACCCATCATATAACGATAGATGCTTCAGGGGATGTAGCCAATAAAAGGGGATCTGATGTGAAGAGAGGGCTCTGATGTGAAAAGTGGACTGTGATGTAAATGGAGGGCTTAATGTGTAAGGGGGCTCTGATGTAATGGGGTGGGGCAAATCTAATATTGAAGGGAGACTCTGATGTGAAGGGGGGCTGTTATGTCAAAAGGGGATCTGATTTAAAGAGGAGGCTCTAATGTGAAGGGGGGGGGGGGGTGATGTGAAGGGGAGGCTCTGATGTGAAGTGAGAGCTCTGATGTGAAGGGGGAGGGGCTCTGATGTGAAGGGGATGCTCTGATGTGAAAGGGGAGGGGCTCTGATGTGAAGAGGAGGCTCTGATGGGAAGGGAGGGCCCTGATGTGAAGGGAGGGCCCTGATGTGAAGGGGAGGCTCTGATGGGAAGGGGAGGCTCTGATGTGAAGGGAGGGCCCTGATGTGAAGGGAGTGCTCTGATGTGAAGGGGAGGCTCTGATGTGAAGGGAGGGCCCTGATGTGAAGGGAGTGCTCTGATGTGAAGGGGAGGCTCTGATGTGAAGGGGGGGGGGCTCTGATGTGAAGAAGGGAGTGCTGTGATGTGAAGGGGAGGCTCTGATGTGAAGGGGGGGCTCTGATGTGATGGGGATTCTCTGATGTGAAGGGGGGGCTCTGATGTGAAGGGGAGGCTCTGATGTGAAGGGGAGGCTCTGATGTGAAGGGAGGGCCCTGATGTGAAGGGGGGGCTCTGATGTGAAGGGGAGGCTCTGATGTGAAGGGGAGGCTCTGATGTGAAGGGGGGGGCTCTGATGTGAAGGGGGGGGGGGGGCTCTGATGTGAAGGGGAGGCTCTGATGTGAAGGGGATTCTCTGATGTGAAGGGAGGGCCCTGATGTAAAGGGGAGGCTCTGATGTGAAGGGAGGGCCCTGATGTGAAGGGAGTGCTCTGATGTGAAGGGGGGGGGGCTCTGATGTGAAGAAGGGAGTGCTGTGATGTGAAGGGGAGGCTCTGATGTGAAGGGGGGACTCTGATGTGAAGGGGATTCTCTGATGTGAAGGGGGGGGGCTCTGATGTGAAGGGGTGGCTCTGATGTGAAAAGTGGACTGTGATGTAAATGGAGGGTGTAATGTGTAAGGGGGCTCTGATGTGATGGGGTGAGACATTTGATATTAAAGGGAGGCTCTGATGTGAAGGGGTGGCTCTGATGTGATTTGGGGGGGGGTTATGGTGTAAAAGGGGGACTCTGATATTAGAAGGGGATCTGATGTGATTGGGGGGGGGGGGGTTATGATGTGAAAGGGGGACTCTGATATGAGAAGGGGATCTTATGTGATTGGGGGGGTGGGGGGGTTATGATGTGAAAGGGGGACTCTGATATGAGAAGGGGATCTGATGTGATGTGTTAGGAGAGCTCTGGCCTATGAACAGATAGAAGAGTCTCAGCATGAGAGAACAGAGCACACATCTTTCTCCATGTAGATTGGTCTGGGGATGCTCGGGGAGGGGATGATGCAGAGGACGGGATGGTGATTATTGGTACATTAGGCAGACATTGCAGGGATCGCTGATATCAGCATTTCTCTTCTCCTCCATACACGTGAGCAGCGGCTTGTATCCATCACATGACAGGTGCTGATTAGGACTCCGCACACTTCTCTCCTGAAAGAAACAATTACATTTTTCCTCTGTCCTGGGAATTCGCTCATTTATTTGTAAGATCTCAGCACCACCATATTGCTGAATCTAACAAATCTTTTAAATTGCAATTATTTCAGGTGATCGGTCTTCTCCTCAAATCCGGCAATCATCGGGTTTCAAACTCACATCGACTGACTATAAATTCTCTTTTAAACGAGCAGTAAAAGTAATGGCAGCTTAAAGGGTAACTACAAAAACTGAGACATGACCCTCTATGTAGTGGCGCCACATCCAATGAATATGTAGAGAGAAAAACCCCTAAGGGTATCAGGACTTTAAAGGCATCCACTGGTAATCTCATAAAGAAATACTCGATACTCAGGTGTATAAAAACATACAAAATTTTATTATAGTAGCATATTAAAAAAAAAAATTCAACGAATAAAAACCATCACATGCGTGAAAATGCACAGAAGTGCTCTACAACATGCTCCTGAACCAAGAGAACCCATAAATTGCCCGACATGTGCCAGGGTCTGATGTCTGTGGGTCACAAGGGCAAACGACCTCCTGTGTTCGGGTCAAAAGGGTTCTAATGTGTGGATGCCAATGGATCACTACGCGTTTCGCTATGCAGCTTCCTCAAGAGATCCTATTGGTGTTTGGATAATAGACATAGGGCGCCCAGTGTGCTCTCAGCTTGAATGTATGGGGTGAGGATAGCAGGATTGTTCCTAATTGGAAATGTCCACTATGTAGAGTAATGATCGACCGATATCGGTTTTTCGGTGCCGATACCGATATTTTGGCCAATGCATATTGGTATCGGCCGATATTCGTCGATATTTTTGTACATTTAAAAAAAAATGTTTTTTTTTATTTATTTTTTTTGACAGGTAAAAATATTTATTATTATTTTTTTATTTTTTTTGCTTGACAGGTACTCCTTGTGGAGGGATCTGGGGGTCTAAAAGACCCCAAACCCCTCCTCCACACTTAAAAGCATTCAAAACGCCAAGTTTGGATATTTTGAATGTTGTCATTTTTTTAAATCTGGCGCCAGACAGTACCCGGAAGTGATGTCACTCATGACATCACTTGCAGGTTTCTGCATGGAGACCCAATCAGAGCCAAATGCGGCTTTAACCAGGCCTTTAGCGGCCGTGCAGGCTGGTTGCCTAGGTCTCCCAGTGGGATGGGAGACCCGGGCGAGCTGCCGAAGGCGGCGGGAGAGGGGGGACGTCCCCTCCTGCTCTTTGTAATGATAGCCGAGCTGCTTCTCATTTGTCATTACAAGTCAGCCAACTGTCGACTATGGACACCGGTACCTAGGTGATGCCTCTAGCTGCAGCCATCACTCCGGTACAGCACTTTCCCGAAATATCAGCAATATCGGTAACCTCAGGGGCCGATTCCGATATATCGGGGAAAGTGCATATCGGCCCTCGAAAGTGCATAGAGGCCCTTTGCCGATAATCTGTCGATCTCTAATACTTACATATTTAGTCAGGTTGAAAAAAGACACAAGTCCATCTGGCGCAACCCATAAAAAACAAAAAAAAAAACAGTAATGAAAACCCAGCCATACCCATTATGGGTTGAGCCGCCCCTCCCATGGTCTGGCTCCCGTCATGTCTAATCACAGCGGGAAGCTCGGTCTCGGCAGCGCGAGCACGCCCCGCCAAGACCACTTACACATAATCACATAGATCTACGTGATTATGCGTAGCTGAGCCGCCCTGCTGCAGTAAATCTGCGTGGAGCGGCCGGCAACTGGTTAAAAGCCCCCATATAAAAAACACTTACAAAATGTAAAATCAAAAGCGCTTGTGATCACATTCACATTCGTCTGCTCACCCCCCTGCACAGATCTCAGTGGCTGCATGACATCACGGGCTCGGCCCCTCCCTCCTTTTGGGGTTTTGGACACAACATTCTGGAAATTTAATATAGCAACAAAGTATTTGTGCTGCTGTGAATAGCCAAGTTTTAAGTAAATCAAAAGCCCACTTGTAAAGTACGTGCCAGTTCTGCCCCTGCCAGTGGTAAAAAGGATGAAGCCTCAAAATGGAACCAATGTGTGGTCAGCAGAGGCACTGATTAAATAAAAAGTTATTTCCACCTTTAGGGAGGTCGGTATTTATTGATCGTAAAACAGGTAAAACACCTTCAACTTATGGCTTTTAAGTGGCCACTTCATCAGGAAGGTGTACAGTGTACTTTAATGGGTGGGATATGTGTGCTTTCCTTCAGTCCAGAGTATTGCTACTAATGTTGCCCCCACCAGTGACGTCAACGTGTGACGAAATGCATAGGAGGGAGCAACTAATGCATGACGTCATCACGCTAACTATCACAGCCATCTTGTTGGTGATGTTTGAGGATTTTGTGATATGTTGGTTTTACTTTATCCTATGTGAGTGCATACTGTTTTAAATAAAGGTGAACTTTCTGTATGCCACACCGTGAGATTGTTCCTTTTCCTTTTATGACAGATATGTTTGTGGGAACCGATTATCTATTGTTGGTAAAGTGGAGTGTATCCATGGCCAGTGAAAGTGCTCAGGTTGCCCAGTGTGTCCAATGCTCAGCGGATCAAGTCAGATGAATGTGCTGGATTGACAGATATATATACAGTTTTACTGCGGTAGGCTGGCCCTCCTGCGCGAACCAACGTAACCCTACGTCGGTTGGGCACCTGCTGCTAGGGGGTGAAAGCGCGCCGCCGCCGGCGCGCTCCTGCCCCCACTCGGCAGTGGGAACTCCGATGCATGGGACCGATGGCTCAGATTTCCGGCGGCCACCCGCGATCGCTCCCCACTGAGAGAGAAGAAAGGTCATCTATTGTAAACACAGCCGACCGTCCTTCTCTCAGGAATGATCACAGAACGTCTGTGATCCTTCTATGTAGGATCACAGGTCTCTATGGTCATTTCACAAGCCCATCCCCCCCACAGTTAGAAACACTCCCCTAGGTAAACATTTAACCCCTTGATCACCCACTGTGTTCACCCCTTCCCTGCCAGTGTCATTATTACAGTAACAGTGCATATTTTTAGCACTGATTACTGTAGTAATGTCACTGGTCCACCCAAAAGTGTCAAAAATGTCAGTTAGGGGTCTGATCTGTCCGCCGCAATGTCGCAGTCCCGCAAAAAAAAAATCGCAGATGGCCGCCATTACTAGTTTAAAAAAAACAATAAAAATGACATAAATCTTTCCCGTAGTTATTAAACGCAATAACTTTTGTGCAAACCAATCAAAACACGCTTACATGCGATTTTTTTTACCAAAAACATGTAGCAGAAAACAAATCGGCCTAAAATGTTAAAAAATTTTGAATTTAAATTTTTTCTTTAAGAATTTTATATAAAAAAAAGGGATAAAAAAAATGTTATTTTTTGTTTATAGCGCAAAAAATAAAAATCGCAGAGGTGATCAAATACCACCAAAAGAAAGCTCTGTTTGTGGGAAAAAAAGGACGTCAATTTCGTTTAGGTAGAGCGTCGGACGACCGCGCAATTGTCCATTAAAGTCACGCAGTGCCGAATCGCAAAACAGGTCCTGGTCTTTGAGCAGCCAAATCCTCAGGGGCTAAAGTGGTTAACTGCGTTGTACCCCCCCCCCACCCACAGCGCTGCAGGCTTCCCTGTCCAGAAAAAAAAATTGTAAAAAAAAAACAATTAAACATAAAATAAAATAATTGTAAACTTTTAAATCTTTAAAAAATGTAAAAAACAATTAAAAAGGGCTAATTCAGTTCTCTGTTATATTTGTGTGCGCTAATAACGATTTTAGTGAAAATATTTTCTTGACTGGTCGCCAGTCCTCAGGAGGGATGTGTTGGAGCTGGAGAGAGTCCAGAGAAGGGCAACTAAACTCATTAGGGGATTGGAGGACCTTAATTATGAAGAGCGTCTGCAATCGCTTGATTTATTCTCCCTGGAGAAGAGACGCCTGAGGGGGGACATGATAGCAATTTATAAATATCTCAATGGGGATCACAGTTCAGAAAAAAAGCTATTCAGTCGAAGGGATTGCATGAGGACTCGAGGGCATACAATGCGATTAGAGGAGAGCGTTTTAACCTCAGGCAACGTGGGGGGTTCTTTACTGTTAGGGCTACAAGACTGTGGAATTCTCTACCACAAGAGGTGGTTTCTGAGGGAAGTATGGCTACTTTTAAAAGACTCTTAGACGTACATCTCAAGGATCAGAACATTCAGGGGTATGAGAGATGATTACAGCCACACACACCTACACAGGTTGAACTGGATGGACTATTGTCTTTATTCAACCTCACCTACTATGTAACTATGTATGTAATTTCAGGGGGGGCCCTGCCAGATAGGCTGTACGGGGCCCCATGTTTTCTAACAGCAGCCCTGCAGGTCCACAATCCACTCTATGTTGTCCCCGTCATGTAGGCACTCTCATGGGAGTAGATAAGGATGTACCATGTTATGGAAGGAAAGATAAGTCCACATAACGTAATTCAATAAAAAATTCCTCTGTTTATTAAAAATGAAATAAAACTCCCATTTATCAAGTGTCTTCCCCACACTATGGGTTCCAGTGTGTGTGTTACAGTGTACTCTTCGCCTCCGGCTCAGAGCCCCTGAAAAGTGGTGAATTTTTATTTTCTGCTATGAACCGATCTTATCGATAAAAATGTTGGACTCTTGGATGTTTGTTTGGCACACTCGTTGGACTGTATAGAGTATATGGGCTGTATTTTACATAGTTACATAGTAGATGAGGTTGAATAAAGACATCAGTCCATCCAGTTCAACCTGTACAGGTGTGTGTGTCAGCGGCCTGATCATTTCCCATAACCCTGAATGTTATGATCTGTGAGATGTATGTCCAAAAGTCTTTTAAAAGTAGCCATATTCCCCGCAGCTACCACCATTTGTGGAAAAAAGTTTCACAATCTCACCGCCCTTACAGTGAAGAACCCCTTACACAGCATAAGGTTAAACTGCCTCTCCTCTAATCTCATTGGGTGGCCACGTGTCTTCTTGCACTCCTTGAGACTAAATAGTTTTCTACCTACGCTAGGATCGCCATTGATGTATTTGTAGATCGCTATCATGTCCCCTTTAGGCGTCTCCTCTCCAAGGAGAATAAATCGAGTGCTTGTAATCGCTCCTCATAATTAAGGTCCTCCAATCCCCTAATTAGTTTAGTTGCCCTTCTTTTGACTCTCTTTAGTTCCAGCACATCCTTTCTCAGGATTGGCGAGCAGAACTGGACAGAATACTTGCCGAACCAGGGTTTTTTTTTTAAAGTGGTAGGATTAAAGCTTTATCTCTGGAATATATCCTGTAAGAAGAGGCTTGCTGTTCAGAGTTGTGTTTCTGTTCAATCCGGCCGGGACTTGGCGAATGCACTTGCGCATGCAAGTACGCAAGCACGCAACATGACAGATGCTGGCGCCAAATAGGCTATTTAAACTCAGCCTTTGCTCAGCTCCAGTGCTGCTTTGTCTTCAGCCTTGTTGACCTGAACCTGCTACCTGTATCCTGTTTACCAGTACCAGACCCGGGTTGTCCTGACTATCCTCTGCTCTCCGCCTGCACCGACCTCGGCTTGTCCCTTGACCTCCGCTCCAGTCTGCTCCTTCTGGCTCCTGAATAACCGTTTGGCTTCTGACCCGGCTTGTCTCACTACGCTCCTGCCACCAGCACCTGTTGCCTGCATACCTGCTCTGGACTTACCCGGCTATCCCTGTTTGTGGATTTCAGCCTGCTTTCAGCTACATCAGGCACTCGTGCTACTCTATACTCTGCACCTCCTGTCTGCACTATCAGGGGTCCCGAGTCAGAGGCGTAAGAGAGGCCTTCCTCACCGTTCAGGCTCACCTCCAGGTACGTGATATATCCCCTTCCTTATGCATGCTAATATTCTGCCGGCTTTGACAGCCGCAGCTTGACATTGCATGCTTCTACTTAGTCTATCCTCCACTAGAACCCCCAAATCCTTCTCCATTCTGAATTCCCCCAGAAGTTCCCCTCCTAGAGCATAATTCGCATTTATGTTTTTTGCCTCCAAGTGTAATACTTTACACTTTTCTACGTTAAATCTCACTTGCCACGTTGTTGCCCACTCTGTTATTTTGTTCAGGTCTTTCTGTAAGATTTCTATATCTTGATGAGAAGTTATTGCCCTAAATATCTTTGTGTCATCCACGAAAACTGAGATTGAGCTACTGATTCCGTCCTCTATGATATTGATGAATAAATTAAACAAAATTGATCCCAGGACTGAGCCCTGGGGGACCCCACTTACCGCTCTAGACCAGTCTGAATACGCATTATTTATCACCACCCTTTGGACACGCCCATGTTTTCTATCCAAGAACAAACCTGGAGGTCAAAGCCTGCAGACCTTAGCTTGTATATTAAGCGTTTGTGGGGAACAGTGGCAGAGTTGTGTAAATCTCAGGACTGGAGGGACAGAAATACACATCATTTGGAAACAGCTCTCATATACAGTATGTATTTCATATGTTTAAATGAAAAAAGATAATCGATCGCCAAGGACTCCCAGGCAAATTATTAAAGGGATGAGGAAGTGCAGCTGGTTAATTGCAGATAATCTGCATGTAAATGGAAGAAATAGTAACACTAAACGCAAAACCCCAAAATATCCCTGAGTCTCAACGTCACTAATAATGCAATGAAAAAATTATCTAAAATACTATTAACCACTTTACCGCTGCTCACTAGAGCTCTACTGCGGCAAAGTGGCTCTTGTAGGTCTGACGACGTAGACCTACGTCGGCAGACACTCCCCCATCTCGGCGGCGCTCCCGCTGTATTCAGTCACAGCGGGAGTCGGGCCAGGGGAGGAGCGGCGGCGATCGCCGCTGCTCTTCCCCGATCGTCGGGGAATCGAGTCTGGAGATCCGCCCGCTTCTGTAAACAAAGCGGGCGGATCTCCTAAGTGACAGGCAGGGTCAGATTGCAGGGTTCAGCATAGCTGAACCTGCGATCTGTCCTTGTGTCACTTAGTCCCCTCCCCCCACACATGTCAGTAAGCACCAGGCATACATTAACCCCCTCCCTCTCCAATAAAATTAACCCCTTCCCTGCCGGTGTCATTTTTACAGTAACAGTGCATATGTATAGCACTGATTACTGTAGTAATGTCACTGGTACCCCCAAAAGTGTCAAAAATGTCAGTCAAGGGTCCGATCTGTCCGCCGCCATGTCGCAGTCCTGCAAAAGAAAATCGCAGATCGCCGCCATTACTCGTTAAAAAAAAACCCACCAAAAATGACAGAAATCTTTCCCTTAGTTAGTAAACGCAATAACTTTTGCACAAACCAATCAAAATACGCTTATTGCGATTTTTTTTACCAAAAATATGTAGCAGAAAACAAATTGGCCTAAAATGATAAAAAAATTTAGATTTTTACATTTTTTGGGGGGGAATTTCATATAAAAAAATGTGAAAAATATTGTTATTTTTTCAAAATTGTTGCTCTTTTTTTGTTTATAGCGCAAAAAGTAAAAATCGCACAGGTGATCAAATACCACCAAAAGAAAGCTCTGTTTGTGGGAAAAAAGGATGTAAATTTCGTTTGGGTACGGCGTTGCATGACCGCGCAATTGTCAGTTAAAGTCGCAAAGTGCCAAATCGCAAAAAGTGGCCCAGACGTAAGACAGCAAAATCCTCCGGTGGTAAAGTGGTTAATCACCTGCTGGCCTGGTGATTCAAACTCACAGCCTCTTGTTTGCCAGCTCGTTATTCTGCCAGCTAAACCACCGAGCCAGCTTTAGGTAATTTTTTCATTGCATTATTAGTGACGTTGAGACTCAGGGATATTTTGGGGTTTTGCACTGAGTGTTACTATTTCTTCCATGTATTTCATATGTGAATATAGCGGCATGCCTGGAGTCCACTGTTAAGCACTTCAGGACCGCCCACCCCAAAACGTAATGGCGGCCTGTACAGGCACAGGGATGAACCTGTACATTGTTGGGCCCTTCCCGTTACAGGACGCATGCGTGTTTGTTCACAAATAGAGATCTGGCGCCTGCTGGAAGGTGATGGCAGGATAACATAGCCTGATGTGTCTTAAGCTGCTCTGGAAACCTCTCCATGGGATGGAGAGTCAAATAGCAAAGACCCAAAATGTAGTACACTAGAGCGCTAAAAGACAGGCGTGGAAGGGAAAAAATCCACTGATGCTCCTGAAAAGAACTAAATAGGGACTGGAAGGAACTCTTCTTCAATAGGTGTATTCAGAATCCATGTTCAATTAGAGAGGTAGGGTAGTACCTTGATAGTAACCTTACTGTGTCCTCTGTGGTTTAGTCTGCATCCTTGCCCAAAACATTGGAGATGGATGGCCACACTTGTTGGTAGAAGGAAAACCAATGGAAGGCTCTGGCCGGAGGGACCCACCAGTCCTGTCAATCACCAGTCAATCCCTGCACCTGGAAACCTTCTTCAATAAACATGGATTTTGAATACACCTATTGAGGAGTTCCTTCCAGTCCCTGTTTAGTTCTTTTCAGGAGCATCAGTGGATTTATTCCCTTCCAAGCCTGTCTTTTAGCGCTCTAGTGTACTACATTGTGGGTCTTCGCATGCGTGTGTGCCCCCCTCCCCCCAACACCGGAATTTGTCAGCAAGTCCTGGCCAATAATTCATGGCCAGGACTTTCTGATCGGCTGTGTCCAATCATAGCCCAGAGCTCTGTGTTGACAATCAACACAGGGCTCTGTACAAAGGGGACAATCTCTCTGTCTCTGTCTGGATCGATTCCCCCGCTGAGCAGAACGGACTACATCGGGCGGTGCGCCCATGTGAAAGGGGCCTAATAGTGTAAATTTGCTGTCCCCTCAAAATAACTCAACACACAGCCATTAATGTCTAAACCACTGGCAACAAAAGTGAGTACACCCCTAAATGAAAATGTCCAAATTGGTCCCAATTAGCCAATTTTACTCCCCGGTGTCATGCGACTCGTTAGTGTTACAAGGTCTCAGGTGTGAATGGGGAGCAGGTGTGTTACATTTGGTATTATTGCTCTCACTCTCTCATACGGGTCACTGGAAGTTCAACATGGCACCTCATGGCAAAGAACTCTTTGAGAATCTGACAAAAAAGAATTGTTGCTCTACATAAAGATGGCCTAGGCTATAAGAAGATTGCCAAGACCCTGTAATTGAGCTGCAGCACGGTGGCCAAGACCATACAGCGGTTTAACAGGACAGGTTCTACTCAGAACAGGCCTCGCCATGGTCGACCAAAGAAGTTGAGTGCACGTGCTCAGCGTCATATTCAGATGTTGTCTTTGGGAAATAGATGTATGAGTGCTGCCAGCATTGCTGCAGAGGTTGAAGGGGTGGGGGGTCAGCCTGTCAGTGCACCGACCATACACCGCACACTGCATTAAATTGGTCTGCATGGCTGTCGTCCCAGAAGGAACGGATCGACAAACTTAAAATCAGCGCAAATCTACCCTTCAGTATTATAATATCCTATTATCTCCAACCGAAAAAGTGCAATAATCTTAGGGCCCCTTTCACACTGGCTTTCCGCCCCGCGGACTCCGTTTCTCTCAGCGGGGATTGATCCGCCAATCCCCGCTGAGCAGGCGGACTACAGGTCCGTCTCCGCTTACTTTGCAGAGACAGAGCTGTCAGATCCTCGCTCTCCTCTATGGGAGATCGGATGAAAATGGACCGCCTGTCCGTTTTCATCCGATCCTCCAGACAGATGGAAAATAGGGTTTAAATCCATCCAGATTTCACGGACAGGATCGGATCGGATAGCAGCGGGTGTCGGTTGAGATGTCTCCGCTGACATTCGCTGCTCCATAGGGGTACATGGAGCATCTGATCAGGTTCGCCTGAAAAACTGACAGGCAAACCGGATCGGAAAGCCCGTGTGAAAGGGGCCTAATAAATGATAATGGTCCATACGTTGGGTATCTAGTTACGCAACATAGCTCCAACTTTTCTAAATTTTACCAAAAAAAGTGGGTAATAAACTGTATTTGCTTGCACTAAAATGATTAATTGTATTATTTATTGAAAATTTGCCATTGCTATTACTGTAACCTAGAAAAATTGGAGCTACCACCGTCTTATTCTCCAGGGTCTCTGTTTTCAGAAAATAAAGTGCTGTGAAAAAGTATTTGCCCCTTCCTGATTTTTTTAATTTTTTTGCATATTTGTCACACGTAAATAATTATTCCATGCCATTTTATTCTCCAGAGTCTTTGCCAAAAAAATACATAATGTTTGGGGGTTCAAAGTAGTGATCGATCGATATAGTTTTTTTAATGCCGATACCGATACCAATATTTTGGTCATCGGATATTGGTATCGGCCGATATCTGTCGATATTTTCGGACATGTAAAACATTTTTTTTTTTCATTTCTTTTCCCAAAGGTACTGTTGTGGAGGGATCTGGGGGTTTAAAAGACCCCAACCCCCTCCTCAGCACTGAAAAGCATTCAAAACATGTTTTGAATGCTGTCAGTTTTTTGAATTTGGCGCCGAGTACCCGGAAGTGATGTCATGACATCACTTCCGGGTTTTAAATGAAGACCCGATCAGAGCCGAATGCGGCTTTGATCGGGTCTTCGGCGGCGGTGAAGATAGGATTCCTGCTGGGACAGGAGACCTGGGCGAGCCGCGGAAGGCGGCGGGAAGGTGGGGGGTGCTACGATGTCCCCTCCCACTCCCACTCCTTGTAATGACAGCCAAACGGCTTCTCAGCCCCATCGATTGTCATTACAAGACAGCCGACCGTCGGCTATGGACGCCGGTACCGGGGTGATGCCTCTAGCTGCAGGCATCACTCCGGTACAGCACTTTCCTGAAATATCGGCAATATCGGTAACCTCTGGGGCCAATTGCGATATATCGGCCCCCGATATATCGGTGTTGCCGATAATCGGAAAGATTCCCTAGTAATTTTCCAGCAAAAAATACTGATTTTAACTTGTAAACAACATGTGTCAGAAATAAGCTTGGTCCTTATGTGGTTCATAAATAAAATCATAAAGCTGCATTTTGTATTGACTCGGTTTATCATCGTGCAATAATAAAATTTGTTTGATGATCTGAATCATTCAAGTGTGACAAATGTGCAAAATAAATAAATAAATCAGGAAGGAGGAAAATACTTTTTCACAGTAAATGAGGCGCGCGCGTACCCCGGCGCGCGTACCCCGGCTCGTTCACTAAGGAGTCCGTGCGTGTGACCGGCGGACTCGATGTCCGCCGGTCACACTGCGATCGTCGGTAGAGAGGGAGAAAGACAGGCGGCTAATGTAAACAAAGCCGCCTGTCATTCTCCCCTGTGTAAAAATGGAGATCAGACGGTTCTACTATGTAGGACCGTTGATCTCTGTTTTTACAGTAGTAGCCATGTCCCATCACAGTGAGAAGCACGCCCCTAGGACACACTTAACCCCTTCCTCTCCAATACAGTTAACCCCTTCCTTGCCAGTGTCATTTTTACAGTAACAGTGCATATGTATAGCACTGATTACTGCAGTAATGTCACTGGTAACCCCAAAAGTGTCAAAAATGTCAGTCAAGGGTCCGATCTGTCCGCCGCAATGTCGCAGTGCCGCAAAAAAAAATCGCAGATCGCCGCCATTACTCGTTAAAAAAAAAAACACCAAAAATGACAAAAATCTTTCCCTTTGTTAGTAAACGCAATAACTTTTGCGCAAACCAATCAAAATACGCTTTTTGCGATTTCTTTTACCAAACATATGTAGCATAAAACAAATTGGCCGAAAATGTTAAAAAATGTTGATTTTTACCTTTTTTTTTTGGGGAATTTCATATAAAAAAATGTGAAAAATATTGTTATTTTTGCAAAATTTACGCTCTTTTTTTGTTTATAGCTCATGATCAAAAAATCGAACAGGTGATCAAATACCACCAAAAGAAAGCTCTGTTTGTGGGAAAAAAAGGACGTCAATTTCATTTAGGTACAGCGTCGCACGACCGCGCAATTGTCTGTTAAAGTCACGCAGTAAAAAATCGCAAAAAAACCCCTGGTCAGGAAGGGGGTAAAATCTTCCGGGGCTTAAGTGGTTAAAAATGTGTGCAAAAAAAAAAAAAAACACAAAAACGTGCTCTCATAGTGAAAGGGCTGAAGGTAATGAGTGTCAATTTAAGTTCTGCTTCAAATTCAAACTCACACAATCATATCTGAAGTCACATATTTACAAAAGAAGAGAACGACTTAATTATCAAAGTTTTGTATTTCATACAGTGCAAATGTAACACTAATACAACATGCAGCATGCCCCAGGGTTACTTGCTAAAAGAATCATCATAACAACAGAGTTTCAACTGGCTTTAATTGTCAGCGTTCAATACGTATCGTAGAAAAGCACATTGTGTGACAATTTTGGTGTTTAGAATTGTCCTTAGAAAATAGAGTCTAAAGCTTTATATTATTTAACAATATTTATAGGTTTTCTTTATAGTGTTAAAGGCTATTTCCACGTTTGAAGTCAAATTTGAGAATACCCCTCCATACATTTGTTTTGTGCTCCCATTTACACAGAAAAACTAAAAAAAAAAAAAAAAGTCAAAAACATTTCTTCTGTCTCTAAGGAGAAGGTGTCATGGCACCTCCTGTCATACTCACCCATTGAGAACAATGGGGCCGCACCTCAACAACGAGTTAAAGACTTGGTTTGCAGTTGCATTGTGAAATTGTCATTCAGTTTAAAAAAAAAAAAAAAAAAAAAAGCACCTTCTGACTGTTCGGCTATTGAAAAAAAAAGAAAAGCAATCAAACAGGTATTAGGAGGTGGCAGTAGGCCTCCAGATTGTCTGGCTATATAAAAAAAAAAAAAAATACACCCTCCAAAGAAAAGCGAAAAATGAAGAGGCTGCTGTAGCACCTTCTGACTGTCCCACTATTAAAATAGTAAAAAAAAAAAAAAAAAAAAAACTGGCATCAAGAGGCGGCAGTAGTACCCCCTGACCATTCAACTATTAAAAAAAACAAAAAAAAAAAAAAAAAAAAAACACACACAGGCATCACTAGACAAATGTAGCGCCTTCAGATCATCTGGCTATTTAATTTTTTTTTTAAATTTAAATAACAGGCTGCAGTAGCACCTCCTGACTTAAAAAAAAAAAAAAAAAACAGGCATCACAAGACAGATGTAGCACCTCCAGATCATTTGGCTATTTAAAAAAAAAAAAAAAAAATTACAAAACAAGTAAAATAATAGACTGATCAGGTGGCTGCAGTAGCACTTCCTGACTATTAAAAAAAAAACAAAAAAAAAAATAGGCATCACGAGACAGATGTAGCGTTTCCAGATAATTTTGCTATTTAAAAAAAAAATATATAAAATACCAGGCATCAGGATGCGGCAGTAGCACCTCCCAACTATTCTACTATTAAAAAAACAGGTGTCAAGAGGAGGCAGGACAACCTCCTGATCATTCAGTTATTAAAAAAAAAAAATTATAATAGTAATAATAATAATATATATATATATATATATATATATACATATATATATATATATATATATATATATATATATATCTATATATATATATCTATATCATTCAGTTATTAAAAAAAATAATAATAATAATATATATTAATATATATATATATATATATATATATATATATATATATATATATATAAAATAGTATATATATATATATATACACACACACACACATATATATATATATCTACATATATATATATATTAGTATATATATATATATATATAGATATATATATATAGATTTAAAACAGGCATCCCGTGGTGGCAGTAGTGCCTCCAGATCAGGAAAAAAAAGTAAAATAACAAGCATCAGGATGCAGCAGTAGCACCTCCCAACCATTCTACTATATAAATATATATATACAGTGCCTTGCGAAAGTATTCGGCCCCCTTGAACTTTGCGACCTTTTGCCACATTTCAGGCTTCAAACATAAAGATATAAAACTGTAATTTTTTGTGAAGAATCAACAACAAGTGGGACACAATCATGAAGTGGAACGAAATTTATTGGATATTTCAAACTTTGTTAGCAAATAAAAAACTGAAAAATTGGGCGTGCAAAATTATTCAGCCCCTTTACTTTCAGTGCAGCAAACTCTCTCCAGAAGTTCAGTGAGGATCTCTGAATAATCCAATGTTGACCTAAATGACTAATGATGATAAATAGAATCCACCTGTGTGTAATCAAGTCTCCGTATAAATGCACCTGCACTGTGATAGTCTCAGAGGTCCATTTAAAGCGCAGAGAGCATCTTGAAGAACAAGGAACACACCAGGCAGGTCCGAGATACTGTTGTGGAGAAGTTTAAAGCCGGATTTGGATACAAAAAGATTTCCCAAGCTTTAAACATCCCAAGGAGCACTGTGCAAGCGATAATATTGAAATGGAAGGAGTATCAGACCACTGCAAATCTACGAAGACCTGGCCGTCCCTCTAAACCTTCAGCTCATACAAGGAGAAGACTGATCAGAGATGCAGCCAAGAGGCCCATGATCACTCTGGATGAACTGCAGAGATCTACAGCTGAGGTGGGAGACTCTGTCCATTGGACAACAATCAGTCGTATACTGCACAAATCTGGCCTTTATGGAAGAGTGGCAAGAAGAAAGCCATTTCTTAAAGATATCCATAAAAAGTGTCTTTTAAAGTTTGCCACAAGCCACCTGGGAGACACCAAACATGTGGAAGAAGGTGCTCTGCTCAGATGAAACCAAAATCAAACTGTTTGGCAACAATGCAAAACGTTATGTTTGGCGTAAAAGCAACACAGCTCATCACCCTGAACACACCATCCCCACTGTCAAACATGGTGGTGGCAGCATCATGGTTTGGGCCTGCTTTTCTTCAGCAGGGACAGGGAAGATGGTTAAAATTGATGGGAAGATGGATGGAGCCAAATACAGGACCATTCTGGAAGAAAACCTGATGGAGTCTGCAAAAGACCTGAGACTGGGACGGAGATTTGTCTTCCAACAAGACAATGATCCAAAACATAAAGCAAAATCTACAATGGAATGGTTCACAAATAAACATATCCAGGTGTTAGAATGGCCAATTCAAAGTCCAGACCTGAATCCAATTGAGAATCTGTGGAAGGAACTTAAAACTGCTGTTCGCAAACGCTCTCCATCCAACCTCACTGAGCTCGAGCTGTTTTGTAAGGAGGAATGGGCAAAAATTTCAGTCTCTCGATGTGCAAAACTGATAGACATACCCCGAGCGACATACAGCTGTATTTACAGCAAAAGGTGGCGCTACAAAGTATTAACTTAAGGGGGCTGAATAATTTTGCACGCCCAATTTTTCAGTTTTTTATTTGTTAAAAAAGTTTGAAATATCCAATAAATTTCATTCCACTTCATGATTGTGTCCCACTTGTTGTTGATTCTTCACAAAAAAATTACAGTTTTATATCTTTATGTTTGAAGCCTGAAATGTGGCAAAAGGTCGAAAAGTTCAAGGGGGGCCGAATACTTTCGCAAGGCATTGTATATATATATATATATATATATATATTTATATTTATTTATAGAGAAGCAATATATATATATATATAATATGTGTGATCAGGAGAACTATACATATATTACACACACATATATATATATATATATATATATATATACATAATATAAATGGAGTAATTAAGACATATATAAAAAAAACAGGCATCCTGTGGTGGCAGTAGTGCCTCCAGATTATTTGGCTATTTAAAAAAAGTACAAAAAAAAAAAAAAACACATGTCAAGAGGAGGCAGTAGCACCTCCTGAACACCTGTCAGCCACTGCTCCTCCGCCCTCTGAAAAGTGATCCACATCATGTTGCTTTTCACTGCTAAGCATTGCCCCCTGTCTAAACGAGACCTTACAGCATCTTTGTCCCCACCCTGACTATGAGCTGTCCCTCATTACCTACAATGCAGGAGGCTGCTTTCTAAATGTTTAACCCTTTGTTAGGACAGACATTGCTCCTCATTCCCCTCCTAAACACCACAAAGCAGGGAGAGAATGGAAGGATTTTTCAGCAAGTAAAAGGCACCTAAAAAAAAGGTAACCAGCATTTTTTTTAATTTTAGGTTATGCTATGTAAAATATATAAAGTAGGGGTTCTCCCAAATTGGCTACAAAAGTGGAAATATCCTTTAAGCCTATTATAACTATTAAACATGCATAGGTTCTACGGGAGAGGATTTTAGGTGAGATGTGCAAATCGGTGTCATTTAAGACTTAGAAGCATTTTTAGGTCATTTAAAAATTAGGATGAAAGTCAATAGACGGCGGGTTTGGCACACGGTCCGCGCTGGAATATTATGGCGTCATACTGGTTTCCAGTGCAAAGGGAAAAAAAATGAAAAGCTTCACGGATAAAGAGGGGGAAAATGGACGTCATGTACAGGAAGACAAAGTGCTTCTGGCCTCTCTACCTGATGGTCGTTGATATTTCTAGTCTTTGTTTATCCCATGTGCTTGTAGAGAGATCTGTCCCGAGGAATTTGCACTTGATTGGCTGTCATCTTATGATGAATGTGGTAGACGGCGAGGATGATGACAATGGCCAGTCCCAGGGTTAAGCCTAAAATAAGAGGCAAGGTTTCCTCCAGCTGTTTCCTCTGATCGGTCAGACATCTGTACTCTGCAATGAGAAAGGAAAGAAGGGGGAGATAAGAAATGAAACGCGTCAGTGGCTGAGAGTATTCTAGTATTCTTGCAGCTATTTTTATGCACTATACAAAAAATCCTTCAAACTCATTTTTCGGGGAAAAAAAAAATAACATTCGGCCGTGAGAGCAAACGATCGTGCCATCATGTAATGACTGATAAATCAATGGACATAAATGAATCAGTTTTTTTTTTTTTTTACATATAGGGTCACTGGTCTCCAACCCAGCCTGAAATTTGCATGTTCTCCCTGTGCCTGCGTGGGTTTCCTCCAGGCACTCCGCTTTCCTCCCACACTCCAAAGACATGCTGGTAGGTTAATCGGCTCCTGTCTAAATTGGCCCCTAATATATGTATGTGAGTTAGGGACCTTAGATTGTAAGCTCCTCGAGGACAAGGACTGATGTAAATGTACTGTATATGTAAAGTGCTG
Source organism: Pelophylax lessonae (assembly GCF_965119305.1). Classification (NCBI taxonomy): domain Eukaryota; kingdom Metazoa; phylum Chordata; class Amphibia; order Anura; family Ranidae; genus Pelophylax; species Pelophylax lessonae. The sequence goes on along the minus strand of NC_138770.1, from coordinate 664,798,335 downwards.
TGTAAATTGACAGCGCTATATAAGTATCTGAAATACATAAATAATTAACCTCCCTGGTGGTATTCCTGAGTGTGGCTCGGGGTCAGGGCTGCTGTTAGAAATCATGGGGCCTTGTACAACCTTCCTGACAGGGCCCCCCAACCCTGCCTTCCCCCCGCCCCCCCCAGTGGTGCAGGGGGACAGCGGCACTGACTTGGTTCAAATAAATCCCACCTCCTGGGCCCCTCTGTTGATGTGATGGGGCCCAGGGAAATGTAATTAAAGCCCTGGTAAGCAATTAGGAGCGGGAGTGTGGTCTAATAAAATCAATTTATTTGTTTAGACAGAAATGAACAATAAAGCTGACCTGGGCCCCCCTGTTTAGCTGACGAGTTCTGGGCCCAGTACAACAGGACCAGTTGTAGTGCCTTATCAGCAGCCCTGCTCGGGGATAATTATCTGTACCAAAGACGGTAGCCCCGAGCCACACTCAGGATTACCCCAGAATCACACTCACCTTCCCTGCGATCCCCCGCCGTCCTCCCCGCCGTCCTCCCCTGCCATCCTCCCCCGCCATCCTCCCCCTGCCGTTTCCCTGCCATCCTCCCCCTGCCATCCTCCCTGCCATCCTCCCCGCCGTCCTCCCCGCCGTCCTTCCCCGCTGTCCTCCCCCGCCATCCTCCCCGCCGTCCTCCCCCTGCCGTCCTCCCCACCATCCTCCCCGCCATCCTCCCCCTGCCGTCCTCACTGCTGTCCTCCCCGCCGTCCTCCCCCATCACCCTCACACTCTCTCTCCGCCGTCCCCCCAACGTCCTCCCGCCGTCCTCCCGATGTGTGCTCGGCCGATGCCGGCACCTGTCTTCCGGTTCCCTTCCCTGCGAGCGTTGCAACGCAGGGGATTGTAACCGGCGGCAAATTAAAAAATGTAAAAACACCAAATGAGATGATACAAAGCTGTGATCCTAACGGATTACACTGTGTCATCCCATTTCACCACAGGATTTCACCTGGTGACTTTTCCAGTGCCCTGCCTGTGCTTTTCCAGTTCTTTGTGCCTGGGAAGAGAACGACCATGGTGTCCAAAAAGTGTTCTTTTTGCACAAAAGCGCTTTTAGACGAACTGGAAAACAGAGACAGCGAAACTGAGTTACTTGAAGAACTGAGCGATAGCGATTCGTGGGGGAAAAAAGTTTGTGCAGGAGGGCCGCACTGTTGCAGTAAAAAGGCGGTGGGCGGTCGGGAAGTGGTTAAGGGACACTGTGTCCCTCTTCCGCCCTTCGGTGTCGTCACTTGCCCTTGACGCTGTGGCTCAAGCTGGTTCCACAAGAAGCCCAGAAGACACCGAGGGCCGGCACCCTCCTTGTCTCTCGCTGTCATCTCGGCCTCGTTATCCTGGATCTTGGCCACGCCACACCACGCCACGTCTACCATCGGGCATTTCCCCATCCGATGAGCCTTTTCTTTTATCTATGTGAGTGTGCTATTGTTCACCTTCTTGTCCATTAAAACTACTGCACTTAGAGGAGCTCTTCAGCTTTACATCAGTGTCTCCTTCAGAGTCGACCCTTACATCAGGGTCCCCATCAGGGTCCAGCTTTATATTAGTGTCCCCATCAGAGTCCACCCTTAGATTAGGGTTTCCATCAGAGTCCAGCTTTACATCAGTGTCCTCATCAGAGTCCCTCCTTTTATCAAGGTTCCCATCAGAGTCCCAATTAGAATCCCCTTTGCATGAAGCTTTACATCAGTGTCCTCTTCAGAGTCCCTTTTGGAGACCAGCTTTACATCAGAGGCCATGGCTATATCAGTGTCCCTCCTTATATCAAGGTCCCAAGTCCAGCTTTACATCAATGTCCCCCATCAGATTCCCCCATTAGATCAGGTCTTCCCATCAGTATTCCCCCTCATATCAGTGTCAATTCTCATGTCAGGGTCTCCATCAGAGTCCCTCCTTATGTCCCTTGTTCCACCAGGTTCCACATGAGAGCCCAGCTTTCAATCAGTGTCCCCATCAGAGTCCCCTCCTACATCTGGGTCCCCATCAGAGTCCAGCTTTACATCAGTGTCTGTCCTACCATCAGAGCAGAGTCCCTCCTTATATCAAGTTCCCCATCAGAGTCCAGCTATACATCAGAGTCCCATCAGAATCCCCTTTGCATGAGTATTTCCATCCTTTCCCCCCTTTCTTCTTTAATTTGGCTTACAAGCATGGCCGTGGCTGTATGGCAGCAGGGCTGAAGTTGGGAGGTAGGGCAGGTCTGGGCAGAGGAAGTGAATGCTGGGTCAAGCATGCCATTGGTTGCTAAGATGCTGACAGTCCCAGTGAGCAATGTCACAGCAGAGAGGAGGAAAACCTGTACTGGACATGGCATGTGGGGGGGCAGTTATTGTTGTGTAGCACCATCTGTGTACAGTGTAGGAAGATTTGGGGTAGTCTGGGGTAATTTGTTTGGAGTTAGTTGGCCGAGCTCCAAGGGCTGAGTCTCTGTTACCTCCCTATGGCTTCTGGAACTACTGGAAATTTGTCATGTTGTCCCGGAAATTCTCCTCCAGCCCTGAGAGCACCTCCAGCAGCCGTGATTTTCTATCATCGGCGGGACCGGGACACCGATGAAGATTTTGCATTTGGCCAGATATGTACAAATAAACTGTCCACTAGATGGCGCTCTCCCCTTTCTATACACACACAGGAGCAGCAGGGGAAATCGCATGAGATTCGCACCGCATTCCTCCGTTTCACACCAATTTATTTTGAATTGACGCAAATTGAACAGTAAAGTATCGGTTTTGGTATTGGGCGCAAATGCTTGGTATTGGCACCGATACCGGTATCATTGTTGGTGCATCCCAGTGTAGCACTGCCCCCTAGAGGACTGCTGAGAATTACACCTTCTACATTCCCCTGGGTTACCTTTAGCAACTGACAGCAGATAAACAGCAATGAAAGTCCTTGGCTCAGTCAATAATCAATCCAGGAGATGTTGGTTTTTGTGTTTTTATTGAGAACTTGGATAGGAGAAGGGATGAGTGGGATACTCCAACTAATAACTATTCACAGTCTGAGGGACCGCTTACTGTAGAATGCGGCAAGGCCGCTACCTCACTTTGCCACTAAGTGAAGATACTTTAAATGCTCCTGTGTATATATTCTCTTCAGGGTTCTGAAACTGGCACCCCTCCCCCCTTTTCTCTCAGTAGCGGTGTGCTGACACCTGTCCGCTGACCCGAGCTTCTGGAGTGGTCCCCTTCCTGGCAGACCCCTGGGCAAGTTCCTCTGAACTCATGGACACTGTTTTTCCAGAGTCACCGTTGCCTCCAAACTCCACTCGTCAGCCTCCACCGGACCTCTGCGTTCAGCTAAACTCTCCGGTTCACCAGGGCCGACTGCCTGTGACCACCTTCCACAACTTCAGAGGAGGAGAAACAGTCGTCACCCTCCCTCTGGGACTTGGCTTCCCGCACAAAGACGCCCTGCCACATGTGCCCTTGGCCTTTATAGCATATCCCAGGATGCACCACTGTCCGTGCCAACCCACTGAGGCAGCTACAAATGCCTGTGTGTCACTGGCTGGGTTTCCTCCACTGTCCAACAGGCCTCCCTATTGGACACAGTGGGGACACTCCCTCAGACCAGATAAATCACACATGGACACATGCAACAGGCATAACTAATAATCAGGCTCCCCTGATAAGCAGACAGAGCAAACTATATTTCCCCTACCTGGCACCTATCTAGGAGGGTGCTACACCTACTTAGAGCCATTAAAGCCAATGCAGCTACCCTACACCTCTTGCTTTTGGGACCTAAAAAGCAGTCAGTTGCCTTGGCATTTTCTACTGAGATTTAGCACCTGCATTCAATGATTGGAAACCTTTGTTTACCAGTTAAGCTGATCCATTTTTTCTATGGGAGGACAGCCATGCAATTTTTTTTTGGTAGCAAGAGACAGTTTCAAGTCTTCAGGTTACATTCAAACGCCAGTTTGGGGCATCCCATACCTTCCCATCCCTCGCCAAGTTTATCCCCCAATAAACCAAAAACAAGGCACCCTGGACTGGTATTTGACTACTAAGTGAATGCCGGAACATTTCTGCTGCCTGGCTCTGCATGAGAGGAAGAACGCAAAAATCCAGTGGCTGTTTAAGGAGTAGCGCTACAGTTGGGGGACAGGGGATATGCGGAGACTGCGCACATCAGCTGGAGAGGGAAGACGGTTACAATGTGCACAACAGCTACAGGCTGCATAAAATCTTGCAGTGGTCCACAGCAATAGTCTGGAGACCCCTGAGCTAAGGGAATGTTGCAAAGCGAACAATCTTTTTGCCTTAACCACTTAAGCCCCAGAAGATTTTACCCCCTTCCTGACCAGGGCCTATTTTGCGATTCGGCACTGCGTGACTTTAACGGACAATTGCGCGGTCGTGCGACGCTGTACCTAAAGGAATTTGATGTCCTTTTTTTCCCACAAACAGAGCTTTCTTTTGGTGGTATTTGATCACCTCTGCGATTTTTTGATCATGTGCTATAAACAAAAAAATAGCGACAATTTTGCAAAAATAACAATATTTTTCACATTTTTTTATATGAAATTCCCCCCCAAAAAAATGTAAAAATCAAAATTTTTTAACATTTTCGACCAATTTGTTTTATGCTACATATGTTTGGTAAAAAAATTGCAAAAAGCGTATTTTGATTGGTTTGCGCAAAAGTTATCGCTTTTACTAACAAAGGGAAAGATTTTTGTCATTTTTGTTGTTTTTTTTTAACGAGTAATGGCGGCAATCTGCGATTTTTTTGGGGAACTGCGACATTGCGGCGGACAGATTGGACCCTTGACTGACATTTTTGACACTTTTGGGGTTACCAGTGACATTACTACAGTAATCAGTTCTATACATATGCACTGTTACTGTAAAATGACACTGGTAGTGAAGGGGTTAACTTTTTTTGAGAGGGAGGAGTTATGTGTGTCCCTAGGGGCGTGATTCTAACTGTGATTGGCTGTGGCTTGAGGTGTAGGAACAGTGATCAACGGTCCTACATAGTAGAACCATATGATCTCCATTCATACACAGAGGAGAATGACAGGCGGCTTGTTTACATTAGCCGCCTGCCTTTCTCCTGCTCTAACGGATGATCGCGAGTCTGTGACCGCACGGGAGAGCGCCTCCAGCGGCGCTCGCTCCCTAGACCCTCACAGGCTAGCGACGTGGTACTACGTCGCTTTGCCTGTGAGGGGCTGACCACCACCGTAAATAGTCGTGCGGCGGTCGGCAAGCGGTTAATAGGTAACTCCACTTTCGCGGAAAAAATATAGCAAAATAGAATAAATTATAGTATATATAATTCCTACACAAGTCATTTTGTAATTTAATGTTATTAAAAAATGACCTTTCCTTTTCAATCTGCAGTCACTATAATTTTCTGTAAAAGGCAATATGGAAACCATAGTTGGTGCACAGAATGCCCCCCAGATATGCCATTTCCTGCTTGTCTGGTTGGCCTTCTGATTTTCCCAGAAGTCTGCACTAAGATTCAAGTCAGATTTTAGACACCCCCTGCAATAGGAATTTCAGTTTTAACAAGGTACCCCCTGTGGCAGACCCAACCAGAACAGGGGCTTTTGGAGGGAACTAGGGGCAAGCCTTCTACCCATTGAATATGGTCCATGGAGGATACCAAGATTTTGTCTGCTTCTCACGGTCAGAGCATGGAAAAGAGCACCATAGTTGGTGCACAGAACGCCCCCCAGATATGCCATTTCCTGCTTGTGTGATTGGCCTTCTGATTTTCCCAGAAGTCTGTACTAAGATTCAAGTCGTATTTTAGACACCCCCTGCAATAGGAATTTCAGTTTTGATGAGGTACTCCCTGTGACAGACCCAACCAGAACAGGGGCTTTTGGAGGGAACTAGGGGCAAGCCTTCTACCGACTGAATATTGTCAATGGAGGATACCAAAATTTTGTCTGCTTTCCCCAGATCAGAGCATGGAAAAGTGCACCATAGTTGGTGCACAGAACACCCCCCAGATATGCCATTTTATTCTTGTGTGATTGGCCTTCTGATTTTCCCAGAAGTCTGCACTAAGATTCAAGTCAGATTTTAGACACCCCCTGCAATTGGAATTTCAGTTTTGATGAGGTACTCCCTGTGACTGACCCAACCAGAACAGGGGTTTTTGGAGGGAACTAGGGGCAAGCCTTCTACCCATTGAGTATGGTCCATGGCAGAGACCAAGATTTTGTCTGCTTCTCCCGGTCAGAGCATGGAAAAGAGCTCAGTTCAGCCTCTGATCCCATGGAGAGAGCAGATCATTCTCTACAACGGGATGAACGCTGAGAGCGAGGCTTGGATTAATTCTCTGAATAAAGACAAAAAAGTTTCCCTTCTGGAGTGGATGGAAATGTGTAATATTTATCTTGTACAGGTTAATGGTCAGAGGGAATATGGGGGCCCTCCTGCAGATTGGGTTGGAGAAGCTCCTCCATTGGAGACAGAAATATTTATCAACAATCTTCTACTAGAAAGCTATAAAGATAAATTAATTCCACAGTTTCAGACTGCTGGAACATTGTATGAGTTTTGTCTTATGATGACTTGTCTAGTGGACAGATTACACAAGTAGAAGCTGGTTAATGAAATTTGGATAGCCCTGGGTCTTATTTATAGGGAACAGGTGCCGAACTGTCTGGGTGGGCACTGACCTGAGTCACCTGGGCTTGTCTAGGTGACTAGTTGTTAATTAGCTTACTGTTTAATTAGATCATTGTTTATGTTGGCTGTTCATTAAATGTACTGTTAGATGTACTGATTAGGTTACTGTTTACAGTTTGTATTGTTTAGGGCAATGTGATCAAGCTCTTGTCTGATTTTGTGTGGTATATATTCTGTGTGAATTTACAATTATGTCAGTTCCAGTTTGAACCTAAGCTAGTGTCTGCTTGTTCTTGGGTTTAATTCTCACCTATAATACCTGGTTCCTTGCTCCAAAGTGGAGAAGACTGTATCCCCCCAAGCAGGATACCAGGGGGGCCCGTCACACTCTCCAAGAGCTAATTACTTCTAAAGGGATGAAAACGCTGCATAAAGGACTGTGTGCAAAGGACAGGTGAAACAAACGGTTATTTCTTCTGAGCAGAAACATGTAAGAATCAGTGGCGTCACTAGGGGGGGCCAGAGGGGGCCATGGCCATGCCTCCCCAACATTATGCTGTGCCCCCCATGTGCTCCCCAACATGATACCACCTCCTGCTCTGGAATGGCGGGTCGGTAAGCCCAGATTACGGGTTCCCGACCCGCCATCCCCAAGCAATACTTTGAAGAATGGAGCCAGCACTAGAGGAATTGGAGCTGATGCTTCCTTTATAGTTCCGACTCCTGTCACAGTGTCAAGGTCTTACCTTGACCTCCTGTTGGCAGCCATCTTGGACATGTGCAGACTGCTGCCTCTTATAGACTCTGATTGCATCATCACTTCCTGCTGCCTGGGCGTCGCACATTGATGATGTCACACACCTGACTATATCTATCACCTGCTGGAGACGCTGTATTCATCCTTTTTTATGGATAGTGTAGGATCCACTGACAATGGGGTACTTTGACGTAGTGGTGGGCTTGAGGACGATATGGCCTTATGGTGGGACCAAATCCCCATTTTTATTTATGGATTGTCTTCATATTTGATAGTCATTTCTTTTGCATGTGTGCGCTATTCTTTTTTAATATGCATGTCGCTTGGTTCATAGCTGCACCAGCTTTAGAAATACATGTTTAGGGTTTGCTCCCCCAACTTTTTGCTTGTTTATTATGTATTCGGTCTGTGTCTGACCAGACTTCTGGGGTTGAGCACCCCCCCCCTCCCCACACACACCTGTACTCCATCAGTGTCCACTATCAAGTACATATAGTAGGAATCCCTTGTAGTGCATTAGCACATCTCTCCCAGCAAGGAGTGTTGTCTCCAAGGGTTAGAGAGGCTGGATTCATCCTTTTTTATAGATAGTGTAGGACCCACTGACAATGGGGTACTTTGATGTAGTGGTGGGCTTGGGCACGATATGGCCATGTGGTGGGACCAAATCCCCATTTTTATTTATGGATTGTCTTCATATTTGATAGTCATTTCTTTTGCATGTGTGCGCTATTCTTTTTTAATATGCATGTCGCTTGGTTCATAGCTGCACCAGCTTTAGAAATACATGTTCAGGGTTTGCTCCCCCAACTTTCTGCTTGTTTTTTACTGCATAAACTGGCACCAATACTAGGGGTTATTACTGCGTAAACTGGCACCAATACTAGGGGTGATTACTGTGTAAACTGGCACCAATACTATGGGTGATTACTGCTTAAACTGGCAGCAATACTAGGCTTTATTACTGCGTAAACTGGCATCAATACTATGGGCTATTTCTGCGTAAACTGGCACCAATACTAGGGGTTATTGCTTCGTAAAATGGCACCAATACTAGGGGCTATTACTGCATAAACTGCCACCATTACTAGGGGTATTACTGGATAAACTGGCACCAATACTGGGGGCTATTACTGCGTAAACTGGCACCAATACTAGGAACTATTACTGCGAAAACTGGCACCAATACTAAGGGTTATTACTGTGTAAACTGGCACCAATACTAGGGGTTATTAGTTTGTAAACTGACATCAATACTAGGGGTTATTACTGCATAAACTGGCACCAATACTAGGCTTTATTTCTGCCTAAATTGGCACCAATACTAGGGGTGATTACTGCATAAACTGGCACTAATACTAGGCTTTATTACTGAGTAAACTGGCATCAATACTAGGCCTTATTACTGCATAAACTGGCACCAATACTAGGAGCTATTACTGCATAAACTGGCACCAATACTAAGGGCTAATACTGTGTAAACTGGCACCAATACTAGTGGCTTTTACTGTGTAAACTGGCACCAATGCTAGGGCCTATTACTGAATAAACTGCCACAATTACTAGGGGATATTACTGCATAAAATGGCACCAATACTAGGGGCTATTACTGCATAAACTGCCACCATTACTAGGGGTTAATACTGCATAAACTGGCACCAATTCTAGGGGCTTTTACTGTGTAAACTGGCACCAATACTAGGAGCTATTACTACGTAAAATACCAATACTAGGGGCTATTACTGCATAAACTGCCACCATTACTAGGGGTTAATACTGCATAAACTGGCACCAATTCTAAGGGCTTTTACTGTGTAAACTGGCACCAATACTAGGAGCTATTACTGTGTAAAATACCAATACTAGGGGCTATTACTGCATAAACTGCCGCCATTACTAGGGGTTAATACTGCATAAACTGACACCAATTCTAGGGGTTTTACTGTGTAAACTGGCAACAATACTAGGAGCTATTACTGCGTAAAATACCAATACTAGGGGCTATTACTGCGTAAACTGGCACCATTACTAATGGGTTATTACTGCATAAACTGGCACCAATACTAAGGAGTGTTTACTGCACCAATACTAGACTGTATTACTGCGTGAACTGGCATCAATACTAGCCTTTATTACTGTATAAACTGGCATCAATACTAGGCTTTATTACAGTGTTAACTGGCACCAATACTAAGGGTTATTACTGCGTAAACTGGCACCAATAATAGGCTTAATTACTGCCTAAACTGGCACCAATACTAGGGTTTATTACTATGTAAACTGGCATCAATACTGGACTTTATTACTGCGTAAACTGGCACTAATACTAGGGGTGATTACTGCATAAACCGCCACCAATAATAGGGGCAATTACTGCATAAAGTGGCACCAATACTAGGGGCTATTACTGCGTAAACTGGCACCGATACTAGGGGCTATTACTGTGTAAACTGGCACCAATACTAGAGGCTTTTACTGCGTAAACTGGCACCAATGCTAGGGGCTATTACTGAATAAACTGCCACAATTACTAGGGGTTATTACTGCATAAAATGACACCAATACTAGGATACTAGGGGCTATTACTGCATAAACTGCCACCATTACTAGGGGTTAATACTGCATAAACTGGACCAATTCTAAGAGCTATTACTAAGTAAACTGTCACCAATACTAGGAGCTATTACTGCGTAAAATACCAATACTAGGGGCTATTACTGCGTAAACTGGCACCATTACTAATGGGTTATTACTGCATAAACTGGCACCAATACTAAGGAGTGTTTACTGCACCAATACTAGACTGTATTACTGCGTGAACTGGCATCATTACTAGCCTTTATTACTGTATAAACTGGCATCAATACTAGGCTTTATTACAGTGTTAACTGGCACCAATACTAAGGGTTATTACTGCGTAAACTGGCACCAATAATAGGCTTAATTACTGCCTAAACTGGCACCAATACTAGGGGCTATTACTGCGTAAACTGGCACCATTACTAATGGGTTATTACTGCATAAACTGGCACCAATACTAAGGAGTGTTTACTGCACCAATACTAGACTGTATTACTGCGTGACCTGCCATCAATACTAGCCTTTATTACTGTATAAACTGGCATCAATACTAGGCTTTATTACAGTGTTAACTGGCACCAATACTAAGGGTTATTACTGCGTAAACTGGCACCAATAATAGGCTTAATTACTGCCTAAACTGGCACCAATACTAGGGTTTATTACTATGTAAACTGGCATCAATACTGGACTTTATTACTGCGTAAACTGGCACCAATACTAGGGGTGATTACTGCATAAACCGCCACCAATAATAGGGGCAATTACTGCATAAACTGGCACCAATACTAGGGGCTATTACTGCGTAAACTGGCACCGATACTAGGGGCTATTACTGTGTAAACTGGCACCAATACTAGGGGCTTTTACTGCGTAAACTGGCACCAATGCTAGGGGCTGTTACTGAATAAACTGCCACAATTACTAGGGGTTATTACTGCATAAAATGACACCAATACTAGGATACTAGGGGCTATTACTGCATAAACTGGACCAATTCTAAGAGCTATTACTAAGTAAACTGTCACCAATACTAGGAGCTATTACTGCGTAAACTGGCACCAATACTAGGAGCTATTACTGCGTAAAGTGGCATCAATACTAGGGGTTTTTACTCCGTAAAATACCAATACTAGGGGCTATTACTGCATAAAGTGGCACCAATACTAGGGGCTATTACTGCGTAAGCTGGCACCATTACTAAGGGGTTATTACTGCATAAACTGGCACCAATACTAAGGGGCTATTACTGCGTAAATTGGCACCAATACTAGGCTTTTTTACTGCATGAATTGGCATCATTACTAGCCTTTATTACTGCATAAACTGGCATCAATACTAGGCTTTATTACAGCGTTAACTGGCACCAATACTGGAGGTTATTACTGCGTAAACTGGCACCAATACTAGGCTTTATTACTGCCTAAACTGGCACCAATACTAGGCTTTATTACTGCGTAAACTGGAATCAATACTAGACTTTATTATCTCGTAAACTGGCACCAATACTAGGGGCTATTACTGCATATACTGGCACCAATACTAGAGGTTATTACTGAATAAATTGGCACCAATACTAGGGGTTATTACTGCGTAAACTGGCACCAATACTAGGGGTTATTACTGCATAAACTAGCACCAATACCAGGTGTTATTACTGCATAAACTGGAACCAATACTAGGGGTTATTACTGCATAAACTGGCACCAATACTAGGGGTTATTACTTCCAAAGCTGGCACCAATATTAGGGGTTATTACTGAATAAACTGGCACATATACTAGGGACTTATACTGCATAAACTGGAACCAATACTATGGGTTACTACTGCATAAACTGGCACCAATACTAGGGGCTATTACTGCATAAACTGTTTGCTAAAAAATTTTTAAACTATAAAGAACAGGTATGAAGCAATACCTGAGGAAGAAAGGAAAACTTTTGAAAGCTTGTCTTTTAAGTGTTAGGCTTGTACAATAAAAAGGTATCATTGCTGCATTACTCTCGTATTTTGTAACCTTAATAAATAATTATTATACATATACTTATCTCATTGTTTCCAGTGGTATTATATAGTGGTGAAAATTATGAGTGTCCCCCTAGTTTTGACTGTGGTATCTTAAATGCCCCCCCATATATTGTTCCTAGAGTCACCACTGGTAGGAATCTGGTACAAAGTTTGTTAAAATCCCTGCAATGTACATACAGTAGATCACCCAGAGGTGATTGTTTTTTATCTCAACAAAAGTGAAGTTACTGTTAAAGTAAATCAATATATATATATATATATATATATATATATATATATATATATATATATATATTTTAATTTAATGTCTGGAGTTAAAGAGTTAGCAAAGGCAACCTTTTTTTAAACAACAAACATGCTATACTTATAAACTCTGTGTAATGGCTTTTCACAGAGCAGCCTTGATCCTCCTCTTCTCAGGTCCCATGCTGGCGCTCAGGACCCCTCCCTCCTGCCGAGTGCCCCCATAGCAAGCCGCTTGCTATGGGGGCAATCATGCGTGCTTGCTCCTGAGCCACTGCTCTGTGTCCATTAAGACAGAGAGAGCGGCTCCGCCCCACCCCACACTCCCTCCTCACTGGCTGTGATTGACAGCAGCAGGAGCCAATGGCACCTCAACTTTAAGCCCATGCCACCTGTTTAGAGCAATCACTATACCTTCGCTGAAGACAAAGTCACTCTTAATGTCAAATGGCTGTATGTGGACCTCAGACAGGAACAAGACCACCGTCTTCTTCTGGTCAGTGGAGATCAGGCTTATCTTCTCTGGAGCCTCACATTCATAGGACATCCCAACTGGTGTGGCCATAAGAGATAGGTGATGACTAGTAGCCGTGTGCTTTCCAGCTGAAACATTGACACAGCAGTATAGCATGTAAGTTCCAAAGAAAATCCATATGGTAAGCAGAACGTAGTTTCTTAAGCTTTAAAATGGGGGAAAAAAAAGTAGATATTGATATATGGGGGAAGATGAGATATCTATAACATGCATGTAAAATGTTACAAAAGGGTATTTGCTGTTGCCTTTAAATATTCATTTTCTCATGCATTTATTTAGGATTATATATAAAATGCCTATGGTGTAAATTCATATAACAAAATGCTTTATTTAGCAGTGGCACGGGTCCCAGAGAGGGCCCCAGATGGGAAAGCCAGGGGCAGAGCAACAAGGACTGCATTGTGCACAGCAGTATTGGGTGAACATCTGTTGGTGACACGTCAGCAGCCAACCGCACAAAATGACTCAGCTACCGACTGCGGCTATAAGGCTCCTCTCACGTACACATCCATTTATTTCTGCTGGTGATAATACTGTAATTGTGGGGTTTTACCAATTACACTAACTTCTTTCCTTAGAAGAGGCCTCTGAGTAAGCATTTGAGGCTACATGCATTCTGCATAGCATACAATAACCAGGACCACTGCGACATGGTTCTGGGGGGGAGGGGATTGGGGGCGCAGAAACCATAATTGAAAGTCATTGTGTAGTATACCAGTCTATGCGGACCGCACATACATGCTGTAGTCTTTCACATACTCACGTCTTGCTCCAGTTTTGAAATTTGTGCGTTCTGAGGGATCATACAAAAATTGAACTTTGCTCAGTTTCCAACTCTGTCCGGTGGACTTTGTGAAGTCCTGACCATCCTGTGAATAAAATGGATATTTCTAAGCTCCATTGATTTAAATCCAAGCATTGGCTGAACTATTGATGTTAATGAAAGCATTGAATGAACTATTGATTAAAATCCAAGCATTGGATGAACTAATGATTTTTATGTAGGCATTGGTTGAACCATTGATTAAATGCAAGCACTGGCTAAACCATTGATTCTAATGAAAGCATTGGTTGGACCATTGGTTAAAATGGAAGCATCAGCTCAACTATTGATTTAAATGAAAGCAGCGGTTGGACCATTGATTAAAATGAAAGCAACGGTTGGACCATTGATTAAAATGCAAGCATTGGCCGAACTATTGATTTTATTAAAGGCATTGGTTGGACCATTGTTTGAACTGCAAGCATTGGCTGAACTACTAATTTAAATAAAAGCATTGGTTGAACTATTGATTTTAATGAAAGAATTGATTGGACCGTTGATTGAAATGCAAGCATCGGCTGCACCAGAAATTTAAATGCAGGCATTGGTTGACCTACTGACCTGCGTTCTTGGAATGTGACATATGGGATTAGTTTATTATAGATCATTGTTTAAAACTATTAATGAGATGGTTCTGTATGTAAGTAGAACTCAGCATAGTAGCAAAAGATTTCACTTTGATGAAAATGCCATGTCTTCGGCACTGCAGTTGTCATAATGAATCATACATTGCAGTACATCTATGTCATTAGTAGTTCACAGCATTCGATTATAGAACCTTGAGCAGCTGTAGTGTTAGTTACCTTGACAAAGAACAACTTCAGTGTGTAGGATTTGTCTAACCATGACAAATGCAGTTCAGACTCATTATTCCAGCATTTCCCTCTAATCTCAGTATCTCTGGGCAGCTGGATGTTAGCTTCCTCCAGATCCCACTGTAAGAGATAAGAAACCATGCTGCTGAAGAACATCATTTACTTACAGTCATTGCATAGACATATCAGACTATTCATTAATTGAAGTCATGTTACTAAAATTTATTCTACAATAGCAACAATCTAGCATACTGAATAAAGCAAAAAGTGATGCAGTAACTCTTAGCAACCATTCAGTCAATATACGCAGAATTTTTGCATTCTGACTGCAATGAACCGGTGAAGGGAGAATTTGAATTCAATAATTTCCCTTTGGGATTAATAAAGTGTTCTGAATCTGAGTCTAATTGGTTACTTCTCTGTTACACTCTGTGCATTGTCCTACTAAGTATTGCTGGATGAATTGAAGAGAAATCATATTCTCAAGAATTTAGAATTAAAATACACTGAAACACTTTTTTGGTGATTCTCATAAATGTGGGCTGAATTTCAAACATTAAAACTGTTAAGACAAGTTTTAAATAATACTTACATCCACTTCATTACTGGAAGGAACTTCATAGGGAACACCTAACCTAGCTGAGAATTCAGCCATAAGACAAGTGGTCCCATTTTCTCTTATGACAAAAATGTTTTTCTCAGGATTAGTGGACAGACCTGAAAGATTCTCCACTTCTTGCTCTGCCAAATTCGGACCAACAGCATCTGTCAAATAAAGAAAGTCGATCATTGACCGTTCAGATTGTCCAATACTGTGCCACCAACCAAACAATTTGTCTTAACCCATAGCTGGATGCCCCTCTACCCTGGTACATGGTTCTGCTGCCCTTTGTAGATAATGAACCATATACATGTATTCCTTCACCTAAAAGAATAATAATAATATTTGTTTTACTTACATACAAGAAGAACCAGTACTTGCAGTCCTAGGGCAGATGCACTCCTTATGAGATCCATGCTTGCTCAGACTTTGCAATAACCCAAGAAATACTGAAAGCCAAAAAGAAGTCTCAAGACTTGTCTCCTACAGATTCAGTCCTGGGCACAGTTTTATGATCAATCTGATTCAGCACTAATCTGTCAGACCCACATACTGGAAGAGAGGCTCATGGGGTAACTATCCAAGGTGCTGATATGCCTTATGTGGGTGGGATGTACAGAGTGCCTATGGAGCTCTGCTGTCCAAAGTGCTGAATTGCCTTACCTTGCTGGGTTGTATATAGTGTCTACAACTCTGCTGTCCAAGTACTGAATACCTTGTGAGGTTGGCTTGTATTGAGTGCCTATTGAACTCTGATGTCCGAGGTACTGAAATACCTCATGTTAATGGGTTGTATGAAGATCCAAGGTTCTGAAATGCCTTATGGGTCTCTACTGCATGGGTTGCTGCAACCTTCAGCTGTTCAAAGTGCTATAATACCTTGTGTGGGTCGGTTGAACTCTACTGTCCAAGGTGCCTTGTGTGAATCAATTGCATTTAGTGTCGGAACACTCTGCTTATCCAAGGTTCTGAAATGCCTTATGTGGCTGTGTTGTAAAGGATGCCTATGAAGCTTTGCTTATCCAAGGTGCTGAAATGCCCTATGTGGCTCAGTTGCATGAAGTGCAGTAACTCTTAGTTGCCCAAGGTGTTAAAATGCCTTATGTGATTCTGTTGCTTAGTGTCGGAAAACCCCTCTGTCCAAGGTGCTGCGATGCCTCATGTGGGTCGGTTGCATGTCATGCCTATGAAGCTCAGCTGTCCAGGGTGCTGAAATGCCGAATTATTACCGGAACACTCAGCTGTCCAAGGTGCTGAAAATGCCTAATCTTTGTTGGCTGCAATTATTGCCGGAACCCTCCGCTGTCCAAGGTGCTGAAATGCCTTATGTAGCTCTGCTGTGTGCAGTGCCTATTAAGCTCTGCTGTCCAAGGTGCTGAATCACATTACTGCTCCACTATGCTGTAGTGTAGAAAGGAACTCTGCTATCCAATGAGCTGTATTGTCGGAAGGAATTCTGCTGTCCACTGTGCTGTGGTGTAGACGTCTGCTATCCACTGTGCTGTAGTACAAAAAGGAATTCTGTCATCCACTGTGCTGTAGTATAGGTAGGAACTCTGCTATCCACTGTGCTGTAGTACAAAAAGGAATTCTGTCATCCACTGTGCTGTAGTATAGGTAGGAACTCTGCTATCCACTGTGCTGTAGTGTAGGAAAGAACTCTGCTATCCACTGTGCTGCAGTATAAGAAGGAATTCTGCTTTTCCCTGTGCTGTAGTGTAGGAAGGAACTCTGCTATCCACTGTGTTGTAGTGTAGAAGTCTGCTATCTACTGTGCTGTAGTAAAGGAAAACAACTCTGCTATCCACTGTGCTGCAGTATAAGAAGGAATTCTGCTATTCCCTGTGCTGTAGTGTAGGAAGGAATTCTGCTATCCACTGTGCTGTAGTATAGAAGTCTGCTGTCTACAGTTCTGTAGTATAAAAAGGAATTCTGTCATCCACTGTGCTGTAGTATAGGTAGGAACTCTGCAATCCACTGTTCTGTAGTATAATAAGGAACTCTGTCATTCACTGTGCTGTAGTATAGGAAGGAACTCTATCCACTGTGCTGTAGTATAGGTAGGAACTCTGTTATCCACTGTGCTGTAGTATAAGAAGAAACTCTGTTATCCACTGTTCTGTAGAATAGGAAGGAACTCTGTTATCCACTGTGCTGTAGAATAGGAAGGAACTCTGTTATCCACTGTGCTGTAGTATAAGAAGAAACTCTGTTATCCACTGTTCTGTAGAATAGGAAGGAACTCTGTTATCCACTGTGCTGTAGTATAGGTAGGAATTCTGCTATCCACTGTGCTGCAGTATATAAAGTACCTTTGCTATCCACTGCTCTGTAGAATAGGTAGGAACTCTGCTATCCACTGTGCTGTAGTATAGGAAGGAATTCTGCTATTCACAGTTTTGTAGTGTATAAGTCTGCTATCCACTGTGCTGTAGTATAGGAAGGAACTTTGCTATCCACTGTGCTGTAGTATAGGAAGGAATTCTGCTATTCACAATTCTGTAGTGTATAAGTCTGCTATCCACTGTGCTGTAATATAGGAAGGAACTTTGCTATCCACTGTTCTGTAGAATAGGTAGGAACTCTGCTATCCACTGTGCTGTAGTATAGGAAGGAATTCTGCTATTCACAGTTCTGTCATGTATAAGTCTGCTATCCACTGTGCTGTAGTATAGGAAGGAACTTTGCTATCCACTGTGCTGTAGTATAGGAAGGAACTCTGTTATCCACTGTGCTGTAGTATAGGAAGGGACTTTGCTTTCCACTGTGCTATAGTGTAGAAATTTGCTATCCACTGTGCTGTAGTATAGGAAGGAATTCTGCTATCCACTGTGCTGTAGTATAGGAAGGGACTTTGCTTTCCACTGTGCTGTAGTGTAGAACTTTGCTATCCACTGTGCTGTTGTATAGGAAGGAACTCTGTTATCCACTGTGCTGTAGTATAGGAAGGGACTTTGCTTTCCACTGTACTGTAGTGTAGAACTTTGCTATCCACTGTGCTGTAGTATAGGAAGGGACTTTGCTTTCCACTGTGCTGTAGAATAGGAAGGAACTCTGGAACTCTGCTACCCAAGGCATTGAAACAGAAAGCAGACCAGGCTCCTCTCCCCTCTGTATCCAAGGGAACATTAAAAGAAAATCAGTATTACCAATGACTCTCACAAAATCTATAAAATCTCAAGCTTTGCAGAAGACTGCCATTGTTTCAGCTTAGCAATCACTCATTCAATAGGTAGTAAATTACTTTTTTTTTCAAAGCTCCAGTGACTAGGCTCAGAAAAAAAGCCTGTAATATAAGATCATCTGGAATAAATGGATTAGGAATGTGTAGAGCCCTAGGGGGGTTTTTATGAAATCAGATGGTTGTGGTGGGTCTTGTATGATTCATAAGCATACTTTTCTAGCCCAGAAATGTGCAGTGCAGTGATTAAGAATTTACATTGGTAAATGATTGCAGTACCTACCTCATATTGATGCTGAAACACGGTCTGCGTTTATGACAAAGGCGAAGGCGGAGGAGTGTAAAGTTGCACGACGAACGCCCCCATGAAAGGGTTGCAAAGCTACACAGGGGGTGTGCTTATTTTCTCTCCCCCCCCCTCCCCCCTTTCCTATATTCTTCATAAGGGGATGTCTGTGGAGTCTATAGCCTGCAACTTCTCCTGCAGCTGAGAATCAATTTATCACTCTACAGCTATAATTTAAATAACTTGCTGAAGGCACATGATTTGACAGTCAGCAAAACTATATATTTGTGAGCACTGCAAAGTATGTGTCAAGTCATTCTTCTTAGTCAGTATCAATGCATCATCTACTGTGTGAGTCACACTATGTTTTAGCCACCCTGGTCCTTTTACATTACATTGTGTTTTCATTACATATGACTACAGTATGTGCATTCTTTGTATTTCATATACTACAGCATAGGCACCTTTTCATTGCATATGACTACACCATGTGCACCCCTTTTTTCCAGGGTTGGTAGGCTGGTCATTTGCACTGACCTTGAATATCCCCCCCCCCCCCTTCACCATCCCCCCCCCCCCCCCTTCACCAGTTCTCTGCACTTAGTCCTCACTTTATACAAGTTTTTATTGTTCTGTATCATGCTGGGATTATCACAGCTTCCTCCAAATGATGGTTCACTCTACACTAGCAGAATGCTGATATTTTTGCTGCAGTAGTTTTTTGTGAATACACAATTTTTTTTTTTCCAATCCCCACCATTTAAATTTTTTTTTATATGCTTTTATAGCTGAATTATTCTATATCTTTCTTATTCTCTTAGTATTAATATTATTATTGTTATTATTATTATTCTTATAATTATTATACGGGATTTATATAGCGCCGACAGTTTGCACAGTGCTTTACAACATAAGGGCAGAAAGTACAATTAAAATGCAATTTACATATTACAATGTCCCATCCCTAATAAACCTTAGTACGCAGTAACCAAATCTGCTTACAGATACAGTAGTTCCCATTGGGGGTAGGTGGATTGGGTATGCTGTGTTTTATTTTATTTATTTTTTTATATATACATATATATTTTTTATTTGTATTTTTATTTTTTTCTCCTTTTAATTGTTACCTTGTACTCCTGTAATTTTCTTTATTTTCCTAACTGTTGTTACATGTACCAAGCAATGAGACAGAAGTAACAAATAACTGTAAATGTTATTGTTGAAATTGTTAAATTAAAATTCCAACAAAAATGTAAAACATAAAAAAAGAAAAAAAAAAAAGAAATGCAATTTACATAGTTACATAGTACAGTAGTTCTCAACTCCGGTCTTCAGGGCACACTAACAGGCCAGATTTTAAGTATTTCCTTGGGGAGATGCAGACTAGAATACTGCAATCACTGAGCAGCAAATGATATCACCTGTGATGTATTTCAGTTTTCTTGCAAACCTGGCCTGTTAGTGTGCCCTGAGGACCGGAGTTGAGAAACACTGACAGTAGATAGAGGGTGGTGAGGCATATGTGGACTTTAATGTTACCGTACAAGACTTAATACCACAAAAATGTCAATAAACATTTTTTATTTCAATTTGTTAATTTTTAATGACATTTTTATCGTATTAAGTCTTGTACAGTACCATTAAAGTCCACATATGCCTCACCACCAGATTCCTCTATCGGACGTAGGTACTATTCTATGAGCGCAGCGCGATAATTGGCCAGGAAGCAGAGGGAGGAGTAGGGGGCCGAACCTCTGACGAACCTCGCCGCGGCGAGGCCCAACTGAAGTGGGGACAGGGTACCTGTTAAAAACTGGTATCCGCTCTCCCCTTCTGGCAATGGCAGTGGCAGCACCCGACAGTTGATAGAAACATTGGCTGCGGTGCCGACATTGCTGGACTTCAGAACAGGTAAGTGTCCCAATATTAAAAGTCAGCAGCTACAGTATGTGTACAGTATGTGTAGCTGATGACATTCAAATTTTGGAGGGGGGGGGGCGGAACTCCGCTTTAAGGTTGAATAAAGACAATAGTCCATCCAGTCCAACCTGTGTAGGTGTGTGTGTGTGTGTTTCATGACGATAATCATTCCCCATATATTGTGTTCTTTGAGATGCACGTCCAAGAGTCTTTTAAAAATATCCATACTTCCCACTGACAGCACAGATTGTGGAAGAGAGTTCCACATCCTTTTCACCCTGACAATGTAAAACCCCCTACGCAGTTTAAGGTTAAACCGCTTCTCCTCTCATTGTGTGGCCACGAGTCCTCTTACACTCCTTGAGACTGAATAGCTTTTTTCCTATTCTGGGATCACTATTGAGGTATTTATAAATCGCTATCATGTCCCCTCTCAGGCGTCTCTTCTCCAGTGAGAACAAAGTTAGCGCTTGTCGTCATTCCTCGTAATTGACCAAAAGTTAAAAAAAAAACCCTCCAAAGGTGGGACTATTTGTAGGCATAATCAGACACCAAAAATATCAACAAATATGTAAAAAAAAATTTATTTTCTTTATTTAAAAATCACAGTGTAAAATATCCACAACTAGGTGTAGATACGGGCTAAATGGGGTATAGGCATGATAGAAAAATACAAAAAATAACTTCTACATAAGGAGAGACACATGAGATGAGACATCCGACGCTTTTCGAGACTTGGAATTCTGCTCTTCTTCAGGGATGTTCATGTACTGTCATAGAATACAAACAACAATGAGTACATAACATATAAAAACCGACATATAGAACAGTGCATGAGACATAATGCATAGCATGAGATGAACGCTGACCAGATTCCCAGGTGATGCCCCACTGTCAGATAGAGCCCAGTACATATATATATATATATATATATATATATATATATATATATATATATATATACACATATATATAGGCAAAAGCACTGCTACATAGTTGCCTGTGCTGATCCTGTAGCCTTGGCTCAGCAAGCGAGTGGACACATGGGGAGAGCCCTGCTTGAATGGGTGATGCCACTGGGGGTACAGATGTGGAGCCAAAGACCCAGAAGGAGTGCACCTAAAGGCTGTATAAAACAAAGAAACAATCGTAATTGAGGTCCTCCAATCCCCTAATTAGTTTAGTTGCCCTTCTTTGGACTTCTCTCCAGCTCCAGCACATCCCTTCGGAGGATCGGTGACCAGAACTGGACAGAATATTCCAGATGTGGCCGGACCAGAGATTTATAAAGTGGTAAGATTATAGTTGTATCTCTGGAATACATCCCCTTTTTTATGCATGCCAATATTCTGCCGGCTTTGACAGCCGCAGGTTGACATTGCATGCTATTGCTTAGTCTGTCTTCCACTAGGACCCCCAGATCTTTCTCCATCCCCATTAGATTGTAAGCTCTTCTGAGCAGGGCCCTCTTAATCCTCTTGTTATTTATTTGTATTGTAACTGTATTGTCTCCCTTTATATTGTAAAGCACCGCGTAAACTGTTGGCGCTATATACAGTATCTCACAAAAGTGAGTACACCCCTCACATTTTTGTAAATATTTTATTATACCTTTTCATGTGACAACACTGAAGAAATGACACTTTGCTACAATGTAAAGTATTGAGTGTACAGCTTGTATAACAGTGTAAATTTGCTGTCCCTTCAAAATAACTCAACACACAGCCATTAATGTCTAAACCGCTGGTAACTGAGTCCACTAAGTGGAAATGTACAAATTTGGCCCAAAGTGTCAATATTTTGGGTGGCCACCATTATTTTACAGCTCTGCCTTAACCCTCTTGAGCATGGAGTTCACCAGAGCTTCACAGGTTGCCACTGGAGTCCATTTCCACTTAGTGTTGTCACATGAAAAGATATAATAAAATATTTACAAAAATGTGAGGGGTGTACTCACTTTTGTGTGATACTGTAAATCCTGAATAATAATAATAATCCCGGATTCCCCTAGAGGTCCCCCCCCCTCCCCCTTAGTGAGTTTGCGTTTATGTTTTTAACCCCCAAGTACATTACCTTACATTTCTCTACATTAAACCTCATTTGCCATGTAGTTGTCCACTCCATTATTTTGTTCAGGTCATTCTGTAAGATTTCTATATCCTGATGTGAAGTTATTGCCCTGCTTATTTTTGTGTCGTCCGCGATAACTGAGATTGAGCTACTGATTCCGTCCTCTATATCATTTATGAATAAATTAAACAGAATTGGTCCCAGGAAAGAACCTAATACATTAGGAATCAGAGAGCTAGAAAGCAGGAGGTCTTGTGTGGAAGGAAGAGAACTATTTGGTTGGTATTTTGAGACCAGGTTAGTGATGTAGTTGGGGGCTGAGTTGTAAATGCTTTGTAAGATGTTGTTAGTCTCTTGAATTTAATTCTTTGGGTGAGCGGAAGACAGTGGAGGGATTGGCAGAGAGGGGTAGCAGAAGCCGAGCGGTTTGTAAGGTGGATGAGCCTGGCAGAAGCATTAATGATGGACTGAAGGGGGGATAGCCTGTGTATGGGTAATAATTAATATGAAAATACCCGAGCTATGGTTTCAGTGCTGTGACGGTGTTCACTGTCACTGGGAGTGAGGGACAGATACATGGGGGATGCTGGGAGAATGGTTTGGATGGCTTCAGATAGGAGAGTGATATTTGTCAACAGCGTCTCTCAAGAAATGTGGAGATTTGATCCCTCTTTGCACTGTGAGACCTGTTGCCGGTTGCCATGGAGTCTGTGACACCTAGATGTGTATTTAATGTGTTTCAATGTAGTAGATGTACAGACTGTCATTGGCAGTCTTGTCCTTTTGTCTATTGAGCTGGGGTGTGGATTGTGTTAAGTCTGCCTGTCCCATTGTTAAATGTTAATGACCTCCCATTGTTCTGTCCAGATGGCTAGATAATTAGTTCAGGTTAATTCTGTTTCTGTATACAATTTTATCTGCATAGGATAATGTAATCAGGTAACCCCTGACCTGGGTGTAGTAATTTGATCGGGGGGGATGTGCTCATGTGTGTGTAAATTGAGTGTGAAACTGTTCAATAAAGGGAGAAGGTTCCAAAACTTGTACGAGCTAAGTTGTTGGCTAGCTTTGTATGAGAGCGGCTGGGAAAATCTGGGATATATGTTCATGACTGCAAGGAAGCCATATACTGATGGAAGACCACAAGTACAGTGTGGGTCGGAGGTTCTGTTACAAGTATTCATTAAATATTGTGAATCAACTACGTGAAAAGTTGAAGCTGCCGCTAAAGTGTAAGATGCTGAACCTCTAGATACTAAACCAATGAAATGAACTATCAAGTAGGCATATAGTGCTCCCGGGCACAACCCATACGTAGTTGAAATTACCCTCCTTCTTCTCCAATTATAGGATGCTAGATATGGAGTGCTCCCTGGAGCGGGATAGGATCCTCTATAATTCCTCCAATCACAAGGCGCTCATCAAGCAGATGTAAATTAGAAAAAAATGTGCCCAAAGTGTAATACGGTATAGTTTATTAAAAATTTAAAAGCAAAAACACTTACAATTAGTGCATGAATCCAAGCATGTAAACGTCTGTGGGGTTCAGCGTACGTTCCAACCATAAGTCACACCACCATTCCTGCTTGACGCGTTTCGCCCCTCCTACTGGGCTCTTCAGAAGCTAGGGAGGCTAATAGTAAGCTGCTACTTTTGAGCCCTCCCACTACACTCAAGGGCAGGGGAGGACCTGGCCAGGGAGCAGGGGGGGGGCAATTGCCCCCCGGGCCACTCTGATGCCCCATAAAAAGGCTGCACCGCTTCTATCGCAGACATGCCTAAAGAATTTCTGGTGAAGAGAAGTAAAAAGTCCAGACTGCTGACCTACTGAGTGCGGGATAAAGAAAAAGACAGAGGGCCGCCCTCCTCCACCCAGCATGGTTGGTGTAAGCTGTGTCTGAGCAGAGGCCGGTTCCAGGCCGGTGAGTAAAAGGGTGTACTCACTTTGTTGCCAGCGGTTTAGACATTAATGGCTGTGTGTTGAGTTATTTTAAGGGGACAACAAATTGACACTGTTATACAAGCTGTACACTCACTACTTTACATTGTAGCAAAGTGTCATTTCTTCAGTGTTGTCACATGAAAAGATAGAATAAAATATTTACAAAAATGTGAGGGGTGTACTAACTTTTGTGAGATACTGTACACTCACTGGCCACTTTATTGGGTACACCTGTTCAATTGCTTGGTAACACAAATTGCTAGTCAGCCAATCACATGGCAGCAACCCAATGCATTTAGGCATCTAGACCTGGTGAAGACAACTTGCTGAAGTTCAAACCAAGTATCAGAATGGGGAGGAAATGGGATTTAAGTGACTTTGAATGTGGCATGGTTGTTGGTGCCAGACGGCTGGTCTGAGTATTTCAAAAACTGCTAATCTACCTGGATTTTCACACACAACCATCTCTCAGGATTACAAAAAATAGTCCGAAAAAGAGAAAATATCCAGTGAGCGGCAGTTGTGTGGAGGAAAATGCCTTATTGATGTCAGAGGTCAGGAGGAGAATGGGCAGACCGGTTCCAGATAATAGAAATGCAACAGTAACTCAAATAAGCACTCGTTACCACCAAGAAATGCGGAATACCATCTCTGAACATACAACACATTGAATCTTGAAGCAGATGGGCTGCAGCAGCAGAAGACCACACTGGGTGCCACTCCTGTCAGCTAAGAACAGGAAACTGAGGCTACAATTCGTACAGGCTCACCAAAATTGGACAATAGAAGATTGGAAATACGTTGCCTGGTCTGTTGAGTCTGTATTTCAGCTGCGTTGTTCAGATGGTAGGGTCAGAATTTGGTGTAAACAACATGAAATCATGGATCCATCCTGCCTTGTATCACCGGTTCAGGCTGGTGGTGTAATGGTGTCGGGGATATTTTATTGGCACACTTTGGACCCCTTAATACCAATTGAGCATGGTTTAAATGCCACAGCCTACCTGAGTATTGTTGCTGACCATGTCCATCCCTTTATGACTACAGTGTCCCCATCTTCTGATGGCTCCTTCCAGCAGGATAATGCACCATGTCACAAAGCTCCAATCATCTCACCACTGGCTTCTTCACCATGACAATGAGGTCACTGTCCTCCAATGGCCTCCACACTCACCACATATCATCCATTGGAGCACCTTTGGGATGTGGTGGAACGGGAGATTGGCATCATGGATGTGCAGCCAACAAATTTGCAGCAACTGCGTGATGCTATCATGTCACTATGGAGCAAAATCTCTGAGAAATGTTTCCAACACCTTATAAAATCTATGCCACGAAGAATGAAGGTAAAGGGGGGGGGGGGGGGGGGGAGTCCAACCCGCTACTATCAAGGTGTACCTAATAAACTGGCTGGCGGGTGTAACAAAAAATAAAGAAAGAAAAAGAAAATAATAATAATAAATAATAAAAAATAATAATAATAAATTATAGATATATACAGTGCCTTGCGAAAGTATTCGGCCCCCTTGAACTTTGCCACATTTCAGGCTTCAAACATAAAGATATAAAACTGTAATTTTTTGTGAAGAATCAACAACAAGTGGGACACAATCATGAAGTGGAACGAAATTTATTGGATATTTCAAACATTGTCAACAAATAAAAAATGGAAAAATTGGGCGTGCAAAATTATTCAGCCCCCTTAAGTTAATACTTTGTAGCACCACCTTTTGCTGCGATTACAGCTGTAAGTCGCTTGGGGTATGTCTCTATCAGATTTGCACATCGAGAGACTGAAATGTTTGCCCATTCCTCCTTGCAAAACAGCTCGAGCTCAGTGAGGTTGGATGGAGAGCGTTTGTGAACAGCAGTTTTCAGTTCTTTCCACAGATTCTCGATTGGATTCAGGTCTGGACTTTGACTTGGCCATTCTAACACCTGGATATGTTTATTTGTGAACCATTCCATTGTAGATTTTGCTTTATGTTTTGGGTCATTGTCTTGTTGGAAGACAAATCTCCGTCCCAGTCTCAGGTCTTTTGTAGACTCCATCAGGTTTTCTTCCAGAATGGTCCTGTATTTGGCTCCATCCATCTTCCCATCAATTTTAACCATCTTCCCTGTCCCTGCTGAAGAAAAGCAGGCCCAAACCATGATGCTGCCACCACCATGTTTGACAGTGGGGATGGTGTGTTCAGGGTGATGAGCTGTGTTGCTTTTACGTCAAACATAACGTTTTGTATTGTTGCCAAAAAGTTTGATTTTGGTTTCATCTGACCAGAGCACCTTCTTCCACATGTTTGGTGTCTCCCAGGTGGCTTGTGGCAAACTTTAAACGACACTTTTTATGGATATCTTTAAGAAATGGCTTTCTTCTTGCCACTCTTCCATAAAGGGCAGATTTGTGCAGTATACGACTGATTGTTGTCCTATGGACAGAGTCTCCCACCTCAGCTGTAGATCTCTGCAGTTCATCCAGAGTGATCATGGGCCTCTCGGCTGCATCTCTGATCAGTCTTCTCCTTGTATGAGCTGAAAGTTTAGAGGGACGGCCAGGTCTTCGTAGATTTGCAGTGGTCTGATACTCCTTCCATTTCAATATTATCGCTTGCACAGTGCTCCTTGGGATGTTTAAAGCTTGGGAAATCTTTTTGTATCCAAATCCGGCTTTAAACTTCTCCACAACAGTATCTCGGACCTGCCTGGTGTGTTCCTTGTTCTTCATGATGCTCTCTGCGCTTTAAACGGACCTCTGAGACTATCACAGTGCAGGTGCATTTATACGGAGACTTGATTACACACAGGTGGATTCTATTTATCATCATTAGTCATTTAGGTCAACATTGGATCATTCAGAGATCCTCACTGAACTTCTGGAGAGAGTTTGCTGCACTGAAAGTAAAGGGGCTGAATAATTTTGCACGCCAAATTTTTCACTTTTTGTATTTGTTGACAAAGTTTGAAATATCCAATAAATTTCGTTCCAATTCATGATTGTGTCCCACTTGTTGTTGATTCTTCACAAAAAATTACAGTTTTATATCTTTATGTTTCAGTAGTAAACCAACAATATTAATGTGTAAAACAATCAAATCTTGTAGGGGCAAAAATAGTGCACAAAATTGGAGGACTTCAGAATCATGTGTAAACAAAATACAGTTCATCAATTAAAGTCCATAATCAAACATGTGCAAATAATATGTTCAGTGGTGAGTCCACATTTAGATGGTGACTGTGTTCAAATTCCAACGTAGTGAATGGCCTCTTACCATGTGTTAGACAAAACAGAGCCTCCAAATAAACTTGACAATGTGATAATAAAATAACGCCCAGTGATAAAGATGGACTCTTACCAGAGATGATGGAGGTAAAAACTTCAAGCAAAGTAGGTAGATGATCCCGTGTTAGCAGGACTGAAGAGGTGGAGCACTCTCCTTGAGGATCCTCCAGATCACATCCACCCACAGCATCCAGAAAAAAACTTGGTGCGGCTCAAGATGAAATGGCCCAAAGATGCATTCCCAAAAGAAAGAAAGGGACTAATAGTGCGTTATCCTTTAAAACCAAATTTAATAAAGGCAAATACACTTACAGCAATCCAAGTTAAAAAGATGCGACAAGCTGAAGAACGTCACTGCCGTCTGCAGAACGGTATTGTGACAAAATGACAGCGCGACCAGCTCCTTCCGACGCGTTTCCACACAAGGGGTCGTCTACTGGGACTGGATGCTATATACCTTTCCCAATAAAAAAAGTTTAAAAATCACAGCCGTCTGTCATTCTCCCTGGTGTAACTGCAGAGACTATACGATCCTGCTATGTAGGATCGTATGTCTCTGTGGTTACATCACTAGCCACGCCCCCCCACAGTTAGAAACACGCCCCTAGAGATACATTTAACCCACTGATCACCAATAAAGTTAACCCCTTCCCTGCCAGTGTCATTTTTACAGTAACAGTGCATATGTATAGCACTGATTACTGTAGTAATGTCACTGGTACCCCCAAAAGTGTCAAAAATGTCAGTGAAGGGTCCGATCTGTCCACCGCAATGTCGCAGTCCCGCAAAAAAAATCGCAGATCGCCGCCATTACTAGTTTAAAAAAAGCAATAAAAATGTCATAAATCTTTCCCGTAGTTAGTAAACGCAATAACTTTTGCACAAACCAATCCAAAAACGCTTATTGCGATTTTTTTTTTTTACCAAAAATATGTAGCAAAAAACAAATTGGCCTAAAATGTTAAAAAATTTAGATTTTTACATTTTTTTTTTGGGGAATTTCATATAAAAAAATTTGAAAAATATTGTTATTTTTTCAAAATTGTCGCTCTTTTTTTGTTTATAGCGCAAAAAGTAAAAATCTCACAGGTGATCAAATACCACCAAAAGAAAGCTCTGTTTGTGGGAAAAAAAGGACATCAATTTAATTTGGGTACAGCGTTGCATGACCGCGCAATTGTCCGTTAAACTCAAGCAGTGCCGAATCTCAAAATAGGCCCTGGTCTTTGAGCAGCCAAATCCTCCGGGGCTTAAATGGTTAATACCACATTTTTTTTTTCAACTGAGTATTTTTATTGAAAGAAAACCTTTTTTTCCTCATTGCAACACACAGACTCTTGCCTAAAAAAAAAAAAAAAAAAAAGTTAACAATGCAGATCAGCTAAATCACAATAAAGTCAGATTTGCTCATCTGCATACTTGTTATAAGTGACTTGGAAAATATTGGATCAGCAATCAGGGAAGTAACATTTCCAGAAGAGGAATGCCAAAGCAGTCAGCAGTTCCATAGTACAGGTTACATGTTCACATTTTACTAAGTCATTCTGTATCTGCTAAGGGTTTTGCATGTATTTATGCTGATGTCTGAGATTTAGCATGAGCAGCAAACAAAAAAAAAAAAGGTGTGCTGTAATCAGCCGAGCCAGAGATTGTCCCTGTGACAATGGCTACATAACAATGACTTAATTGTTTGGAGTTAATTGTTTTGTGTATCTCACCATGCACAGCTATGCATTGCTTTGATCTAAGTAATCAATATCCAATGCTCATCAAATTATAACGTAGTCTGTTATTTCTTTCTAAGGCTCCTCGCACATACCGTCATCTCGGATCGCGGGCAGAATGCGCAATTTTCCGGGATTCACCGGTCAACATTCGCAGAAAAATCGTGCCTTTGCGTTTTTTGGAAAGGGTTGGGGACTTTTTTTCCTGCAAAATGAATTTTGAATGCAATAGACTTCAATGGACCTGCATCCAAAGTGCAAGTATTGCGTTTTTACTGTGATTTTACCGCAATTTGAATTTTGCGTGTTTTAAATCTGCCCAACAGCAAATTTTCCCCAAAAAACGCAAAACACAACTTGCGTTAATATCGCTGTAAAAAAAAAAAAAAACATGGAAAGCACAGCAAAAAGCACTACAGAAAGGATCCGTTCACATACTGGTGTCTAATGCCTCGTACACACGCAACGATTATCGGCCGACCGATCGTCCGTCTTTTGTCCAGAGTGTTGTTTTGTTGGTTGGAATGTGCCTAGACTGCACACGAATTTTCTCGGTCAACAAAAATCTACTGCAGAAGTGATGTCATGTGCTGGTTTACTTTCCGTGTGTTTTTTCTTCTCTGAGCATGCCCAGTCTTGCTCATCTGATTTTTGTCTGCCGAAATCTGTACTGACTGACGGAAAATCGGCCGTTGTGTTGACGGCCAACAAAAATTTTATAGCCTGCACACCAGATTTTATTCGGCCGAAAAGTCGGAGTCGGTTGTCGAAAGCATCATACTAACAAGCCGAAAATCGGCCGATCGGACGTTGGCCGAAAATTCACGGCCAATAATTGATGCGTGTGTACGGGGCATTAGATTGATTCTGCCCGCGATCACAAATCATTGCAAATCGCAGGACGCCCCTGCAATTCCTGTGACTTGCAGTGGCACCCCAAACGCGGCACGATTTCGCTGCGATTGTCGCCCGACGAATCGCGGTAAAAACGCGCAAACAGAATCGTGGGGCACCTGTCGCCCAAAAACAAATTTTCCAATAAAAATAAAAAAAGCAAAACATAAATTGCAGTAAAATCGCGTTAAAAAAAAAATGGAAATCACAGCAAAAAGAACTACAAGAAGGCTCCGTTCACATACTGGTGTCTTGGATTGATTCAGCCAGCGATCCCGAATCACTGCAAATTACAGGACGCCCGTGCGATTCCTGTGACTTGCAATGGCACCCCAAACGTGACGCGATATACCGCGATTGTCGCCTGGCGAATCACAGTAAAATTGTGTAAACAGAATCGCAGGACGCCTGTGGCCCAACAACAAATTTTCCAAAAAAAAAAAAAATCAAAACATAAATTGCAGTAAAATTGCGTTTAAAATAATGGAAATCGCAGCAAAAAGCACTACAGAAAGGCTCCGTTCACATAGTGGCGTCTTGAATCGATTCAGCCAGCGATCCCGAATTACTGCAAATCGCAGGACACCCACGTGATTCCTGTTACTTGCAATGGCACCCCAAACGCGGCGCCTGGCGAATCACAGTAAAATTGTGTAAACAGAATCGCAGGACGCCTGTCGCCCAACAACAAATTTTCCCCAAAAAAATAGAAATAAAATAAGCAAAAAATAAATTGCAGTAAAATCGCGTTAAAAAAAATGGAAATCACAGCAAAAAGCACTACAAGAAGGCTCCGTTCACATACTAGCGTCTTGTATTGATTAAGCCTGCGATCCCGAATCACTGCAAATCGCAGGACGCCCGTGCGATTCCTGTTACTTGCAATGGCACCCTAAATGCGGCGCTATTTTGCTGCGATTGTTCTTCGATGAATTGCGGTGAAATAGTTCAAACAGAATCATAGAAAGCATGTCGCCCAAAAAAAGAACAAGAACTTCTCTTGGGCGACAGGCATCGTCCCGCGATTCTGTTTGCAAGATATTACCGCGATTCGTAGGGTATCAATCGCCGCAAAATCGTGCCTCTGCATTTTTGGAAAGGGTTGCACTTTTACCACAATTTTGCTGCGATTTGCATTTCGCATTTTTAAATTTGCCCAACAGCAAATTTTCCACAAAAAAAAAAACTCCATAAAAAAACGCAAAACACAACTTGCGTTAAAATCGCTGTAAAAAAAACAAAACATGGAAAGCACAGCAAAAAGCACTACAGGAAGGCTCCGTTCACATACTGGCGTCTTAGATTGATTCTGCCCGCTATCCCAACTCATTGCAAATCGCAGGACGCCCGTGCGATTCCTGTGACTTGCAATGGCACCCCAAAACGCAGCACGATATACCGCAATTGTCGCCTGACGAATCACAGTAAAACCACGCAAACAGAATTGCGGGACGCCTGTCACCCAAAATACGTTTTTGTACTTTTCTTTGGGCGACAGGCGTCCCACGATTCTGTTTGCGCGATTTTACCGCAATTCGCTGAGCGAAAATTGCAGCAAAATTGCGCCGTGTTTAGGGTGCCATTGCAAGTCACAGGAATCACACGGGCGTCCCGCGATTTTGTGTGTGGAAAGGCAGGCGTCCCAATACTTTTGGTAATATAGTGTATATTGTATTGCTGATAAAATATAGTATTCATGGCTAGGAGTATTTTATCTAAACATATTTACAATTTTATATAAAAGAGCAATTATTTAATGTATTTCATTGTATATGTACGTTTGTGAGGAGGACATCAGAATTGAATATAAGTGAGATGCAGTTCTATTGAAGAGACAATCTCCTACAAACAATCAAACTCCTTATGTTGTATTTCCATTAAAAGACACAGCAAGGTGCCTCATTTAAAATTCCTTTAGCCCAAAATGACTGGTGAGGTGACAGAACATGAGGCTGCACATCGTGTCCCAGATCAGCGTTCGAAATCTAGCAGCAAGCTCAAAAATACCTAAGAGAGACATTACTGCAAAATGGGTTCTGCCTGTTTTCTTAGATTGTGGTCAGGGCCGGAGCTTTTGTGCCCTGAGAAAGACCAGCTACTTGCATCCCCCTCCCCCAAAAATAAATATAAAATAAAATGGATTGATCTAATATAAGCATAAGTGGGGGAGGGCAACCTGATAGTTTGTCACAAGGTTTTTTTAATGGTACATTTTTTTTATTATTTCACTGTGTGCCATTATACAAGGTGGGGGGGGGGGTGAGAGAAAGAGAGAGAGAGAGAGAGAGAGAGAGAGGGGTGGTGAGAGAAAGAGAGGGGTGAGAGAGAGAGGGGGTGGTGAGAGTGAGAGTGAGGGGGTGAGAGAGAGGAGAGGTGGGAGAGAGAGCGGGGGTGAAAGAGTGAGGGGGATGGGAGAGAAAGAGAGGTGGTGAGAGAAAGAGGGGGAAGAGAGTGAGAGGGCTGTTGAGAGAGAGAGAGAGAGAGAGAGAGGGGTGCTGAGAGAGAGAGAGGGGGGGTGAGAGAGGGGGTGGGAGAGAGAGAGAGCTGTGGTGAGAGAAAGAGGGGGATGAAAGAGAGATGGGGGTGGTGAGAGAGAGGGGGGATGAGAGAGAGAGAGAGGGGGTGAGAGAGAGGAGAGGTGGGAGAGAGAGCGGGGGTGAAAGAGTGAGGGGGATGGGAGAGAAAGAGAGGTGGTGAGAGAAAGAGGGGGAAGAGAGAGAGAGGGGGTGAGAGAGGGGGGATGGAGAGAGAGAGAGGTGGTGAAAGAGAGAGCGGGGGTGAGAGAGAGAGAGAGAGAGTGGGGTGGGAGAGAAAGAGAGGTGGTGAGAGAAAGAGGGGGATGAGAGAGAGAGAGAGGGGGTGAGAGAGGGGGTGCGAGAGAGAGGAGAGGTGGGAGAGAGAGTGGGGGTGAGAGA
>NC_138770.1:664757604-664760104 GCF_965119305.1 Pelophylax lessonae | reverse complement strand
CCTACTTGCTGGAGCTTACAATCTATTACTATTATTATTATTTTATTTATGTATTATTAATATTATGTTATTATTATCATTTATTTATTTTGTTTATACAGGATTTTTTATGGTGCCAACAGTTTGTGCTGTGCTTTACAACATGAGGGCAGACAGCACAGCTACAATACAATTCAACACAGGAGGAATCAGAGGGCCCTGCTTATCAGAGCGTACAATCTATTATTTTATTTATTTATTTATTATTATTATTGTTTTTTTAATTTTTTTTTTTTTTTTTTACAGAATTGAGAAGTCGCCAACAGTTTCCTCAGCACTTTACAACATGACAGCACAGTAACAATACAATTTAATGCAGGAGAAATCACAGGGCCCTGCTCGCTGGAGCTTACAATCTAATATTATTATTTTACCTATGTATTATTAATATTATGTTATTATTATTATCATTTTTTTTTTTTTTTATACACAATTTTTCATGGTGCCAACAGTTTGCGCAGCACTTTACAACATGAGGGCAGACAGTACAGTTACAATACAATTCAACACAGGAGGAATCAGAGGGCCCTGCTTATCAGAGCTTACAATCTATTATTATTATTTGTATTATTATTATTATTATGTTATTATTAGTATTATTATTATTAGCATTTGATTTATTTTTTTATATATAATATTATTATTATTTTTTTTTATATATATATATAGTGCCAACAGTTTGCACAGCACTTTACAACATCAGGGCAGACAGTAAAGTTACAATACAATTAAACACAGGAGGAATCAGAGGGCCCTTCTTATCAGAGCTTACAATCTATTATTATTTTATTTATTTATTATTATTATTATTATTGTTTTTTTAATTATTATTTTTTTACAGAATTGATATGTCGCCAACAGATTGCTCAGCACTTTACAACATGAGGGCAGACAGCACAGTAACAATACAATTCAATGCAGGAGAAATCACAGGGCCCTGCTCGTTAGAGCTTACAATCTCTTATTATTATTTTTTTTTAATATTATATTAATATTTTTTTTCTTTTTTTTATATACAGGATTTATATGGTGCCAACAGTTTGCACACGCTTTACAACATGAGGGCAGACAGTACAGGTACAATACAATTCAATACAGGGGGAATCAGAGGGCCCTGCTCGTTAGAGCCTAGAATCTATTACTATTATCATTTTTTTTATTTATTATTTTTTTTTTCTTTATACAGGATTTATATAGCACCAACAGTTTGCATAGCGCTTTACAACATGCAGGCAGACAGTAAAATTACAATACAATTTAATACAGAAGGAATCAGAGGGCCCTGCTAATTAGAGCTTACAACCTATTATTATTATTTTATTTATTATTATTACTTTACTATTATTATTTTTATTGTATTTATACAGGATTTATATGGTGCCAACAGTTTGTACAGTGCTTTACAACATGAGGGCAGATAGTAGAGTTACAATACAATTCAATACAGGAGGAATCACAGGGCCCTGATTGTTAGAGCTTACAATCTATTATTATTAATATTTTATTAATTTATTATTATTACTTTACTATTGTTATGATTATTATATTTATACAGGATTTATATAGTACCAACAGTTTGCGCAGCGCTTTCAACATGAGGGCAGACAGTAGAGTTACAATACAATTCAATATAGGGGGAATCAGAGGGCCCTGCACATTGGAGCCTAGAACCTATTACTATTATCATTTTTTTTTAAATTATTATTATTTTTTTTTTAAATACAGGAATTTTTATAGCACCAACAGTTTGCGCAGCGCTTTACAACATGAGGGCAGAAAGTACAGTTTCAATACAATTCAATACAGGAGGAATTTACAGGGCCCTGTGCGTTAGAGCTTATCATCTATTATTATTATTTTATTCATTAATCATTATTACTTTACTATTATTAATATTATTATATTTATACAGGATTTATATCGTGCCAACAGTTTGCGCAGCACTTTACAACATGAGGGCAGACAGTACAGTTACAATACAATTCAATACAGGGGGAATCGCAGGGCCCTGCTTGTTAGCGCTTACAATCTATTATTATTATTTTATTTACTTATTATTACTTTATTAATATTAATATTATTATTATTATATTATTAAAATTAAATTAAAATTATATAATTATTATTGTTATTTTTATACAAGATTTATATGGTACCAACAGTTTGCACAGCACTTTACAACATGAGAGCACTGAATTGCATGGCTTTGCCCACTATCCTAAAATGAGGACTAAGCCTTTGGTATTTTTGGGGATTTGTAAAGAAAGTGATGACACATAATTGCCTTTTTCCGATGGTAATGCTTTATTTAACAATATTTTTTTTTAAATTATTGTATTGTATAGGGATAAGTCAACTTTTTCCTACCAAATTTATTACTATTTGTTAAGCATCTACTACATTTTTGTTTTAAGGTGACAATACTTTATTTGCACAGTATGTGCAGTAAAGCTATTAATAA